>NW_016107391.1:5844536-5922644 GCF_001604975.1 Cebus imitator | reverse complement strand
TTCTCAGATACACAGAATGCATGCAAGATTAATAAATATGGCCGATAATAATTACTCAAATGCAGATCTATTGGTATGAGCTAGGGTAAAGAAGGATTGTTTTCATCATATTTTCCAAACATCCCCCAATGTTAATGATTTGGTGTTATATACACACAAAGTTTCCATACTCAAAGTTAGGCATCACTGAGTCAGCAAAATCACACAAGTTCCTTTGCTGACTCGCTTTTCAGAAGCTTTATTTTGTAAATGTGATTTGCATAATTGCATCTGGGCCACTTTGCAGGAAGAGTCCATGTGTCTTGGGAATGCTGGGCAGGGAAAATATAACTTCCCCTGTGATTTCACTCTACTGATGAGGTAAGGGGTCAAGAATTGTCCTGCACCCTATCTTTGGAGTTGCTGCTTAACCAGCGAAGACACTTTGCCTCCCTCATGTATAGTGATAATCTTTTTGGAGCAGATTTGTTGGGGGAAATGGAGTAAATATTAGAAAGGTCTGGTTAGCCCTTGTACATGTTTTCTCTTCTTTGGTGAGGCGGGAGACACTATGCAACCCTGAGTGCTCACTCAACAGGGGGATCAGATCCACCTGGCCTGGGCAAATCCCAGATGATTCACTGCTGGGGTGCTTGAGATCAGCAGAAAGCTCACGATGATCTTACTAAGTGGAAACATTCAGCTTTCAGACCGGTTTTACAAGACACTCTGTGTGAGGTTTTTTGTTGTTGTTTTTTGGTTTGTTTGTTTGTTTTTCATAGAAAATTTTACTTGTTCAGGAGAGGTACTAGGATGCAATAGTTAAGAACACGTATGTTAGAATCAAGTGGGATGTTGGTTTGCATTCTGGCTTTTGTAACTGGCCAAATCATTTAGCATCCCTGATCCTTGATTTGGATCATCCACAAATTGGGGTGAATGCTAGTATTTCCCTGTGCAGCAAACTCAGCAAGTCTGGGTCATCCAAACCCTGCATATTCTGAGAGAGGTTTTGGCTCTTGTCCTGGGAGATAACCTTTAAGGCCTTAGAATATTTTGCCTGATCAGAGAGACTTTGTCTACCTGGAGGCCTTGGGTCACATGAGATAGTCTAAGCTAACAATGTGATTTAGGATGGGGGCTTTGGGCCAAACAGTAGAAGCTTGACCTCTGGAGTGACTGGAGACTGAGGGAAGCCACATGGGTGGTCTGAGATGGTAAATGTCATCAAACAATGAAATCTCCAGTAAAATCCTGGACAGCGAGTCTCTGGTAAAAAGAAATGCTGCCTGCGTGACTCCACTGGGAAAGGACAACTGGAAGCTTTATGGAAGCTCCTGGACTCTGCCCTAATGTGCCTTTTTCCATTGCTGACTTTAGCTTATCCTCTTTTGCTGGAATTAACTATATATCCATGAGGATAACAGCTTTGCTGAGTTCTGTGGGCCCTTCTAGTGAATAGCTGAAAGTCAAGGTGATCTTGGGACCCCTGAGCACACTTCCTCATGGTTTTGAAGAGGATTAATGTGATAAACAATGTAGAGTGCTTGGTGGAATGCCTGGCAAATAATAGGTGCTCCATAAATAAGGATGCTTAGGAGAGAGGGGTTAATAGGCCTGCTGTTATAGCTTCTGGCCTGACTTCCCAGCTCTACGCGTCATTCATTCATTTTTGCTTTCACCAATAATTTTTTGAGTGCCAACCATGCCAGGTATGTTCAAGACCCTTCATGGAGAGCTTAAAATCTAGTTGGGGAAACAAAGATCAGACTTATAAACACACCAATCAATATATAATTGCAAGCTGGAATAAATGTTATGAAGGGAAATAATTATGTTATGATCTTAAGGGAGGTCAGAGACTTGAGGGATGGAAAGGAACCCAGTGTAGGGAAGATCCTCTTTATTGGCTGCATATTTATATCTGAAATTCTATTCTTTTCTGTGACTTTTGTTATGTGTTTATCTCTTTCTTTTAGTGTTTTCTCCATCGTACGTTATCACTGATATGTAGGAGCTAAGCTATTGAGAACGCAAAGGCATAAGAATGATACAATAGACTTTGGGGACTTGGGGGGAAGAGTTGGAGGTGGATGAGGGATGAAAGACTACAAATAAGGTGTAGTGTACACTGCTTGGGTGATGGGTGCACCAAAATCTCACAAATCACCACTATAGAACTTACTCATGTAACCAAATAACCTATGGAATAGAATTAAAAAAATATTTTACTGTTTTCTCATTCCTGGACTATATTAGCAAGTCTCTCTTTGTCTCCCCTCAGTCTTCTGCTTTGGTCTTTCTTATTCCAGTCCTTGGTAGAATGCTAAGATATCACCGGCTCTGTTTTCCTTTTTTGCCTAACTCCTGCCACTTTGAGTCGTTGGGCATGACATCCCTTCCTTCTTCCTTCAAGCAAATATTTTTCAAACACTCAGAATACACCAGCCTTTCTGAGTGTTTGGTCCCTCCTTCATCAGTTCCGGGGCTTCTGTAGCAGGGAAAAGGGAAGGAAGCAGGAGTTTACACCACTTGGGCAGAGAAAGAGCTGCTCATAGTCAGCAGTGCCTTTTCAGGACTGCCACGGGCATATTTTCATTTTTTCCTCCAAACATTTCTCTGAGATTTCTTTGGGTTGATCTTATTTCCCTATCCTATGAGGTAATTGAAGATATGTCCAGAGCCATATCCTTGGCTCCAAACATAAGCTGGTTCTCAATAAACAGCTTGGGATTGTTTTTGAAATAGGCTAGATGCCAACTCCCAGAGATGTTCATTGGGATAGCACTCCCCAGGGAAACAAAGCATTTCTGTCACCATCTCTTCTCCATGAGGGCACAGGGCACATGTGGAGAAGGACAAGGGGTACGTCGGAGACTGAAGGATGAGGGAAAGCACTATCTCACTTGGCCTGGGAGGCAATTTTGCCCTCTTTCATGATCCCCCTCTCCACAGTGAGTTTTCCAGTAGGTGTGGCACCTGGTGGGTGAGTCTTTTTCCATATGGTTTGAGAAACTGAGCCAAATACACCAGGCAGAGTGAGAAAAAATGAGTCAAATGACCCCCCCCACCACCACTACTTCTCCCCTGGCTTAGAGGAAAAGCAAAACTCTGGTTGCTCTACTCTGACTTTCTCCTCTGAGAGGTTTTTGGAATTGAAGGAGGAATGACGAATGACATGGAGGTTTCTCATAATGCAACCAGCTGGCCTGGGGGCTGGAGGTGGCCTCTGGATATGATTCACAACTTTTATACTGTGTCCTTGAGTAAGCCACTGAACCTCTCTGGGCCTGTTTCCTCAACTGCAAAGTGAAGAAGGTGATTTTTACCATTCTTCTCAACTGTAAAGATAACAGATTTTTTTTTTTTTTTGAGACAAGGCCTTGCTCTGTTGCCCAGGCTAGAGTATAGCAGTGCGATAATGGCTTACTGCAGCCTGAAACTCCTGGGCTCAAGGGATCCTCCTGTCTCAGCCTCCCAAGTAGCCAGGACTACAGGCACATGCCACCATACCCCAGTAATTTTTATTTTTGTTAGAGATGGGGTCTCGCTATATTGCTCAGGCTGGTCTCAATGTCCTGGGATCCCTCTTTGGCCTCCCAAAGTACTGGGATTATAGGCATGAGTCACACTGTACCAGGCCTAGAGCTTTTTAAAGGTGAATAATTAAAGCTCCAGGAGTATCTTTAAAATACTTCAGAAATAATGGTGACAGGTGAGCTGAAACAAAACTGGCAAAATGATGATAACTGTTGAAACTTTAGTCATGGGTAGAAGGCAGTTCATTACATTCTCTGCTTTTCATTAGTTTGTAGAGTTGATTATTCTCTCTACTTTTGTGTATGTGTTCCTCCTTAGAATTGTCAGTGAGTTAAAGGTGCCACAACCTGACAGGCTGTTGTGGGAGGAATGAAATGACTGTAAATACTCCCGAGCCCTTGGGGAAAATGGCTTTGAAGAGAAGAGCTGAAATGGCTTGGCTTGTCCTCAATTGTCAAAAAGTTACATCTTGATTTCAAGTGATTTACTTCTTAATTATTCTCCATCTTTTAAGATTTAACGTGTTTTTGTCTGTGCATATTTATACTTATTTGCAGTTTAATTTTGTGATACCAAAGGAAAAAGCCTGGCATGACCTTGTTGGAGACCGCAAGCCCTGGGGAAGTTGGACTTCTTCCCTCTCAGTTCAGTTGCTCCTGAAGCCAAGATTTTTTTTTTTTTTTTTTTTTTGACAGGGGCTTGCTCTGTTGTCCAGGCTAGAGTGAAGTGGCATGAACATGGCTCACTGCAGCCTGGTCCTCCTGGGCTCAAGAGATCCTCCCACCTCAGTGTCCCAAGTAGCTGGGACTATAGGCATGTGCCACTATGCTCAGATCATTTTTTAATTTTTTGGAGAGATGGAGTCTTGCTATGTTTCCCAGGCTGGTCTTGAATTCTTGGGCTCAAGCCATCTTCCTACCTGTGCCTCCTAAAATGCTAGGATTATAGGTGTGAGCCACATGCCTAGCTGAAGCCAAGATTTTTAATCACCAGGACTTTCTGCAAATCTGCAGTTTGCCTCTTTCAAATCAAAATTCAGAGCATTTTTCTCATTTATACCTAGTGAAATAGACATGACCTTGGAGAAGAAGTGTCCTGCCTCCCTACAGAGCTGGACTCCATGGAAGGAGCGAGTGGCTGTGAGTCAGAGGGGTCTAAAGACTCACACACCATTTGTCCTACTGGACATAAAGGCTGAACTTAAAGAAACCTCCTGAAAGTCTCTAAGAAATGGAAAACATCACCGATGGGTAAGTTATAGAAGTATTCTAGCAGTCATTTGTAATCATTTTTCACTCTGAGATAGAGCCAAAACTCTTCCTTAGGACTATGAGATATGGCCAAAATGTAACAGCTCTCCTTTTCCATAAGGTTGTATCTACATAGGTGCCAATATCTTTGGCATTGTTCTCTGGGTCTTTCATATCTTTGTCTTTAGAAAGCCTTTCCTGTCTCTTTCCCTAAAGGCTGAGTCGGGTCTCCCTTTTTTGTGAGCCATTGCACCCTATGCTTCCCCATCACAGCCCTCATCACTCACCCTGCATTGCAACTGCTGTTTTACTTGTCTGTCTGCACACCAGATTGTGAGTTCTGTAGCAGCAGGCCCTATGACTTATTCATCTGTATACTCCCTACATCTACTCATTCATTCAACAGAAAAGTACTGAGTGCCTACAAAAAATGAGACAGATACAATATCTGCCTTTCTGGGACTTACATTCCAGTAGCATCTAGTAAGCACTCATTTATTTGTTAAACAAACAAATGGATGAGTAGATAAATAAATGAATATTAAATCACACTATGCCAGTTAAACCCAACCCACACTTTGGTATTCAGTCAACACTACTCTTAACAAAGAAACTCCAACATACCCAAGTAGTTATTTCCCCAAGATTGGGGAGCATCCAAGCATGCTAGGCAAAGATAAATATAGCATTTTTCTAGGTCATCTTTTAAAAAGGCTCCATTATTTAAAACATGCCTTGAGCTGTATCTACATCCCAGTTTTTCCAATGGGTACTTGCCTTGGAGACTCTCGCTTGTCGAAAACTTTTTCTTTCCCACATGCCCTCTGCACTGAGTGTATAATCGCCACTGCAGGCAACCATGATGAGTGACAAAAAGTACCAGCTGGCAGCTCCAGCAAAGGGAGCAGGAGAGATCAAGGAGGTATCTTTTTCTGCCTATTCAGAACATTGAAACCCAATTTATCACTGGTCTCATGAGCCAAAGAAAGCAGCTCTCAGCAGCTGTTGATCTCAGAAGCTCCAATCTCATTTCCATGAGCTGGGTGTCATCGACACTCATCTGGCCTGTCTGAGAATGAATTGGCATGAAGGAGTAGTCTTCCTCTTTTCATCCCTGAGCCTTTGGGTGGGCCTGTTTTAAATGGCAGAAAGGGTTATATGGCCACTCTCTTGAAAATCATGCCAAAGACTTTCTTGTTTTTGTTGTGGGTGGACATTCCTTAATAACTACTGCCCGGGGTTCTACTCTTCTCATTGCTTTCATCCTCACTCAGTAAGTGCTGGTAAGTCAGTGCAAAAAAAAAAAAAAAAAAAAGAAAGAAAAGAAAAAAGGCTCTGGTTTGTAGCATTTGACAATTTCCTTGGTTTAAATATTCATATTTTGGCTACTAACAGACATCGCTGAATGTGAAATTGGGAAGAGATGTGTCCTATTGCCTCCTAAGAGCCGGTAGAAGCTGGTTCCAAAACAGCACTACACAGCTCCCTGTCTAATTCACATTCACTCCAGAGTGAAAGCTTGCTCTGGGCCAGCACCGCTGCCTTTCTACAACTGGGATTTTAGGATACAGTGTATTCATTTGCATCTGCTATCTCACTGGGCTCTAATCATGACACTGAGGGCTATTATGCCTATTTTGTGGATGAAGAGACTGAGGCACGGGAGGATTGACTTAGCTTGCACAATTTACACCATTATTATTTATCTCTCCACTCTCGTCTCTAGCCATTCTCTTCTCACACTGCCCACTGCAGCCAAAGTGAACATTCTTTTTGTACTACCGATGCCTCACGCGCTCTCACCTCTTAAGATCTGGAATAAATCTTAAGAATATTCCTTCTACGCTCCACCTTCTCCCTCTACTCCCCAATCACCACGTGTCTTTTAGGTTTCAGCTTATATATCACATTCCTGAATGTCCATGTCAGGGTTTGGGACCTCTTCCATGTGCTTTTATGATGCTCTCTCGTGCTCTCATGGTGGAATTTGACAGTGGTGTTAACGTGGCTTGTTTATGTACCTGCCTCCTTCACTGACTGTAAACTTTACGATGGCAGAAACTTCTATGCAGCCCACCACTGATTTCAGTGCCTCGTACAGGGTCTGGCCCAGTAAGTATTGTGAGAAGGAATGAGTCCATGAATGACAGTCTCTTAATTTCAAATTTTCCAAATATATCCTACCAGAACCCACAAATACCAATTTCTTCATAGATTGGCTAAGGTTTTCAAGAACCAGGGGAGGCTCCTGCGAGAATGTATAGTCAGCCAGACTTCTCTGTGGGCTGGGTGCAGGTGCCCAACTCCTCTGTCTCGACATGGATCCTTTGGGCTTTGCAAAATGTCACAGAAGCAAGCTGAGAAACCTGTTTGGTGTGCTATGAAATGTGCTCATTACATGCATGCCAAGACAAAGACATAGTCAGGAAGAAGCCTCCAGAAGCAGCTGCACCTTGATGAGACGATGAGTGTTTATGGATATCCTGGAACCAGCATGTCCTAGTATCATTGCAGGACTGAGCCTTATGGATTAGCATGGATTCCCTCAATTTTCCTCCTAGGAGGCTAGGAAAAGGTCGGGCTGCTTTGCATGCTGGCAAGCTGCTGACCTTTTGTCACCATAGAATGTCATACATACCTGAGGCACTCGTGCAAATACTTAATCATTTTCTGTAAACACAGCCACTGCCACTTAAAACAGGCAGTAGAGTCTGCCACACATTAGTTACTTCTCTTATATTATGTGAGCCTGAAATACAAACTAGTGATGCAGCCTTCAGGGTGTTCAGCTTTGTTTTTGAGTTCATATGAGAAAAAATATTTTAACAATTATCAGAGGATCCCACGATGCCTCTCGAAGCACTATTGTTCAATAAAACTATCTGCCATGGTGGGATGTGCTATTTTATGCTGTCCAATACAGCAGCCACTGCCTGTCTGTGGTTATTGAACACGTGCCACGTACTAGTGCAACTGAGGAACTGAGTTTCAAATTCTATTTACTTTTAATTATTTAAATTTGAAGAGCCGCATATGGCTAGTGGCTACTGTGTTAGACAGCATAGTTCAAGATCTAACTATGACAAGAAATACAGAGACTGATGAACATCTTAAATGACAACACAGGGATGCAATAGGAAAAAATCAGAAAGTGGAAAACTATAAGACAAATGACCCAATCTCGCTAATAAATAAATTGCATGGGAAAAAGGAAGAGGAGGTATGTGGGTGTGGGAACCTAGAGCTTAGAGATTAAGGAGGCTTAGCAGCCAACTGCAATGTGTGGACCTTGGTGAATGCCGATTCAAACAAGCCATCAAAAAATTCTGAGACTGCCTAGGTGCAGAGGCTCGTGCCTGCAATTCCAACACTTTGAGAGGCTGAGGTGGGAGGATCACTTAAGCCTAGGAATTCAAGATCAGCTTGGGCAACATGATGAGACCCTGTCTCTGCAAAAAAAATTTAGCTGGATGTGGTGGCACAAGCTTGTAGTTCTAGCTACTTGGGAGGCTGAGGTCAGAGGATCACTTGAGCTCAGGAAGTTGAGGCTGCAGTGAGCCATGATCATGCCACTGTACTCCAGCCTGGGTGACAAAGCAAGACCCTGTCTCAAAAAAAAAAAAAAAAAAGGAAAAAAGAAAAAAATCAATTGAGGAAATTTGAACATTTTTTAGAGGAAGCCCCTGACGTATTTACCAATCAAAGATTATGATGTCTGGGCTTTGCCTCAGTTTCGTCCAGTAGGGGGAGGAAGTAAGAGGGATGTAGATGCATTAAGATTGACCTTATGTTGATAATTGTGGAGGCTGGGTGATAGGTACGTAAGTGTTCATTACTATTATTTTCTCTATTTTTATATATAGAAATATTTATAATAAGTTTGAAAAACCAAATCATCAGAGGAATCCTAATGTTGGTGTGAGAGCATGGGCAAAAAGTCACCTTCCTTGAATGTTGGGAGCTTAAAATTTCACAGTGAGAAGTGACTGGGTATATTGGTCAAGATTTCCATTACGTGTTTTCTTTGCCTTACAAATCCTAGAAATCCTAGTTTTAGGGATTTCTCCCATAGACATATGCTAGAATTTATGTAAAAGATCATGGAGTACAGGATCATTTACAACAGTGAAGAATTAGAAATAGCCTAAGTGTCCTTCTGCCATGGATTACTTAAATAAATGATAGCAAGTAACTACCGTGGAATGCTAAGCAGCTTTAGAGAGAATGAGATAGATTGGTATGGACTGCCATGGGAAAGATTCATGATCTAACCTTAGGTTAAAAAGAAAAGCAAGTTGCAAAAAAAATATGTACACTCTGATGCAATACAAAATACATATGTGTATGTGTACACACAGATAAAGCCTGGAAAAACGTACACCTAATTGATCTAGGGAGGTGAGGAGCTTACAACCACCCTGTTACCTGTGGGTGTCAATTAGCTTCAACTCTTGTCATTTGTTACTGTGAATAATCAACAGCTGGTACTCCCATTAGACACCCTGGCCCTTTCTCCTGGAAGAAAGTGAACGTGTTTCTGGGGCTGAGAAGTTTCATCCAGCACAAATTGTTCACCCTACTTCCAAAGCGGAGCACGTTTCAGAAGTTTATTTATCTTATGATAATAGCTCACCACTACTGAGTGTTACCCCATGCTGAGCATTGGACTAATGTCTCTGTCACCTCACGGGCTTTAGAGTAAATTCAGATTCTCCTGCTTGCCACTGTGTCACTTTAGACTAGTTACTTCAGCTCAACTTTCTCATGTATAAAATAGAAGGAATATCAATACCTACTGTATGGTTATGAGAAGTCAGTGAATAATGCCTAAGTGCCTAGTGGATAGAAATAAATGCTCAATAAAAGTCCACTATCATTTTCTCACTTCAACCTTCCAACAATCCCTATGAGGTAAGCACTATTATTGATCCATTTGACAGATGAGGAAATTGAGTCTTAGAGACAGTGGTGTTCTAGAGCCAGCTTCCATGGGCTTGTGAAAGCTAACTGTTAAATTTTCACAAATTTTTTGAATTGGCTGACAGCATGCTGACAGTTTGAAAGTAGCTATGGTAGGGTATTTCTGCCATGAAAATGAGCACACCCCTTTCCCTCACAGAGCCACTTGTTAAACATTTACCAGCACACTACTGTTTAAGCAGTTAGATAACTTTACGGAGGCCCTATGGCTGATGAGTGGCAGAGCCTAGTTCTAGCTAATTCCAAAGGTCTTGTTTGGATATTTGTAGATATGCTTGTTTGAAGAAATCCCTCTTTAAAAGTCACTCTTATGTCCTGGACAGGCTCTTTAACATCACATCACTTGAGCAGTGATTCTCAAATTTTAGGGTGCGTTGGAATCATTGGAGGGCTTGCTGCAATAAATTGCTGGACCCTATCCCAAGAGTTGCTTCTGCAGTAGGTCTGGGGTGGGTTCCAAGAATTTGTGTTTCTAGCCAGTTCCCCTAGGTGATGGTAATCCTGCTGGTCTGGGGACCACACTTTGAGAACCATTGTTCTAGATCATTATCTGAAGCTTTCTGCTACAAACCTTGCCATAATCTTACCTAGGGTCAGGGCTTTATCAGTTCTTTTCCAAAAGAATTTAGATTCCAGGCCCAGAGTTTTTCACAGGAGACGATTTTGGTAGGATATCTGTGTTCCCAGAAGTTTGAGCACAGGAAAACAGGAACCCAATCTTGGTGCCTGCTCTCCAGTTGGCCCCCATTTAGCTCTGGCGGGTATCCCAGGAGCCAGGGCCTCTCCCCACACAGCAGGAGGCAAATGAAAAAAGGAACATTTCAAAGCCTATCTTTAAAACCTGGCAGAAAGCTGCCCTACAATTACCCTAAGTGAACTAGTTACAACTTCTCTCATATTGATGTAGGATTATGATGAGATTGCTTACACAGTCTGGTGGAATTCAACTAATGAATTTAGAGGGTTTTTGTTTTGTTCTGTTTTTTCTTAAAACCACCCTCCTAACTACCTCCTGCCTCCTAAATATTATAGAAAACAAAACCAGGAAGGAAAATGAGGTAAACCCTGAATTAATGTTCCCAATCAGAACATGTTTATTTACTGAAACAATTGCTGCTTTTGGAAGTACAATTTGCCAAGGCTAGTTTTTTAACTGAAGTATTTCATTTTTCACAAACCCTTAGACAGGGCATGAGGGGTGGATGAAGCAGGAGGGCATGAAGCATATATAAAAAACACTCTGTGGACCTCGCTGCAAAGAAATCTAGAGAAACTAGGATGGGATGTTGGCCATTTCAAGTTTGCAGAGACTTGACTTATCTCTGCAACCATGTTCTACGAATGTGCTGGCCAATATTGCAGAAGGCAATAGACCAGGGCAAGGGCTCTGGTGGCCACTTTTATAATCTTAGATTTGGGAGATAGGAAAGGTACCCTTGGCTTAAAATGTACCAAGGGCTTGTACCATATGGACTTGCTTTCATTTAGGGAATCTGATTTTAGGACTATGATTTTTTGCAGATAATTGGAATCCCAGTTTCTTGAGAGTAGGAATAAAATCTTACAAATCTTTCTGGCCCTGTGTTCCTGAGCACAGAATTAGTGTTTAAGAATCTCAACAAATGCTTATGAATGACAGGATATTAATTTGGAAAGAACAAGAGTTTTACAGTCAGTGATTTGCTTTCAAATCCCATCTATATCTTCTGTCTGTGTGACCTTAAGCAAGTCATTTAACTTCTTTGACACAGTTTCCTCATCTGTGAAACAGGGGTCCATCAATCCACAAAATTTACTGAGTGCCTGTGTGTGCCAAAACTGTTCTAGATATGGGAGTTACATTAGGGAACAAGGCAGTCAGAATTCCTGTCCTTGAGGTATATATGTATGGAGCATTGGAGCCGATCTCAAGCTGCTTCTCAGGAAGGCTAAATGGGAGCTAAGAGCCAAATCCTGGGTTCCAGTCCTGCCTCTACCACAAACTAGCTGTGACATTTCAGCAAGCTAATGGTAGTAGGACCAGCCATATGGGGATACTGTAAAAGCCCTACCACATGTCCACACTTGCCTTTGTGTACATTTGGAAAGGGCATTTTTTTGGACACAGGAGTTATATGAAGGGGCACTCTTATTATGGGGCTGAGGTCCCATTTCAGAACTTGGTAAGCAGAGGCTGAATTCAGCCTACAGAGTACCTCCTTGGCTGGGTACCTTGTACAAGTACATGTAAAGCCCCTGGCATATAGTAAGTATTCAATAAGTACTAGCTTTTATTACTGTGTGTGATGAGAATTAATGTAAGCAAGGCATCAACAGTATATGGTTGGTGTTCAGTAGCTGTTAGCTCCCTTCCTCACGGTCTGTAGAAAAATAGTAACCGTGTACGTCATGGTAACATTACACTAACAGTGTAGGTGATGAGCGACCACTAGCAAACTGTCTTGTCTTTTGTTTTAACAAGTGCAGGAAGTAGTTGGGCCTAAGAAAAAGAGCCCTGGACTAGGAAGAAGACATCGCTCTTGCTCTAGCTCACCCTTGCTTGGCCTCCGCCGAGTGACCTTCACCAAGCCTCAGTTTTCCCATTTGTAAATGAGATGAAGGTAAGGGCTGGCTGAGGTCACGCGCTGGTATGATCACATGAGTGCATTTCATTGTAACAGTTTCTTACTTTGCCTAGAGTGTGTATAGACAAATAAGGGCATGAGCCAGATTCAGGGAAGGGAAGACTTCCATGAGTGAGTCTTAGAAGGACTTCCTCTTCCAACATGTCTTACTGTACAGGCTCTCAGACGACAGGACTTGCCACACAGTGGGTGACCTCTATATGGTGTCAAATGACCTTTAACTGAGAACCATGGGGAGAACTGGCTAGCAAGCCCAGCTGTTAATCGATGGCTTAAGCATGCAAGATTTTGTATCATGTTCTAGTCTTGCCCGGGCTAGGTTTAATAGTGGCTAAGTCACTTCTGGTCAATATGATCTAAGATTCTATCCAGCTCAGATATTCCATCAGTCAGTGACTAACACCTTCCATTTTTCTTGACTTTTCTAGTTAGAACTAGATTATTCAAATTCCTAATCAGGCACTCAAATGAGGCAATCTTTCTTTCAATTTAAGGAGTGAAACTACAAGGTGATTTCCAAGCAGTCAGTGTTTTAGCCTTTAGGCAAGTGCATTTCCAAAACCCCCTTTTTTGGTTTTTCCTTCTTAATTCCATTAGTAATTCCATTTCATATGCAAAATATCTAATAAAAGTAACCATTTATTGAGTTTGTTGTAAGTCAGGAACTGGGCTAAAGTGCATTTAGATACAGTATCTCATTCAGTCCTTACAACCAGCTGATGAGGCAGGTATTACTAATACTTTACATGTGAAGAATTGGAAGCTCAGGGAGGTGAAGTAATCCGCCTAAGGTCACACAGCTGATATGTAAGTGATGGGGTCTGAGGGCAAAGCCTGGTCTCTCTCCCCTGCAATATCTTGCATTTATTAATTATTTATCTTTATGTAGCATTACGTGAAATGGCTTCTCTATTGTAGTTGCTCAATATTCTAAGTCGATTAATGTTCCATAAATATTTACTAAAAACCCACCTCGTTGCAAAAGAAGGTTCTTCATTGGTGTGTATGTGACCTGTCTCATTATCTTATGCAAGCTGTATAATGATGTATTTGAGGCAACACCATTGATCTCTTACTGAGTGCCCATTGTAAGTAACATTTATTGGTCAAGTGATACCGTGTCTTAGTGTACTCCCTCATCTAAGCCTTACAACAATCCAGGAAGCAGGGCCTTTCATTATCTCCAGTTTACAGATAAGGGACGTGAGGCAAAGAGCAGGGACTTTTCTACAGCCCCGCAGCTCCACAGCCAGGCACTGTCCCAGGTATGAGAATGATTCAACATCTTCTGTTTCCTTTGATTCTCTGCCAAGGGTCCAGTGGCCCTGTTAAGTTTGAACTCAGTAAAGTTCATTGCTTGGTTAGACTGTAGCAGGGTCGACTATGAACCACCAAGGTCACAGATGTTCTTTCTCTGGAAAGGTGGGTTTGGAAGTGCATACAGGGAACCAGCTGGGGCCTTTATCAAGTCAGAGTGCAGGCAGCTGGGGTGGGAGCTGGGCCTCGCACACCTGCCTTCCCTTACTTGGCGGAAGGGGGATCTGATATCCAAATACCTTCCTTTCTTCTCACTGCTGTGAGTCACCTGTGTCTGCCTGAGGAGGCTTCCTGTGATGTCTGAAGCTGCCCCTCTAAGACAAGAGACTTGGCCAACTAGGAGAGGAGTCAGGGATGTGCCAGGTTCAGCCAGCCTTCTTAAAGTAAGTATTTGAAAATTCTGGCTTCTATGGACTAATGCTGAGTGGCACTTTTGGAGCCATCTTGTTAAAGTGGCTATTGGGAAACTGAGCTCCAGTGTCAGTTGGGAAGGATGGAGTGTCCAAAAATAGAACAGGACATTGCAAATGATCTGTGAAAAACAAACACAGGCCCTGGCCTGACTGCCTGGGCCCAGATGCGCTCCCACAGAAGCTTGGAAGAGCATGCGTGTAGGGCACTGCCTGGGTGAGCCAGGTGTCTCCAAGGTTCTGGACACAGTTTGGCTGTAGTGTTTGGCTCCAGGTTCTGAAACTCAGGTGGGCCAGAAAAGAGTTTAGAAGCATGAGACTCAGCTGTGGTCCCACAGGCTTCAGTTCTAGATTCTATTTTTTTTAATTGGGTGGTTCTTGGAAAAACCAATTCAATATATTGCAGACCTACAGATTTCCTTATTGATTGCCATCTCTTTTAGGAACAAGTTGGCATATGTTCAGAAGCTCTGTTATCTGTCATTTCTCCATCTCTTTCCTTTTCTCCTTTCCTCTTCCTTCCCCCAACCTCTCTTAAACTACAATGTAGTAGGTTAAGCTTGGGCTATAGAGCATAGTAGAAACAAGTGTGACTCCTAGTTTTACTTTTTGCACTGTATGACCTCAGGAGACTTGCTTCACATCTCTGAATTCTAGTTTTCTTTTTTGTAAGTGGTTATAATATTAACACCTATCACATGGGGTTTAGAGAAAGATTACATGATAAGATGCATGTGAAGATAACTGGCACAGTACTTTGGACATAATATATGGTTAATAAATGCTATATACCATAGATACATTCTTCTCCTTCCTCTATTTTTCTTTTCTTCTTGTTCTCTTCTTTTCATTCCCTTCCTATCCATCTTTGGCAGACAGACTCTAAGGTGGCCCCCATGACCCCCACCATGACCAAAGGTGCTCATGCCCCCATGAAGTTCCTTCTCCTTGAATGTAGGTGGTATCTGTGACTTGTGTCTAATCAATGGAACATAGCAAAGGTGATGAGATATCACTACCCTGTGATTAATTCATGTTACATAAGACTCCATCTTGCTAGACACTCTCTCCCTTGCTGGCTTTGAAGAAGTAGCTATGTTAGAAGGTCACATAGCAAAGAGCTGAGGACAATCTATAGGAGCTAAAGGCAGCTTCCAGTCAACAGCAGGCAAGAAGCCTGGGTTCTCAGTGTTACAGCCCAAGGAGATGTTGTGACTGCAGCCTGAGGAAGCCTGGAAGTGAATCCTTCCTCAGTCAAGCCTCCTGATGAGAATCCTACCCTGACCAACCTCTTGATGGAAGAGGTTTCAGCTAGGGTGTGTCAGACTTCTGACCCATAGAACCTATGAGATAAAAAGTGTGTGTTGTTTTATGCATCTAAATTTGTGATAATTTGTTACACAGCATAGAAAATGAATGTCCCCTCTTTTCTAACTCTTCCTCATCCCTTTCCACTCATTCACAAATTCCATAATAAAATTAAATGTCTAAGTAGAAAATGCAGTAGAACCACTTCCATATATCCCTTACTGAAATATTTAGGAGAAAATGATTTTGCCTTAAGGTAAAAACCAAAAATAAACAAAAAACCCACAAAGAACAGAACTTAGTTCAGTTGAATGGGCTTAAGAATCTTTAGAGAAAGATAAACGAAAGCTGCAGTCATTTCTATGGCATAATGGAAGCACTATCTTTCTCTTCTTATATGGACCAACAGAAAATTAACAACTTCTCATCCTTCTTAAAAGAATAAACCTGTTTTGGGACATTTTAATATCCACTGCATAAATGACCCAGAACTTGAAAGAGTGAAAGAGCCTCAAAAGATTTAATTCTGAGAGAGATTCTATTGGTTTCTGACCCACTGTTTTTTTTTGGGGGGTGTGGTGTGGAAGATAATGTTGAGAACGCCCAGTTCTGAAATGATCGTATCATTTTCCCACTCAGAACTCTTCAGCAGTCTCCCCATTGTCCTCAAGATAAAGTCCAGACTCCTTAATTTGGCTTAAGGGTCATTGCCAACTTCTTTAGCTTCATCGTTTCCCTTTCTGCCTCTGATTTCTGAGTCTTGTCTTATAGCATTTGCATGCGCTGTTCCTCTGCTATGAAACCACTTTCATTTATTTGACTGGTAAATTCGTTATTATCTTTCAAGTCTCAGTTGAGGTGTCATTTACTGTAGAGAGCCTTTCCTGAATCCCAAGCACAGGTCAGGTGTCTTTCCCTTTGCTTCCCCAGTCATAGGCTTTATTACACTGCATTTTAATTGCATGTTTACATGTCTGTCTCACTCCAGTAGACCATGATTTCCTTAAGGGCAAGGTTCATACCTTGATTCTTCTTGTAGCTCTCTTGTCTACTTGTGGGCCTGGTACTGTGATTACAGCAGTGAGCAGAGCAAAGTACTTCCCTCATGGAGCTCAAACTAGGATCAGGGTGTTACACACTGCCAGCCCCAGCTCTACAAGGCCCTATTTACCCTCAAGGTCCTTTTACCAAATAAGCCATATGACTTGCCATGATGCCAAATTATTAGAGATAATTTATGTGGCCTCCGTATCTCCTGGAAAGGCACAAAGGATATAGGAACAATCACCTCTGGGGTGATCAATAAAATATACTGCTAGCCAGACTAATAAAAAAGAAAAGGGAAAAGAATAAAATAGATGCAATAAAAAATGATAAAGGGATATCACCACCAATTCCACAGAAATACAAACTACCATCAGAGATTACTACAAACAACTTTATGCACATGAACCAGCTAACCTGGAAGAAATGGAAAACCAGGAAGAAGTCAGAAATCTGAATAAACCAATAACAAGGGCTGAAGTTGAGGCAGCAATTAATAGCTTACCAATCAAAAAAAGAAGTCCAGGTCCAGATGGGTTCACAGCTGAATTCTAACCGATGTACAAAGAGGAGCTGGTACCACTCCTTCTGAAACTATTCCAAACAATCCAAAAAGAGGGAATCCTTCCCAAATCATTTTATGAGACTAATATCATCCTGATACTAAAACCTGGTAGAGACTCAACAAGAAAAGAAAACTTCAGGCTAATATTCATGATGAACATAGATGCAAACATCTTCATTAATATACAGACAAACCGATTGTTACAGGACATCAAAAAGCTTATCCATCACAATCAAGTAGGCTTCATCCCAGGGATGAAAGGCTGGTTCAACATACGCAAGTCTACAAACATAATCTACCACATAAACAGAACCAAAGACAAAAACCACATGATTATCTCAATAGATGCAGAGAAGGCCTTTGACAAAATTCAACAGTCTTTATGCTAAAAACTCTCAAGAAGCTAGGAATCGATGGAACGTATCTCAAAATAATAAAAGCTATTTACAACAACCCGCAGCCAATATCATACTGAATGAGCAAAAACTGGAAGCATTCCCTTTGAAATCTGGCACTAGACAAGGATGCCCTCTCTCACCACTCCTATTCAATATGGTATTGGAAGTTCTAGCCAGAGCAATCAGGCAAGAAAAAGCAATAAAGGGTATTCAATTAGGAAAGGAGGAAGTCAAATTTTCTCTATTTGCAGATGACATGATTGCATATTTAGAAGACTCCATCGTCTCAGCCCAAAATCTCCTGAAGCTGAGAAGCAACTTCAGCAAAGTCTCAGGATACAAAATCAATGTACAGAAATCACAAGCATTCCTATAGACCAATAACAGACTAACAAAGAGCCAAATCAAGAGCAAACTCCGATTCACAATTGCTACAAAGAGAATAAGATATCTAGGAATACAACTAACAAAGGATGTAAAGGACCTCTTCAAGGAGACATACAAACCACTTCTCGAGGAAATAAGAGAGGACACAAACAGATGGAAAAACATTCTATGCTCATGGTTAGGAAGAATCAATATCATGAAACTGACCATACTGCCCGAAGTAATTTATAGATTCAATGCTATCCCAATCAAGCTACCTATGACCCTTTTCACAGAACTGGAAAAAACCACCTTAAACTTCATATGGAACCAAAAGAGAGACCTCATAGCCAAGACAATCCTAAGCAAAAAGAACAAAGCTGGAGGCATCACACTACCTGACTTCAAACTACACTACAAGGCTACAGTAACCAAAACAGCACAGAACTGGTACCAAAACAGAGATATAGACCAATGGAACAGAACAGAGGCCTCGGAGGCAACACCACACATTTACAACCATCTGATCTTTGACAAACCTGACAAAAAAAAAAAGCAGTGGGGAAAGAATTCCCTGTTTAATAAATAGTGTTGGGAAAACTGGCTAGCCAAGTGCTGAAAGCAGAAACTGGACCCCTTCCTGACACCTCACACTAAAATTAACTCCAGATGGATTAAAGACTTAAACATAAGACCTAACACCATAAAAACCCTAGAAGAAAACCTAGGCAAAACCATTCAGGACATAGACATAGGCAAGGACTTCATGTCTAAAACACCAAAAGCATTGGCAACAAAAGCCAAAATAGACAAATGGGATCTAATTAAACTCTAAAGCTTCTGCACAGCAAAAGAAACAATCATTAGAGTGAACTGGCAACCAACAGAATGGGAGAAATTCTGCAATCTACCCATCTGACAAAGGGCTAAGATCCAGAATCTACAAAGAACTAAAACAGAGTTACAAGAAAAATAAACAAACAAACCCATTCAAAAGTAGGCGAAGAATATGGACAGACATTTTTCAAAAGAAGACATATATGAGGCCAACAAACATATGAAAAAATGCTCATGATCACTGGTCATTAGAGAAATGCAAATCAAAACCACATTGAAATACCATCTCATGCCAGTTAGAATGGCGATCATTTAAAAATCTAGAGACGACAGATGCTGGAGAGGATGTGGAGAAACAGGAACATTTTTATGCAGTTGGTGGAAGTGTAAATTAGCTCAACCATTGTGGAAGACAGTGTGGTGATTCCCCAAGGAAATAGAAACTCCATTTGACCCATCAATCCATTACTGGGTATATACCCAAAGGGTTAGAAATTGTTCTGTTATAAAGATATATGCACACACATGTTCACTGTGGCACTGTTTACAATAGCAAAGACCTGGAACCAACCCAAATGCCCATCAATGATAGACTGGACGAGGAACACGTGGCACATATACACCATGGAATACTATGCAGCCATAAAAAACAACGAGTTTGTGTCCTTTGTAGGGACATGGATGAATCTGGAAATCATCATTCTCAGCAAACTGACACAAGAACAGAAAATCAAACACTGCATGTTCTCACTCATAGGGGGGTGTAGAACAGTGAGAACAGATGGACACAGGGAGGGGAGCATCACACACTGGGGTCTGTTGTGGGGAGCTAGGGGAGGGACAGTGGGGGGTAGGGAGGTTGGGGAGGGATAACATGGGGAGAAATGCCAGATATAGGTGATGGGGATAGAGGCAGCACACCACCTTGCCATGTATGTACCTATGCAACAGTCCTGCATGATCTGAACATGTACCCCAGAACCTAAAGTACAATTAAAAATATGTATATATACTTAACCAAGGAGGTGAAAGATCTCTACAAGGAAAACTACAAAACATTGCTGAAGGAAATCATTGACACCACAAAGAAATGGAAACACATCCCAAGCTCATGGATGGGTAGAATCAATATTGTGAAAATGACCATATGTCCAAAAACAATCTATAGTCTCAATGCAATTCCCATCAAAATACCATCATGCTCCTTCACAGAACTAGAAAAAACAATGCCAAAATTCATATGGAACCAAAAAAAAAAGACCCCACATAGTCAAAGCAAGATTAAGCAAAAAGAACAAATCTGGAGGCATCACACTACCCAATTTCAAACTATATTATAAAGCTATAGTTACCAGAGCACATGGTACTGGTATAAATATAGGCACACAGATCACTGAAACAGAATACAGAATCCAGAAATAAAGCCAAATACTAACAGCCAACTGATCTTCAACAAAACAAACAAAAACATGAAGTAGGGAAAGAACATACTATTCAACAAATGATACTGGAATAATTGTCAAACCACATGTAGAAGAATGAAACTGGATCCTCATCTCTCACCTTCTACAAAAATTAACTCAAGATAGATTAAAGACTTAAATCTAAGACGAGAAACCATAAAAATTCTAGAAGATATCATCGGAAAAGTTCTTGCAACATTGGCTTAGGCAAAGAGTTATGACCAAGAACCCAAAAGCAAATTAAAAAAAAAAAAAACTTCTAAAATAAATAGATAGGACCTAATTAAACTAAAAATCTCTGCACACAAAAGAAATAAACAGCAGAGTAAACAGATAACCCACAGAGTGGGAAAAAAATATTTGCAAACTGTGCATCTGATAAGGGACTAATATCCAGAATCTACAAGGAACTCAAATAAATCAGCAAGAAAAAAACATAACAAACCCTTCCAAAAGTAGGCAGAGTTCATGAACAGACAGTTCTCAAAAGAAGATATACAAATGGCCAACAAACGTGAAAGAATGCTCAGTGTCACTAATTATTAGGAAAATGCAAAATGAAAGCAGAATGAGACAACACCTTATTCCTGCAAAAATGGCCATAATTTAAAAAATTAAAAAGTAATGGATGTTGGCATGGATGTGGTGAAAAGGAACACTTTTATACTGCTGGTGGGACTATGAACTAGTGCAAGCACTATGGAAAACTGTGTGGAGATTCCTTAAAGAACTAAAAGTATAACTACTGTTTGATCCAGCAATCTCACTACTGGGTATCTACCCAAAGGAAAAGAAGTCAGTACATGAAAAAGGCGCTTGCACATGCATGTTTATAGCAGCACAATTTGCAATTGCAAAAATAAAGAACCAGCCTAAATGCCCATCAACCAATGAGTGCATAAAGAAAATATGGTATATATGTACCATGGAATACTACTCAGTCATAAAAAGGAATGCAATAATGGCATTCACAGAAACCTGGATGGAGTTGGAGACCCTTATTCTAACTGCAGTATAACTCTGGAATGGAAAACCAAATAGTTTGTGTTCTCTCTTATAAGTGGGAGCTAAACTATAAGGATGCAAAGGCATAAGAATGATATAATGGTCTTTGAGACTCTGGGGGAAGGGTGGCAGTGAGAGTGAAAAATAAAGGCACACTGGGTACAGTATACACTGTTTGGGTGATGGGCGTACCAAAATCTCAGGAATCACCACTAAAGAGCTTATCCAAGTAACCAAAATCACGTGCTCTCCAAAACCTATTGAAATAAACAAATTTAAAAAAATGGAACAATAGTGATACATCTATGAGGAATTAAATGAGTTAACACATATATAGCTAATGTGAGTAAGGACTTCGTCACAGTTAGCCATTGTCGCTATTAGGCAATATGAATAGATTTATTTTGCACCCGAATCTCTTCTTTCTTGAGAATGTAGAGAATTTTCAGATTAAGGGAGTGGGGAGGGAATAATGTAGAGTCCAGGGAAAATGTACTCATGTTCAAGGCTACCTCATGAGCAAGGTCACCAGCAGGCCAAGGAACCACACGCCGGCACTAGAGTGTATATTGATCACCCTCATTCCAATTTATCTGGTATTCTTTGCCAACTCAAGACTTGGATCCCTCTTTTTAAGAATAATCATTTATTTATTTTTACATTTTATTTATTTTTTTTAAGAAATAATGTCTTGCTCTGCTGCCTAGGCTGGAGTACAGTGATACAATTACGGTTCACTGCAGCCTTGAACTCCTGGGCTCAAGCAATCCTCCAGCCTCAGCCTCCCAAGTAGCTGGGATCATAGGCATGCACCACCACACATGGCTGAATCTCTTTTTCCTCTAACCTGTTTTGCCCTCTAAAGTCTGTAGCTATTCTGTAAACCAGGCAGAGAATCAGGGAGTGTTGGAATCTGCCCTCTGCCTCTTTTCCATCACCACTCAGTGATGCAGGAGTGTCTGGGGTCTGCCTGCTCCAACATGCTGATAGTGAGCATCTTTTGTTGTCTCCTTTCCTCCTCCGCCTTCCTTCTTACCTCTTACTTCCCACCAACTCCTCTTCTTTTTAATTCTGATTGTACTATTAACCCTACACTATTTGGTGAAGACATGCAGACTTGAGAGTTTTTTCCTCTAAATGTTTCATAAATAAGTCTTTTCCTCCAGAGGGCAGGAATTGTGGCTCATGCCTTTTCATACCCTCTGTAGGGTGCAGCTCACACTGTAAAGTTTTAATAAACACTTGTTGGCTTGGCTTGTCTGGTTGGTAGCAGCACGTAAATATTTGCACAGCCTTGGCCATGAATCCCTGATATCAAGTTCGTTCTAGCCTGGGTGAATTATCTGGTGGGACCTGAGAAGCAAATTCAGATACTTACAAGTTGCTCCTGAGAGTTCTTTAAAATATATATATATATATATATATATATATATATATATATATATATGTATGTAAAAAAGAGTTATATGTTCTCTATATAGAGATCCAGACACTATAGAATGTATAAAGATAATATGCATATCTCGATTTCTTTCTCTTCCAATTCCACTCCCAAGTGAAGACAACCTGTGACCATAGTTTGAGGCACATACTTCCAGACCACGCTGTCCAGTATGGTAGTCGCTAGTTCTGTGTGGCTACTGAGCATTTAAAATGTGACTAGTCAGTATGGTAATGTGCTGTCACTGAAAAACACACACTGGAGTTTGAAGACTTACTATCAAAATGTAAAATATCTCATTAATAGGTTTTTTTTTTTTGAGATGGAGTCTCTCTCTGCCGCCCAGGCTAAAGTGCAGTGTCGTGATCTAGCCTCCACCTCCTGGGTTCAGGCAATTCTCCTGCCTCAGCCTCCTGAGTAGCTGGGATTACAGGCACGCACCACTATGCCCAGCTGATTTTTTGTATTTTTAGTAGAGACGGGGTTTCACCATGTTGACCAGGATGGTCTCGATCTCTTGACCTCGTGATCCACCCGCCTCGGCCTCCCAAAGTGCTGGGATTACAGGCGTGAGCCACCGCACCCGGCAGCTCATTAATAGTTTTTTGTATTGATTACATGTTGAAATAAAATTTTGATAGATTAAAAATAAGTTATTAAAATTAATTTCACCTTTCTTTTTACTTTTTAATGTGGCTACTCAAAATTAAAATCACATATGTGAGTTACATTGTATTTCTACTATAGAATAATGTTCTGGATTTTTTCCTATGCATATATAATCCCACATATGTGAACAAACACACAGACGTAATTGTTAACAAAAATATGTAGATAGGTTCTGCCACTTGCCTTCCTCTAGCTGTACTTTTGGGACATATTTTATTAGAATATTTAGAGCTAACTCATTTTAAAAAATGACTATAATATTCTGCTGTAGAGATATATCATTGTTTATTTAATTAAGTCTCTATTGATGGGATTTGGGGTGGTTTCTAGTATTTTTTTCTATTAGCAGTGTTGCAATGTTTGAGCATCTGGGCATAAATATTGTTAACCAGTGTACTAGTATTTCACAAGTGACATTATTAAATCAATAAGGCATACATTGTATAATAATTTTGACAGATTAGGCAAACTTTTTAACATTTGGGTGTCATGGACCCTCTGGAGAATCTGACGAAGGCTACGGATTCTCCCAGGAAACTGTACATAGGCAAATATCTATACAGATTTTTTAATGTCAGAAATTCACAGATATCTGGAAAGCAAAGTTAAGATCTTTCACTTTGTTTTCTATTAACTCACTATAGGGCCAACTCTTTTCTCTTAGCTCACCAAAGTGCTGGGATTACAGGCATAAGCCACCACACCCAGCCCTATGGTGAGTTATTTCTCTTAACTCAGGAGTGGGCCTACTCTCTTAGGCCAAAGTGGGTGGATCACTTGAGGTCAGGAGTTCGAGACCAGCATGGCCCAAATGGTGAAATCCGTCTCTACTAAAAATACAAAAATTAGCCACGCGTGATGGTGCACGCCTGTCATCCCATCTACTCAGGAGGCTGAGGCAGGAGGATTACTTGAACCTGGGAGGTGGAGGTTGCAGTAAGCCGAGATTGTACCACTGCAACTCCAGCCTGGGCAACAGAGTGAGACTCTGTCTCAAAAATAAATAAATAAATAAATAACTCACCATAAATTCAGCTTCTGAGTGTTCTAACTGTTGGCTAGAAAAGACAGAGACAGTCCCACATTGTGGTCAAGAACCTGCATCAAGCATTAGGCAACCTTAATTAATTAATCTCTAATTAAGTCCCTGTAATTAGAGATTACACTTTTAATCACTGTAATCACAGGGATTTACCTGAAACTCAACACGCATCAGTTTCCTCCTCCATGAAACAGAGGCATAATACCTACTCATGGGATCTGGCACATGGCAGGTACTGAATAAACATGGCTTTCTTTTTGCCACTTCGGTGGGATTTTTTTTTTACTTGAGGTATCTTAAGAGTTATCAGGATGCTTTCAGTGGTCAGCTAATGGTTAGAGACTGACTGGGGCAGGATTCATAAATGGGTCAATTAGAGGAATCCTTTGATATCCATACAGAAAGTCTACTTAAACATTTGCAGCCATTTCTTCACACAAAGCCACTGTTTTGAAGCAGTTGCCCAAACAGGAACTTTAAACAGTCTTTAGCTCATACTAGGATTTCTGTTCCAATATCGTTCCAATAGGATGATTTTCACCTAAATTATAGAGTTCTTATTCCTTTGAAGGATCTTTGGGTCCCTGCTTATACAGTAATTATTTCTTTTTCTTTTTAAAATTTGAGACAGGGTCTCATCCTGTCACACAGGTTGGAGTGCGGTGGTGAGATCTTAGCTCACTGCAGCCTCTACCTCCTGGGCTCAAGTGATGCTCCCACCTCAGCCTCCCTAGTACCTGGGACTACAGGTATGCACTACCATGCCCAGCTAATTTTTGTGTTTTTTGTAGAGACAGAGTTTCAACATGTTGCCCAGGCTGGTCCTAAACTCCTGGACTCAAACGATCCACCTGCCTTGACCTCCCAAAGTGCTGGGATTATAGGCATGAACGACCATGCCCAGCCTTATAAAGTAATTATTTTTGTTTGTTCCCTGAGTATTCCTCTTATCATCTCTTTCTATCCACAAAATGTGGATTGTTCTGAGTGACAAAGAGATCTTTCTCTTGTTTTCCCCCACAGCATTTGGTACAGTGCTGGATATAGAATGTGTATTTTAATTCTTGTGAACTAGAACCCCTGTCTTGAGAGTTTTCAATAACAGAAAAGAAGTGAGTTTTTATTCAAATGATTCCCATTGATCTGAAAATAATAAAAAAAACAAAAATAGCGAACATTTATTGAGTATTTACGGCATGTCAAGCATTGTAACAAACTCATCACATTCGCTGTCTCCCTTTATTGTCAGAACCCTAGGATGTAGGTGTTATTGATTTCACCTACATCAGTGAGGAAATTGAGTCTCTAAAATCTATCTCAAATCAGTCATTTCACTTTGTCCCTGCTGCCACCATCATCCCTCTTTGCCACGTTCTCCTGATAGGTTTTCCCACTTCCACTTTGTCCTCACCCGGTCCTTCTCACCAAGGCAGCCAGAATGATCTTTAGAAAATATAAAATGATCAGACTGCTCCCGGTTCCATCTTCCTAGTAGTTTCCTATTGTCCAAAGAATCTAAAGGGTCCCCGCCTCCCTCATGCCTCCCTCGTGACTCCTTACCCCTCTGCACAGGTGTGAGGTCATGGCTTCCAACAGCTCTACCTCCCTCTCCCGCTTCTGAACAAGCTACTGTTCCCTTTGCCTCAAATACTCTTGCCCAACTCTTTGGTTGGCTTATTTAGACTCATCCTTCACTCCCCTAGGAAATAGCTTTTTCTGATAAAATGCTTCTCATTTTAATTAAGTCTCTTTCCTCAAATAGGCCAGAGCTTTCAGGCATTTTTCTTCTTATTATCAATCACATTTAAAATATTTTTTATAATATTTTTATTTCTCCTTATTACCCACCACACTTTATATATTTATGTGTGTGTTTTACTTCTTAACATCTCTCTGATGAGACTGCACATTCTGTGAGGGTGCCTGCATTTTTCTGCAGTGTATACCCAATGGCCTAGTCGTCTGTCTGGTTGGCATATGGTGGCTGGTATTAACAAATAAATATTTGTTGAAAGGATGAATGACACTTCAAGTAGTGAGTGTAAACACTAATTACCTCACTTCTTTTCCACTTTTAAAACCTCATAATGCCTAGTCTAATGCTCTCTGTGCAAAAGGCAATGTTCATTGAAATGAATACAACTGAACTTCAACATTTTTTTCCTCTTAGTTTAAGAGGAAATTGCCCCACCCTAGTCCAAAATGATGATGGCTCTAGATGGCAAAAAATGATGATGGCTCAGAACAGATTTAAGAGGATGTGTAACACAGTTTATCAGTTGGCCATTTACTCTGGCCTAATAAAGCCCAAAATAACCGAGTGAACTCACAGGACTCCTCACTTAGTGAATACCTACAGAATCAGACATTGCCTAAGGGTAAATACCATTGACAAAACGGGCAGTGCCATTTCTGGGAGAAAAACCTAAAAATTGCAGTGGGTGGCTGAAATCCAGTTCTAGTTTTTAAAAATCCGGTTTTTAAAAAATTTTTATTTTTTTGAGGTGGAGTCTTGCTCTGTCACCTAGGCTACCGTGCTGTGGTGTGATCTTAGCTCATTGCAACCTCCACCTCCTGGTTTCAAGCAATTCCCCTGCCTCAGCCTCCTAAGCAGCTAGGATTACAGGTGCACGCTGCCATGCCTGGCTAATTTTTGTATTTTAGTAGAGACAGGGTTTTACCATGTCGCGCAGGCTGGTCTTGAACTCCTGAGCTCAGGCAACACTCCTGCCTCGGTCTCCCAAAGTGCTGGGATTACAGGTGTTAGCCACTGCACGTGGCCTACACTTCTAGTTTTTGCTTTGTGAACAGCCTTGTCAGAAAAAACAAAAGCCTACAAAATGAGTTTGCCACTTCATTTAATTAATCTCAAGACATATGTGAAAATGACTTTCTGCTGGAGCGTGCTTTGTGTGCACCAAAGGGAGCCCTTCAGTGGATCGCTTAAGGACCCAAAGTCAAAATGGACACAGGACAAATCTCTATAGCCTGCTCACCTCTCATTTTTGCTGCAAATGTAACTTAATTATAACTGCAGTTTATGGACTTTGTTGTGGTATGGAAATGTAGCAACAAAAAAAAAACAAAACTGGCCGAGTGCAGTGAGCCTGTAATCTGGCATTTTGAGAGGCCAAGATGGGTGGATCACCCGAGGTCAGGAGTTTGAGACTGGCCTGGTTAACATGGCAAAACCCTGTCTCTATAAAACATACAAAAATTAGCTGGGTGTGGTGGTGCCTGTCTGTAGTCCCAGCTACTCAGGAGGTTGAGGTAGGAGAATCACTTGAACCTGGGAGGTGGAGGTTGCAGTGAGCTGAGATGGCGCCACTGCACTCCAGCTTGGGCAATAGAGCAAGAGTCTGTCCTAAAAAAAAAGGAAGGAAGAAAGGAAGGAAGGGAGGGAGGGAGGGAGGAGGAGAGACAGGGTTGCAGAAAGTTACCTGATGCCATTTAATTCTGCTCTCTGTCTCCAAGGGACTTGGAAACCAGTTATAAATAATGGTGGGAGGAATTTGGGTGTCTAATTAGCCTGACAGGACAGTAATTTTTAAATATTAAAACAAACTCTCTTGTGCAATAGTTTAAACATATTGTGTTCCATCTGTTTTCAATATGGTTATGATACCTTCCAGTATAAAATTTTTCATACCTCCTCAGCTGATCCTAATCCCCTCATTGTATGGAACTCTTACTGCGATGAGAGAAAGGTTTTGTTGTTATTGTTTAAATAAAATGAGATAGAGTCTCACTATATTGCCCAGGCTGATCTTGAACCCTGGGCCCAAGTGATCCTTCTGCCTTGGCCCCCCAAATTTCTGTCTGGCCAAGGGGAAGATTTATGTCAGAAACTACAACTAACTCTATACATATATAGTATTCATCCATCCATCCATCTATCCATCCATTTATCCATCCATCCAGAATTTATTTTGTGCAAGCTATTTAAAAAAGCAGAATAATAGAGTGATTGCCCTTAAGGAGCTCTGAGTTCAGAAGGACAAATAGATAAGAAATAAATGCCAATAAAAGGAGGTAGGTGTTACAATGGAGGAGGTATGAAGTCTTAAGTGGGTCTTGACTCAGATAGCTCCTTCACTTCTTCATTCTCTTGCTCCCTTACTCTCTTTAAGTATTTTCTGAGCTTTTAATCTGGTGGAGGGGTGGGAGAGGAAGGATGGCATAAGGGGCGACCATGCATCTATAAGACGTAGAAGAGCAGGATGAGGTAGGTACCAGGGAAGTCCTGTTACAGGAGCTGAAGAGGGAGACAGAATCAGAGGCCAACTGAGAAGATTTTCCAAAGAGGCAGTGTTTGCCAGAACACTAATAACTGTGGACAGGATTCTGAGAGATTGATTTGACAAATAGTGAAGAGGTTAGATCAAAAGTCAAATGGTCAAGAGAATTAGTAAGGACACATGCACACGAATGTTCATTGCAGCACTGTTTACAATAGCAAAGACTTGGAACCAACCCAAATGCCCACCCATGATAGACTGGACAGGGAAAATGTGGCACATATGCACCATGGAATACTATGCAGCCATAAAAAATGATGAGTTCGTGTCCTTTGTAGAGACTTGGATGAACCTGGAAACCATCATTCTCAGCAAACTGACACAAGAACAGAAAATCAGACACCACATGTTCTCACTCATAGGGGGGTGCTGAACAATGAGAACACATGGACACAGGGAGGGGGGGAGCATCACACACTGGGGTCTGTGGCGGGGGAACTAGGGGATGGACGTTGGGGGGGTGGGGAGTTGGGGAGAGATAACATGGGGAGAAATACCAGATATAGGTGATGGGGATGGAGGCAGCAAACCACATTGCCATGTATGTACCTATGCAACAATCCTGCATGTTCTTCACATGTACTCCAAAACCTAAAACACAATAAAAAATATATATATTTTTAAAAGATAATTAATAAGGCACTGGGAAGTACTTTGAATTTTGGTTTCTTTTTGCTTTTAACACTTATGTATAAAATGTTAGTAATCCTAAAAATGCATTTAGGGCTTAAATGTGTTCTCACTGAGATATTTGTCTGCACAAGATCTCTCCCTTTTGTGAGCCATCTTTCCTTTATTCCCTAGTAATTCCGCTCAGGCCATGTGGTGCAGGAGGGCTGATTCTGCCCAGACTTCCGTCTTCAGGGGTGGCCACGTGACCAAGGTCTGACCAATTAGAGTATTCCCTACATGCTTTGTACCAAAACAATTGCTATGAGGTGCATGCAGACCCCCAGGTTAGTCAATCGGAGTCTCCTTGGCAAAGTTGTCACAAAAATCACCCACAATTTATCTAAGATTAAGAGCTTAAAAAATGATGTAGGCCTTGGCTGTCAGTATATTGCTCCTGGAAAGAACTTGCCTGAGAATGAAGAAAGCAAGAGGTAGAGCTGAGCGATGATGAAAGATACAGAATCAAGATGACGGTGAGCCCATGGATCCTGCTGGGTCTGAGGTCTACCCTCCGAATCCCCATGAAATGAACTCTCTTGCCTTTTTTTTTCTTAAGCCAGTTTGAAGAGGAATGTTGCAAATTACAACTGAAAATGTCTTCCTACACAGAGCAGATAAACTGTATTGACACAAGGGAAATAATTTTCCTGGATAAGTTAATATGATCAGTATTAATAAAAATCCACAACTCAGGCTCACATCTGCCCTGATCAACTTACCTTTCTGGCTGAATTGATGGCTTCTATTCACGACTTCAGTTAAAATGATAAAACACCACTGTGGTTATAGAACGTGGCCAGATGGTTGCCCGGACTTCTGTTTTTCAGATCAGTCCTTTTAACAACTATTCACCATGATTATGTCCTGTAGTTTAGGTATTTGAGTCCTTTCATCCCAAGGACTCCTGAAATAGTTTCCTATCTGTACCAAGAATCCTATGAATGTTAGTCACTTTATCCATATCTGAAATACGATCTCTCTCCTCAGCTCCCTCCCTCCCCTTGGGCCAGAAAGAAGCAGTGGTTCTTAGAGAAGAGAAATGTTAAAGAATGTACCTTCCTGCGAAGAAAGAAAATTCTAATGAGTCACCACATTCTCATTTCTATTACCAAATAAGATTGTCATAAGTGACAACTAAAGATGACCCCTCAGAGCTTTCCCCCACTACAAACTCTTTGGAATTGACATGAGGCAAAAGTAAATAAATAATTAATAATAATAAAATAAAATAAAAGAAGAGGAAGATGCAAGAATGCAGCAGCTCCTGAAAAAAATTCCACTGTCTTCAAGAACATTATCAATTTGCCCTCTTCATTTTATCTCCATGGGAAACTTTGCAGGAGTCCAGGCTGGGTGGTGTTCACTGTAGGAGTATGTGTTAGCAAAACTAATTTCAGCACATGTATAAAAAACTTCCATCAGTTGCTTGCTGCTATCAAATATCACACTACCTGTGAAAGCTCTTTGAGGAACTGCATTTTAACTTCCTGCTCTGTTTTCCAATGAAAGTGAGATTTCTGTTTGCCAGCTGCCTTGCCTATTGAGTTCGTTTTGATCCCAGTTTTGACCCTGCTAATGTATCTTTAAGTGCCAATAGCAGTTTTACACCTTGTTAATATTCTTCCTAGGTAAGAATCTCATTTTCTGTCTCTGTAGACTTCCAGAGGTAAAAATGTGAGGTTTCCATTTTTCAGAAATATTATATCTTTTTCCACCCACCACACAAAAAAATTAGGCAGCTATAGGAGTTAAACACAAGTGAGGTAGGTTAGCCTGCCCATTTTAAACAAAAGTTGGGGGAAAAAATATTTCAGACACTGGGAAACCATGGGGCATAGCACTTTAATTCCATCTTAGTTTTGTCAGTATTAGATATAAAGGAGTCTTAGAATGAGGCCTTTTTTGGGAAGCTTCTAGATCAATTAAATCAGATTGATGTTTATTAAAGGGCCATGCATTGAACTAGATGATACTGAAAGAGACAGTCCTTCTTTTCTGGGCTGGTGGAGCTGAAACTATCTAAGTCTAAGCTATCTGTTGCAATGTTTTTTATAGTAAATATTTGTGATTCTTTTGAATGTTCTGCATCTGAATCCCTTTTCCATGTTTGGGAATTCATCTAGCTTATAAGTGTAGGTAGGTGGCAGAACTTGCTTCAAAATTTAGAAGTTGAACAGCTGCGCATGGTGGTGCCTGCCTGCAGTCTCGGCTACTCAAGAGGCTGAGGCTGGAGGTTTCATTCAGCCCAGGAGTTGAATGCTGCAGCAAGCAATGATCACTACTGCACTCCAGCCTGGGTGACAGAATGAGACCCTGTCGCTAAGACAAAATTAAATAGATAAATTAAAAAAAAATCCAGAGAGGTTGAAAATGCCAGCTTAATAGTGTTGCTTTCAGCCAGGGATCTAGGTTTTGTCAATTAGATGTACCTGACTTGAATTTTTAATTGGGAGTTAGTGACCCAAAGAGAGGACCAGGGAAGACTCCTCTCCATCTCCGTGTGGTGCTGGTAGAAGCTAAAGCAGGTCGACCTCCAATTACAGCAATAGGAGGGGCCAGGGGGAATTGCTCCTGCAAGGTGGCCTCAGACCAGTCTTCCAGCCCTCCTAGAGGTTCTGTGAACAACATAATATTCTTTTTATTAATCCTGCCTCTACTGATTTTTTTTCTTTTTTTTTTTTTCAGTAGATTTTATTGCTTGCAAGAAGCCTAGGGAATCTGTCATAGAGAATGCCCTTTGGAAATGGAGAGAATTTAAGGCAGAGGGTGATGATCTGCCAGAGTTATCTGGGTCCTTACAGCTCTTAGTCTGGCTCTCACTCTGAATTTTCCAGCCTGTGAGCTAACAAATACCAAGTTTTGTTTGAGCTAGTTTGAGGTGGTTTCTGTCACTTGTAACTAAAGGAGTTCTGGCAAACACAGATGAAAGCAAACTAACATTAGGTATCAGGAGTCTCACACATGTCCATCCCTTTGACCTGGTAATCATTTTTCTATTCTTTGGAAATAATTTAAAATGTTAAAAAACAAACCCAAAATAATTGATGGGATTGGGCAAATGGCTGGATAAAAAGTGCCTTTAGATGACATCCACAAAGCTGGAGCTATTTGCTACCAATTCCATGCTCACTTTTTTTGTCCTTTTCACGTTACATTTTGGAGATGTTTTCATTGCTGCCTTGGTTTTATTCTGTGTCTCTCTGGACAGCTTTTCCCCGCCTCTCTTCTTGGAGCCTTTGAAAACTGCTTTTTGAGGCTGAAAATTGGCATAACCTGTGAGACCATGTAAATGCTTATATGCTTTTCAGACTAAATTGTGGTTGAGCGCCAGAGGTCTGAAAGTGCCCTGAGCAGGCCACATTGTAAAACACCACACATGATCTTGGATGTGTTCATGTTTCTAATGTAATTTTTTATGCTGCAGCCTAGTTTGGAGGCTTCTGACACTTTCAAGCCCAGCAAACGGATTACAATGGCCCAGGCAAGAAGTGAGGCAGTTTGGTGAAACACAAAATGCATGGACCGAGAGTCAGGAAACCTGGAGTTTGCTCCTCGTGTGTGTTCCCTGCAAACTGGGTGACCTTGGAAAGTTCCATTTTTCTCGTTAAGCCTACACCGCACATTTGTATAAGACATTGGTTTATGGCCCTTTTCAGCTCTCAGCACCTATGTTTTATGATTCCTTATACAGTGGCATTTTAAAAGAAAACCTGTGATAAACTTGGTTTAGGAGTGCCTTTGGTGTCATATCTAATGCAGATCAGGCCTCAGGCAGAGTCATGAGAAGAATTTGCTTGAATGCATTCCCCTGTCCCTGAGTCATTAGAGCTGAGTCCCCTGAACCAACTCCTAAGAATGTTGGCCTGACTGCACCTCAGTTCTGCTCCCAGTTGGAGGCACCCAGGGAAGTAGTCTGAGTTGACTCTGGAACAACTAATGATTCAGCCTTACAGGGCTCCATCGAGTCTTGAGAAGAACCATTTGAAGTAGGTGTTATGGCTTTACAGAGGAGGAAACTGAGGCTCCAAGAGTTCTAGTGACATCCGGCATGTGAGAGAGCTGGATTCAAACACAGGTCTTTGGTTATTTCTTTTTTGTTTGTTTTGAGATGGAGTTTTGCTCTTGTTGCCCATGCTGGAGGCAGTGGCGTAGCCTTGGCTCACTGCAATCTCCGCCTCCTGGGTTCAAGCAATTCTCCTCCCTCAGCCTCCCAAGCAGCTGGGATTACAGGCATGCACCATCACGCCCAGCTAATTTTTGTATTTTTAGTAGAGTCAGGGTTTCACCATATTGGACAGGCTGGTCTCGAATTCCTGACCTCAAATGATACACTCATCTCAGCCTCTCAAATTGGAAACACAGGTGAGAGCCACTGCGCCTGGCTGGTCTTTTGGTTTTAATGCCTGTGATGTTCCCCCTGCCTGAAAACAGCCCTCAGGTGAACATTGTTGAAGTGAACAGTGAGGTGCATATTCAGAGAAGGTGACATTAGACAGACTCCCAGCCCAAGTTTTTATAATGTTATAGTATTGCACCTTCAGAACATCAGCTTTGGCCAAATTCAGGTTTGTCTCTTGCTCTCTGTGTGACTTTGAGCAGATTAATCTTCCTGAGCCTCAGTGTCCTTACCTGCAAAATGGGAATAGAGATAATGATACCTGCCTCCCATAGGGGCTGCAATAGTTGAAGAGACTTGCTTAGCATACTGGGTTTTCAGTAAGGTTAGCAATTGATAAAGGGTCCAATTTGCTTGTCCAATTTGCAGCAAGTTCTACTGCAAATTTACTCTTCCACCTTCAATTTACTCTTAAATTCCTCCACTTTTCTGCATTACAGCTACTATTTTAGGCCAGGCCACCCACCCAGAAGACCAGAATTGGTTTTCTACTTTCATTCTTGTTTGCAGAAATTCATTTCCCACACAGGAGCCAAAGTAGGGTTCTTTCGTTCGCTTGTCTGTTTTTACACATTAACAACGTTTTGAAATTCAAGATCAATGCAATACTTGTTGAAAGTAACAACTTTGGTATTTATGGAATAAATTTTATAATGTGATTGTTTCTAAAATTAGTTTGGTTTGGTGTAACATGTTGCTCTGTAAAGGACTTTTATGAAACAGGTTATTATATAAAAGAATTGACTATCTCAAAAGAAAAAGACAGCCAAATCTTCGTTGATCAACTTAATTTCAATTGATTAACTCATACAACGAAACTGTAGCTTTGCTGCCTGTTATGAAGAGGAGAAATAAGCTGCTGCAGTTTATACCCATTCTAGCACAGCTTCCTTCCTCCAGTAAGATCTGGAACAGAAATAACCCAATCTTCTGTTTGAGAGCGGATATACTGAAGTCATCTGAAGTGAGCTCTCTCACATTTCCTTGTCTTTAACTCCCAAATTACCTAGGTAACTTCTTTCTTCCCTCCTTCTCCCTTCACAGTCCTTCCTTCTTTACAAAAGTAATCTCTCGATCTGTGGTCTTGATCCGTCCCCTTCTACAAGCTTCTTAGGGATTATTCCCATCACTTCTTTCGTCTTTATTTAATGGTAGTATACATCTATGCTTTCTATTTCTTAATCTCTGCTGTTTCCCCTCTAGGTAGAAACAAAAGCAAAAGACAGCCAGGTGCAGTGGCTCAGGCCTGTAATCCCAGCACTTTGAGAGGCTGAGGTGGGTAGATCACTTGGGGTCAGGGGTTTGAGATCAGCATGGCCAACATGGTGAAACCCCATCTCTACTAAAAATGTAAAAATTAGCTGGGCATGGTGGCATGTCTGTAATCCCAGTTACTGGGAAGTCTGAGGCAGGAGAATTTCTTGGACCTGGGAGGTGGAGTTTACAGCAAGCTGAGATTGTGCCACTGCACTCCAGCCTGGCTGACAGAGTCTCACTCTGTCTCAAAAATAAAAAAAATAGTAAAAATACAAAAGCAAAAGAATGCTTTCTGTCAATCCTGTTATATCTTGAACTGTTATCCAATGACTTTCCTTCCCGCTTTCTCTATGGTGTGGTTCAAGGAGCAGCAGCAAGGGGATCACCTGAGAACTTATGAGAAATTCTGATTTCCAGATCTGCTGAATCAGAATGTACATTTTTAACAGGGTCCTCAGCTGATTTATTAAAGTTTGGGAAGTTCTGGTCTATTCCAAGTATGCTTCCACACTCTTCTAGCTTAATTTACCCTTTTGGAATCTGGGCTCAATTTCCTCCCTATCATGTCTTTCAAACTTAAATTTCATTACAAGTCATAAAGTGTGAATGCCCCCCCCCTTTTTTTTAAATCAGACTACAGCTTCCTTGATCTCCGCGTAATTAACCCTATACTGCTCTTCTTTCCAATTCTCTTCTTTTGGACTATATGATATGATCACACAAAGTAACATTTTATATGACCTTGAATTATAGACATGTTTGGCTGACCATATATGCTCATGTTCATCTATGGCAGATAAAACGGTTTTGCATGGTCAGGTACCTCAATCCCTAATGCCCTTCCAACAAGAGAAAGACAGGGAGAGTAGAAAAATTTTGCTCTACTTCTCTGACAGTTTTGGTACTAGAAGCTCATTTTATATTCTTTCCACCTTTCTAATACCCTCATCTTTTTTTTTCTCTTTGATTTTTATTTTAGATTCTTGTTCATGTGCAAGTTTGTTACTTGGGTATATTGTGGGATGCTGAAGTTTATGGTATGAATGATCCTGTTACCCACATACTGAGCATAGTACCCAATAAGTCATTCTTCAATCCTCATCCCCCTCTTTTCCTTCTCCACCTAGTAGTCCGCATTGCCTATTGTTGCCATCTTTATGTCCACGAGTACCCAGTGTTTAGCTCCCACTTGCAGGTGAGAACATGCAGTATTTGGTTTTCTGTTCCTGCATTAATTCACTTAGGATGATGGCCTCCAGCTGCATCCATGTGGCTGCACAGGACATGATTTTGTAGTGACATTTTGAACTGAAAATCAGATCAGGTTATTCCCTGCTTTAATATTCCTTATTAGATCTAGTACCCAGCCCCCTTCATTACTGATTTACTTTGTATATTTGTCCCCACCCACATCTCATGTTGAATCATAATCCCCAGTATTAGAGGTGGGACCTAGTGGGAGGTGACTGGATTGTGGGGGTGGATTTCTCATGAATGGTTTAGCACCATCCCATGGTGCTGTCCTCATAAAATCTGGTCACTTAAAAGTGTGTGGCACCTCCCCACACCTGTGGTCATTTAAAAGTGTGTGGCACCTCCCCACACCTGTGTTCATTTAAAAGCGTGTGGCACCTCCCCACACCTGTGGTCATTTAAAAGCATGTGGCACCTCCCCACACCTGTGGTTATTTAAAAGTGTGTGGCGACTCCCCGACCCTCTCCTCTCCTTTTTCTCCTCTCTCCCTCTCTCTTTCTTGCTCCTTGCTCCTGCTTTCACTATGTGACACGCCTGTTCCTACTTTGCCTTCTGCCATGATTGTAAGCTTCCTGAGGCCTCTCCAAAGCTGCTGTTGGAGCTATGCTGCCTGGACAGCCTGCAGAAACATAAGCCAATTAAACCTCTTTTCTTATCAATCATCCATTCTCTAAATGTAAAACCCAAAACTATAAAAATCCTGGAAGACAACCTAGGTAATACTACCTTGGATATAGAAACGGGCAAAGATTTCGTGGTAAAGACACTAAAAGCAATTGCAGCAAAAGCAAACATTGACAATTGGAATCTAATTAAACTTAAAGAGTTTCTACACAGCAAAGGAAACTATCAACAGGGTAAACATAACCTACGGAATGGGAGAAAATATTTACAAACTATGCATCTGACAAAGCTCTAATATCTGGCATCTATAAAGAGCTTAAATTTATAAGAGAAAAACAAACAGCCCTATTCAAAAGTGGGCAAAGAACATGAACAGACACTTTTCAAAAGAAGACATACATGCATCCAAGAAGCATATGAAAAAAGTTCAATATCACTGATCATTAGAGAAATGCAAATTAAAACCACAATGAGATACCATCTTGTACTAGTCAAAATAGCTATTATGAAAAAGTCAAAAAATAACAAATGCTGGCAAGGTTGTGGAGAAAAGGGAATCCTTATGCACTGTTGGTGGGAGTGTAAATTAGTTCAACCATTGTGGAAAGCTGTATGGCAGTTCCTCAAAGAGCTACAAGCAGAACAACCATTCCACTCAACAATCCCATTTCCGGGTATGTAGCCAGAGAAATACAAAGCATTTTACCATAAAGACACATGCACATGAATGTTCATTGCAGCAGTGTTCACAATAGCAAAGACATGGAATCAACCTAAAATCCCATCAGTGACAGACTGGATAAAGAAAATGTGGTACATATATACCATAGAATACTATGCAACCATACAAAGAATGAGATGATGACTTTTGAGGGAAGCTGAAGGCCATTGTCTTTAGCAAACTAATGCAGGAACAACAACAACAAAAAAATACAGCATGTTCTCACTTATAAGTGGGAGCTAAATGATGAGAACACATGGACACAAAGAAGGGAATAATAGATATTGGGGTCTACTTGAGGCTGGAGGGTGAGAGGAGGGAGAGGACTAGAAAAAATCACTATTGGGTACTAGGCTTAATTCCTGGGTAATGAAATAACCTCTATAACAAACCCCTGTGACATTTGTTTACTGATATAACAAGCCTTCACATGTACCCCTGAACCAAAATAAAAGTTAAAAAGTATATAAATTATCCAGCCTCAATTATTTATAGCAATGCAAGAATGCCCTAACACAATTACCATGGAATGGATTCTTAGTCCCTCTGCACCTTCCTCTGCAGCTTTATCTCATGCCACTCACCTCAGTGTTTATTACCCCTCAGCCGTGTGGGTCTTCTCTTGGTTTCCAGGACCCAGAACTTGCCAAGTTCTCGCTGCTCTCTGGGAACAGGGTCAGGATGTTCTCCCTTGTTGGAACCCACTTCCCTGCCTTCCTCTCATCCTTCAGGTATCAGCATAAATGCCTCCCTTAGAGAGGCCTCTTTTTTGACCACCCTAATCAAAGATCTTTCCTTTTATCCTCCATTTCATACCATTGTCTATATTTAGTTTATATAGCAGACACTTCACAATTTGCAATGATTTTTATTATTTATGTATGTGTGTGTGTGTGTGTGTGAGAGAGAGAGAGAGAGAGAGAGACAGACAGACAGACAGACAGAGAGAGACACTGTTGGTGTTCTGCCTACATTTTTAAAGGGCCTTTACCATTTTTGTGCAATTCAGCTTCATTTCCAATAGTTGGCACCTATGATTTTGTTGAATGCCTTCTACTGAGCTTCTAGAATGTACTTTGCCTTTGGGGGCAGCACTTAACCAATGACTGACAGGCATGAGGGTATAAATACCCCAGATCTCTCATCTCTTGGCCAGCATAGTTATAGGGTCTGGGTTTTATACTGTTTCTCAGAGTTTCCTCAAAAGACTACGCTTCATTGACCACTGCGGTAGCTGGCCTCATAACACAGCTTTGTTAGTCACCCTCTCTTCCCTGTATGATGTCACTACTCCTCTTTCAATGACACCTCCCAAATAATCTATAAGCATTCAATCCTCATCTCAGGATTTGCTTTTGAGGGGAACCCAGCTACGATAATAAACTTTTTTGTTCTTTTTATCTATCCCAATAGAGTATATATTACATGTCTGTCTTGTTCATAGTATATCCTAGAGCTTAGTTTAGTGTCTGACACATAGTGAGCACTCAATATACATTTGTGTAGTGAGTGAATACTTGTGGTTATTGTTTAAATGTAAAATTTCTTCCTTTCACTGAGTTGTGTTATATCAGTAGCTTACCATGCCCCCACAGAATGTGAGATGTGCCTTCCAAAACTTAGATGAAGAAAAGTTGTTTTTTCCCATAGTGCTGTTAAAAGTAGCACTACTGCTAAGATATTGTTTTAGCAAGGTTTGTTATGGCTAGAGGCTCTCTATGGGAAGGAATATCAACAAAGTTCTCTAGGATTGTGTCAGTTCTTCCTGGAATGACCTGAAACCCCAGCATGTAGATACTCTAGAGATGTTTTAGGCAACAAAACCCCATTCTGCCTATTTTTGGGTGATTTAAACAGAAATCAACTGAACCCTTGACCAGAGACCCTCAATGGAATAAGATGGATACTTATGCAGAGAGAGTGGCAATAATAATATTAAATAATAGCAAAAAATAATTAACATGTGGTAAGTGCATTTATGGACCAGTCTTCTAGTATATTTGTTCATCTCAGAACCAATGTAGGGGGTAGATGACACATTACTCCCATTCTTGATGAAGAGATTGAGACTTAGGGAGGTTGACTTATCCAAAGTTATACAGCTATCAAAAGGTGGAACTGAGATTTGAAACTAGCTATTATGACTTCAGAGCCCCTGTTCTTAACTAGTCCTCTATCTTGCCTCCTGGGTTAGGAATACTTAAAGCCAGTTCAACAGGAGAACTAAGTGAAGTGGTCCAGCCTAGAGAAAATAAGATTGAAAATAAAGTGTTAAAATAAGATGCAACCCTCCTGAGTAGCCTTCAAAGAACGGCAGATGCCCATTGAAGGGTGGGCAGATGTGTTTCATGTGGGTTAATTTCAGGGAGACTTTTCTAATATTGCTGTTCAGAGGTGGAGGGAATAGCATGTGCCCAGACACAGAAAACTCCCCTGAACTGGAGATTCAAATGGACTGGTTGTGTGGGCCTCTCAGGAGGAAGTCAGTGAGAGGACTGAAGTGTAGGTGGGGTGGTTTGGAGGACCTTCAAGATGTCTTGCAGATATGAGATTTTAGAATGCAAAGGAATTAGAAGACTAGCTCAGTCCCTACATATGTGGCTGGTACTATGTAGTTTTGGAGAACCAAGATTTAAACTGGTTACATGACTTGGGAGAAATTTACTAATGTCATGTTAATAAACAAAAAAGATGTACTATGCATGCTGTTTGCATGAGGGAGGCAGAGCTGCTGTGCTGCAAGATGCGCTGGCAAAGTGACAGTCAAGAATGTGGGCTTAGAGTCACTCTACACGGGTAGCTTGCCCAAAGTACTCCTGAGTCTCTTATCTGTAAACAAGTGTTGCTCTGTGGATTAAATACGCTTTTGCGGGTAAAGAATTTAGCGCAGGCCCTTGAAGGGTTCAAAAATGTTAGCTATCTTTCGGAAAACCTTTAAATGTATATTTTTTCTTAAAAACACAAATGCAAATATTTCTGTATCTTCTGCCTACTCTATAAAATATGAAAAGAGAAAGTTTTAAATTTGGGTTGCTGGAATCTTGAAACTCAGAGAATTTGGAACTTTTTCCATAACCATAGTAAGGCTAAGATTTATTAAGCACTCAGATACATTTCATTTCACATGATTGGTTTTCAGCTAAAACAGGACTGGAAGCTGAGTTTCCTGAATTTCAGGCTCTATTTTTCCTCACCTACAATGGACCATTTTGTCTGTGTAGATAATGGTTTCTATTAGGAATGAAATATATTTTGTCCTGAATCTGCTTACATTTCAGAAAAAGCAGATCAGTTCTGGACCAGAGCTTGTCATATTCTAGATAAAACATCTCTCCCAAATTTCCTTCACTTGCACATTTGATTTCTGATTGGCTTCCCTCCCTTTTCTCCTCCTTCTTCTTTGGTTTTCCTTTTTACCATCCAGATCACATGTATACCTTTTCTGCCTTTTTTCTTCTCTAGCTCCCTCTTTTTTCTCACTCAATTTCCCCTTCTCCTGTCTCCCTCTCTATTCACCTACACTGATTTTACTACTTAAGCTCCTAAATTTCTGACCAAGAAGTACCCAGTGAAGACACAGCATACAATTAACATGGAGCGAGATTGGCTATGGATTAAATCATGCTCCAGAAGCTTATCGACAACGTTAGAATGGAAATGTTGGTGCCAAAAGATTTAACCAGCAATGGCAGCTAGTGCAGGGCTCATGAGGTTCCACAAGAAAACATCACACCGGTCTTGGTCACCTCAGTTAGAACCCCGCCCTTGGATTCAGGCAGACCTGGTTCTGACTCTGTACTTCCTAAGCGTTTCCTCATCTGTAAAGTGGGAAAATATCACAGACCTCCATGGACAGTTGAGAGGATTAGAGAAAATACGTTTCTTTTGCTCAGTTGCTGGCACATGGGGTGAGCTACATGATAGTAGTAGTTATTGAGGTGATGATTAGCAGATACATCCACCTCTTCTTTGGCTCCTTTTTTTCCCTCCATGCCCAGTCAGTGAGAACGATCGTTCCACTTGGTTATGTTGGTGCGATTCTCCAGGCTTTGGTATAGCAACCGGAATGGAGGAAGGTAGGAATCCCAGAAATATCTCAGCTAGAAAACTTTATGTTGTGAAAAAAATCCTAGTGTTTGAAAAGCTGCAGAAGACAGTAACAATAGAAAGAAATATGTTTAACTGCAAATTATTTTCCTTTCTAATACAAAGAGACATAAAAGAGGGAGATGGTAAATTTCTTTTTCCCCTGTTAAAATGCAGCCTCCTGCATCCAGGATCCTTTTTATCACCTCTCAGTAGGAAGAGAACATTGCTCTCTCCTTCCATTGTTCTCTCCCGCTATTCCTCCTTCCTTTACGCATCAAACCAATCTACTTGGCTTTCTCTCATCCATGGGAATCCACCACTCCGAGAAGAAATTTGGAATCCAGAAGATTACCGCTCCTCCTTCTCCAGAGAGCTGAGAAGGGAAGTTTTCTCTTCTGCCCCTCCATTTCTCTGCCATTCCTGTTTATTAAGCAAAAGTCCCAGATAAGATTTATTGCCACTTCGCCTTTCTCATACCTAGGCAGCTCGTTAATATCACAGACGAACACCTTTCCTGAGCAGAGTCCTGCAGAGTTCTATTCCTGTTCTGTGCCCCATGATTCCGCTGTATTGCCTTGGCAACCAATTAAATACTTTAATGTGTACAGCGATATCATTCTTAATTCTGCAAAAACCAGAGCAACCTGCTCAGAAGGCTTTGGCATGCCAGTCAGTTGGTGTTCTCATTGGTATCTCGCTGCATTCTGGTTTGACTTCTTTTTTCAACTCCCAATTACCTCCAAATCCCCTGCAAGCACCTACGTGTCATTCCTAATACACCTGGCCTCAAGTCAAGCAACACTCTCATCAACAAGGCAGGGGCTGGAAGAGATCCTGGGGACAAAATGGCTGATATGTTTCCTTTCGTTTAGCCTCAAGGGAAGATACCAGGAGCTCAGCCACGAGGCTGGCTAATCTATCCACAGTTTCTTGCAATATGGAAAACATTATGCATTATGATTAAGTATTTAGTGAATGCTGATTGCATTTCAGACCCTGTGTTAGGTACAGAGGAGGACAAGACATCTCCTTACCCATAGAGCTTATAGTCTAGTAGAAAAGAGACGTGAGCAGATAGCACTGTACAGTCTGATACATGCTTTGGAGGCTGGAGGGTAGCACTGGAGACTCTGGGAACCTGAGAGGAACCTAAGGCCAACTTAGGTTTGAGACAGAGGGCTGACTTTTGGAGGAATACAGGCTACACTGGTACCTGAAGATGGGTTGCAGTCAGCCACATGGGGAGTTTCCCTCTTAGCTGGACAGTTTCATTCTTGCCTTCTCTAACACTGGCAGTTTGTCTGATGCCCTCAGCTCGGTGGTCTGCTTCAGACACTCTGGGATTATCTGCCTTATTTCTCCTGTCTCTAGGCTAGTGTTTTCCTAATAGACTTTCAGGAAAGGGTGACAGTGAATGATCCACATTCTCTCACGTCTGCTCTCAGTTCCTCTATGCTGTGCATGCAAGTAGCACCTGAAAGGCACATTTTCCAAAGCCAGCAGTGTTGGGACCACAAGGCCAGGACTCACCACCCAACCTATGTGCCCCTCAATGCTTTCTGAGGTTTGCAAACCTCAGTATCATGGGTTTCTGTTGATGCCTATTTTAAAAAATACAACCCCAAAATATTCCCTAAACATTCCCACAACTAGCGGGATGCTAAATTATGGCGTGTAATCATACTTTCCTATTTTGTTTTCTTAATATTTACACTTACAGAACACAAACCTCTTGTCTAAAGCGGAGATAGCAGTAGCACCGTTCTCAGTGGTTTGTGTGTAAGTAGAGTTAAGTGAGATTCTGTAGGTAGAGCCCAGTGAATGACACACAGTCAGTCCTCCATACATCTACTCTGTTGGTAGAGTTGACCAGTCCCACATCTGTGCTCTTGTAACACATGTGAACACCTTTATTTTAAGATTTATTAATTGCATCATGCATAATAAGTAGTATGCAGTTAATAAATTTTAAAATAAACTTTAAAGTTTAAGTGGTATGTGGTTTACATAAAAGACCATAAGCCATTTGAGGAAATGGATCCTGTCTCTCTCATTTTTGGATCCCAAACAAAGAGTTTTTACCCATCAAAGGCATCTTATAAGTGTCTGTTGAATAAGTGAGACCTGAGAAATATTAATAATAACAATGCCTGACATTGATTGCCACTAAGCTTACTGAATCAGGCCCTGAGCTATGAGCTTTATAAAAATTATCTTGATAAAGCCTCCAAGTGATGCCATGATTTTTATTATCCCCATGTCTATAGCACAGGGAAATGGCATCCAACTGTGGTAGGCATGATAGCATGTGAAAAGAGAAACCTACCTGGATGAGTGCAAGCAGAGAGCTAACCATACTGGGTGCTTGTTTGGTGCCAGGCCCTGTACTAAGCACTTTGTAGGCATCATCCCATTAAATCCCCCAATAACCATACAAGGTGAGCCTTACTATTTCTATTTTATAGTAACAATGTTCAGAGTCACTAAGTAACTTGTGCAGAAGCACACAGCCGGTACTCATGATGAACAGCCTTTGTTCCAAATCACAACATTATCTTGTTTACTTGTTTCTCAGATGTCTCAAGTCAGAAACAGCAGAAAATTGGAATACATATTTTAAAAATAATACTAACATACCTATTCCCATTATTCAGACATAATTTGAAATATAAATATATACACATTTACATATACACACACATATCAGGGGCTGGAGGGAGGGGAAGATGGGAAGTTATTGTTTAATGGATACAGAGTTTCAGTATGGGATGATGTAAAAGTTCTGGAGATGGATAGTGGTGATGCTTGCATAACAGGATCAGTGTACTACATGCTGCTGAACTGAACATGCAGCAAAGGCTAACATGGTATATTTTATGCTACGTGTATTTTACCACAATAAAAAATACAATTGTTGAAAAAACAGATAAAATTAGGGCTTTGGCAGCAGGAGTTCAGCATGAGTACAGCAGCCATGTTTCCACCGGAAACGCTGTCTTCCCTTCATATTGGAGGCCAGCTCAGTTCAACTCATAAACGCAGTGGCAAATTCTTTCAGAGCCTCTGCCTTTCCATCACTGGTATCCCTGTGACAATTAAGTATCAATTAAGATGAAGTGTTTCTCTTGAGATCAAAGAGCACATGAAATTTGCGGTGTATGATGAAGAGTTTAGACATATGCAGAGTGGTATTGCCTATCTTCTTAGGGTTAGCAACTCATGAGCTAAGAGATTTTGAAGCTGGCCCATTGTATTTTCCTGAGAATGATGTTCACCCCCTAAAAAAGGTATTTAGTAAGATGATTCACAGCAAGAACGTTTTAATCACCACATGACTTTATGCCTAACATAACGTGCTGCTTGTTCCTCAAATAGCTCTGTAATGGCTCAATTCATGAAGGGTTCATTTCTGCATAATGAGGAGTTATACTGTGACCCTATGAGGTGTACCACAAACATGGCCATGTTTATTTATTTACTCTTCCATTAAAAAAATTCCTAATATGGTCCAAGCTGTGCGCTGGGTGCTCTGAGCACAGTATTCAGAGATAAGATGAGGTGCCTGTTCTGGTTGTGCTCGGAAAAAAGATCGAAGAGATGACAGAGCTCTGAGATGAACTCAGCTTCTATTTGAGTCCTAGAGTCTGAGCTCATGAGTGTCTCTGGTGTGAGCTTTCAAGACAGAGCCTGGTACACAGCAGGTACTTAGGAATAGTTTATTGAATGCTCTGGCTTCTGAGCTGGAGATCTGGAGCAGTGTGACCCTGGGGGCTGGCACAGGTCCCAGCTGCAGGAAGCAGCTCATGGTGAATGGATTTATCTTTCCCTGCCCATGTTCTATCACTTACTTTGGATGTTCTTGCTTGTGTTCATGTGTGCTAGGGGTATCAGGTAACCTGACCATTTCAATAGAAAAGAATGGCTCTGTCTGCCAGGGACATGGAGACTGCTCCTCAGTTACCCAGTAAGCTCGGTCACCTGCTTGGAGTAGCGATAACTTCTTGTTTGGCTGCCCTGAATCCAAGAAGTTGCTGTAGATACAGCCGATAGGCCTCGTGATGGCAGGCAACCAGTCTGGCATGAGAGCTGCTGGAGAAGCTTTATTACAGAGAGCACTTGACATGTGTTTTCCTGGTGGTATCTAGTCACCCTGATAGGAAGGCAAGTATTTAGTCACGCTGCCTCTCCTCCATCTGTTTCCTTCCCTTCTCTTTCAGCTTCCATTCTCATTCAAGATATCCCTGCCCTGTCCTGCCTTTTCTAGGTCCACATGCCCAGGACAGACCCTGCCTTTTCTTCCCTTGATCATAAGTATAATGACCCTTAAAACATGTTTTTGTTTTTCTAGGAAGTTTCTTTTTCCTAATCAAGCTTTATTTTGTTCAGTATGAATTGCCTCACCACCTGACATTTTCATAAACCATCATTTCTTGAGTCTAAGAATTTTTTGTCTTAATCAACTTTATTGGGTTATAATTTACATAAAAAATGTACCCCATTTAAGTGTCCACTTTGATGTTTTGTTAAACCTAAATACCATTGCATAAAACATTTTCATTATCCAAAAAAATTACTATAGTTTATGGTTTTGTCTTTTCTACAATTTTATATAAGTAGAATAAGACAATATGTACTTTTTGGTAAGACACTTCTTTTTTTCACAACTTAACATTTCTAAAATTGGATGCATCCTACAGTGAGCATCTAACATGGTAGTGTTTCTCTTTCTCTCTAAGAGCTTTAACTAAACAGACAATACATATTATAATGAATACCTTAAAATCAGCATCAATATCCCTAATTTTGATATTTTTATCTATATGTATATATATGTTTGTACACATGTATACTGACAAGTTGGTTTCCCAACTAGTCTTGACTGGTTTTTGCACTGAGAAAGTGAGAATCTTTGCTTTGCTGTGTAGGTTACCATAGAGCCTATAGCTGAAAACTGGTAGGAACTAAATAAATACTGCAGAGGGTGGCAATAGTGAGTTTCCAAGAGTTTTCTAAAAATATCTTTTGCATTATGACTAAGCATGTGAAGTCTGAGACAGCATTTCTCAAATTTGTTCCATGGACAATTAATATTACTAAGATGCTAACACAATAAAAGGGAGAAGAAGGGGGGTGTCAATGCCATAGGAATTTGGGAAATGTTTCTCATTAAAATCTCACTTAGAAATCCACAATTCATTAGCATGCTAAAACTTGCAAAACGTCCCGCAGCAAAGAGAAAATGTTTAGCTTTAATCTCAGGTTTGTTTGACATTGGTCCTTTGTGGCACACCCCATTAGAGAATTCACCATGTGAAAGGCTGGTCTAAAGTACAAGCATGAATAAACAGAAGGAGAGGGAAAGGGAGAGCCAGGTGTGGTGGCATGTGCCTGTAGTTGTAGCTACTCAGGAAGCTGAAGCAGGAGGATTGCTTGAGCCCAGGAGTTCGAGGCTGCAGCAAGCTCTGACTGGGCCACTGCGCTATAACAGAGTGACAGAGTGAGACCCCGTCTCTAAAGGTTTTTTTAAAAGGGAAAAGAAATTGAGTAAAGTTGATCAAGTTGAGTATCCCTTGGGACCAGAAGAGTTTCAGATTTCAGATTTTTGGGGGGGATTTTGGAATATTTACCGAATACACACTAGTTGTGTGTCCCAAATTGAAAAATCTGACATCTGAAGTTCAAAGTGCTTTAATGAGTACTTCCTTTGAGCATCATGTCAGTGCTCAAAAAGGGTTGGATTCTGGAGCATTTCGATTGTCAGATTTTCAAATTAGGGCTACACAATCCATATTTGAGCTGGTCCCAGCTAAGTCCAAAGTGATATAACGGTGCCTACAATGGGCCAGATGAGGATGCTCTTCAAGAGGCAAGGGCTGAATAGGCACTTTTCTTCTCTCCTAAGTCTTTTTGTAGTATGAAGGGACAGGTGGGCAGGCAACTCTTCCTAAGAGGAAATGAAAACAACACAAAAATATGCATTGGCTAATCCCTTAGGTAACATGTCCCTAATGCACATGGCAGATAATTGAGGTTGAGTAAGAAAAAGCTTATGTTCCACCCATTGCCTCAGAGCGTAGGCCATCCTGCAGGCAGTGAGCTGTTTGTGTTTGTCCACTGCTTGACCAGACACCTTTAACTGATAAAAACAAAACCAAAACCAAACAACAACAACAAAAATCCTGAAGTAGGTAATGGAATGACTGGCTACAACAGGGAGGAGCCCTTTGCAGGAATTACCCTGATCACTTAAATGGTAGCGAAGATTTTCTCGGAAATAGCATTGATCTAATACACATTGAAATGAAAGGTGATCAGAGTGAGTCAAGTAAAAATCAGGCAGAGTCTAAAAGAAATGTGCATGAGCTTACTTTCCCTTCTGAAAATAGTTATATAGCAAAATTGACTTTTTTCTCTTGGCATTTATTTCTACACATTTTAACACATACATAGTTTCATTTATCTACGACCACAATTGGAATACGTAGCAGTTCCATCACCTCATTCTGACCCTTTATGGTCATATCCTCCCCCAACCCGTAACCCCTGGCAACCACTCATCTATTTTCCATCACACAGTTTTGTCTTTTTGAGAACTCCCTTTCCTTTTGCAATTCTCTTTATTTTTTTTAGTAGGGATCCCTGCATGTTTCTGTGTGTATGCAAAGAGCTCTAGCGCCAGCCGGCTTTCTCCTCTGCTCTTACTCTTTTGTTATTTACTGTTCTAACATTTATTAGCTTCTATTATGTGCCAGGCACTTGTGCTAAGCTCTTTATATATATTATCTCATTTTAATCTCACAATAGCTGTATGATATATGTACATCTTTATTATTTCCATTATACAAATCTAGAAACCGAGGATCAGAGAGGTTAAGTGACTTGTCAAAGGCCTCACAGCCAACCAGCAATTCAATCCCAGCACAAATATAGCCCACTTCACCGTAAATCCTTAAAATGCTACAGTAAGCAATAAAAGAGAGGACGCTAACTAGGAAAGAGGTGCACTGAGAGAGATTGGAGGCAGTGCCAATGTGGGGCCATGTGGTTATTAAAAATGTTTGCAAATGCGTGTGAAGCTGGAGAACCATCTGGGTCTCGACTTTTCAACCTCAGCCCCTACCTTTATGTCTTTCTCCACCTGCCACATAGTCCCAAATGGCACTTATCTGCTGTTTTCAGGGGCCTGGTATGATTTTAATCCCTTTGCAAATTTAGCAAAAAAAATTGTTTTGCTACTGTCTACATCACAGCTCTGTCATAGGATACAGCCTCTGAGACCTAGGAAAAGGGCTGGCCTACCTTCTGGTTTCTGCCAAACCTCAATTCCCTGATGCGCTTTCTGACCTCATTTTTTTCCCCATCAGTTGTTTGCAACACCAGCTGAAAAGTTTCTAGGACAAAGCCACCTGGTCTGTGTGCTGGAGGTGGCAGGGGTGTTCTTGCTGATAAGGGGCAAGTAAGACAGAAATGTGTGTGACTGGCATGATACTAGCAATGTAGAAAGTCCAGGCTCGCAGAACCCATGGGGACATTTGTGTTGGGGCATAGAGTGAGCAGGAACAAATGAAAGATAGAAAAGTTAATGAAGAATTGATGATGCTGAGGAAGTAGACCAGGTTCTTGCCCTGTGCATGGTTTTCCTCTGAATGTGCTGTTTGGGAAAGTGAAATTAGTTAGGGAGTTTTCTCCTAGAATTGATCATTAGCACCTTAAGGGTACTGGAAGTGAGCTGCAAAGCCAGCACATGCTGGGAAGATCACACATCTGAATCATGGCCACAGATCACATGGAAGCAAACAAAACAATGAAAAATCAGGGCACCAAGGACCATCCCTGGATGGCACTTGCTTAATAAGGGGCTGAAAAGGTGTGTGTAATTTAGAGTAGAAAGTATTGAGTCATTTCAATAACAACCACAGCTAACATTTACTGAGCACTTAGTATGAGCCAGTCACTGTGCTTAGAGCTAAGTGACATGAATCATCTCACTTATTCTCACAGCAACCCTCTGAGGTAGGTACTACGATTATCTCCAATTTACAGATGGGGAATTGGAGGACCTGAGGTTTAAGTGAGTCACCCAAAGTACACAACTGTTGAGGGTCAGGGTCGGGATTTGAATTTTGGTATTTCTCAAACCCAAGTCCACAGATTAACTTCTCTGCTTACGACCTATCCCAAGTCAGAAATATTACTAAGGTGTAACAGAATTAGGAGGAGGAGAGATCAGCTTTCAGGAACCTACAATCCTTTTGAAGGCTTGCCAATTTCCTTTGCTTTCCCTGGAGTAGGTGAAGGAATAAGAAACAGTGGGATTTGTACCACCATGGGCTCCTCCCGGAGGAGTCTGGTGATCTCGCCTGGTGGTTTGAAATAATTGCATGCTGTAGAAACCTACAGCTGTTTCTCAAGTTTTCTTTTTACACAATCATCTTGGGAGGGTTTTAGACATGTAGGCACAATAGACTATTTTTTTTTCTCTATTGGGCTGGCACCATGAGGTGTGACGATTGGTTCCACCCTAGAACACTGGCTGGCACAGGATGTATCAGGCGTCTTTCAGCCAACAAAAGGAGCTCGATGAGCTTGTTTTTTAGATGAGTCTAGGTGAGCAGAACAGACTCTGGGCTTCAAAAGCTCACGGACAGGAAGTTAAATGAACTCTTTGGAGTGCCAGGTTATCGGCAAGTCCTTTGAAAGAGGTGTTTTACAAAATGGCACCCTGTGACAACAGGTTATTTATGCTCTCTGTGAGGAGTACCTTATACTTAGTATCCTGGCCTGCACTCATCACAGAATCAAGTTTAATAATAATCATACCTATTACACTCTCCCACGAGGGCTGTTACTCCTTCTACGTTTTGTAGCATGCCTCATGCATGGCAGGGCACAATACACAGTCAATAATCATGTTTGCTGTGATAACGATCTTCCGAATGTGTTTCATCTAAGGCTCTCAAAGCGTTTTGCAGACATTAATTAGTAAAGCCTCACAGTGGTTGTCTGTTTTTATAAAAGGCATCTTCCCATTTTACAGAATTTTACATTGAGATTCAGCAAACATAAGTGGCTTGCTCAAAGTCACACAGCATGTCTACATTAATCTTAATGATGATGCTTTGCATTCACATAGCAGATGTTTTCTAAGGCAGTAAGTATATGTTGCAAAGATAATTTTCACACTATCTTGGAGGAAGGTGGGTAGCAAGTGTTATTAGCTTTTGACTAGATTGGCTGAAGTGCGGCAGAGAGGGCAAGGAACTCAGGAGGATTTGAGCAAGGATGCAAGTCCATTCATCCGACTCTCTGAACAGACTGTGGCATCCAGAAAAGCCTTAGTTGTTTCAACTGAGGGATGCATGGTTGCTTTCACGCTTGCCGAAAATATAGTTAATATTTTTGGGAGCAGAGGCATGTTGCAGAACGACAGCCATATTGACATCCAGAAATGGGTTTGTTCATATTCCCATTGAGGAAGGCAAAAGGGATGAGAGGAGTCACTTCAAGAAAGGATACGTAGGAAATGAAGGAATTGGGAGGTGGGGGGAGGGGGGTGCCAGCTCTGCTCTCTTACAGAGTGTCTTTCTAGCCCAGGTCCTGCCTGAACACAGGAGCTCTTGAGTTTCAGCCTCACAACAGGACTTGGTCCAGAGCAGCTTGGAGGGTGGGCACAGACCATAGTCTGGTGTTATAAGTCCCTGGAAAAGAATTCCAGAGAGACCCAGTATCTTAATGGCTGTCTCTTATGTACGACCAGCTCTCTCCTCAATTGCCTGTGCCAGAAGGACTCTGGGAATCCTCTATGGTTCAAAAACTTGGTAGCTGTAAATCAATTCATCACTACATTTTCTTTGCAACACAGCCACATTGAGAAAGATGAAAACCACAGCAAAAATATTCCAAGTTGATAAGGGAACTGCCTCCTCCCAGTGTGACACCATTTCTTGAGTGAGTGATGATGATACTCTGCTAAAAGGCAGTCAGACTTCTACAAGGTGGGGAGGGGCAGAGGTTGCTGGGTCTTAGGAATTCAAGGAGGATTTGCTGACCCAGAGATAGAGCCCTTCTCTCTACAAACAAGGCATGTTTGAGAACAGTTTGCCTCCTCACCCCCGACTCTGTCACTTCCAGATCTGTGGATTCTGATTGATGACTAGACTAGGGCTAGTGGAGGGACTTAGAAGAGTTCCAAGCCCTTTTCCGGAATACATTCACATACAAGCACAATGGCAATAAAGAGTCTACGGTGAAGAAATCAAGAGTCTATAGTGAAAAAATGTCCCACTTCTTCTCACCCTCATTTTTGAATGTTTACACATGTCCCATGGGTGGTTTCAAGGTGCGGCGAATCCAGGAAGGGGTAGCTGTTAGAAGGAAAATTTTGGAAAACTGCTCCAGATGTGTATCATAAGCCACTCCTCACTCCTGAGTAAGGAAGGAGTCCTGCAAGACTCTCCCACATGCTGTTCCTCTTTACAGCACGGAGACATGGGACCCTGCTGCCAGAGCAAGCCTTAGATCTAATGCTTGCTCTAGGTAAGACTTCAAGGAATGCGGTTTTGATTTTCTACATATGCCAATGGCCCAAGCCACAGCTTTCCATGTCCACTTTGTCACACTGACTCCAGGGGTGACAGTGCAAATAATTCTGCTGGACTCACAAGGAGCATGTCCTTCTCTCCAGATGTGCCCCTACACATTAGTCCACAACAAGGCTCGTAGCCAGGTCAGATGAAGTCCTCAGGGCGTGCTTTCAGCTCTGGACAGAGGGATTCCCATTATCCAAACATAAAAGCATTACTGGGTGATCTCCTGTGAGGCTCAACTGGGTCTGTTTGGTTTTTTAATTGCAGCCTCTGCTGTGTATCTTCTGTGTATTTCATCCATTTTGCAAAATGAGACACATCTGCAGAGCTCCTATACACAGCTGATGTACTTCACAGCCCAGCCTTTGCTATCAATCAGACCGCCCACATAGATGCTTCCCTCCTGCACTATCTCCTGTGTCAAGTATCTTGATAGCTTGGAACAGATTATGAATGAGTATTGCCATAATAGCACTTTATGACTAGGGGTGGATGATGGATTTTAAAAAAATTAAAAAAAAAAAAAAACCCTGACATTTGGAAATTTCTGAGATCTCAAAAGCAACAAGCAGTTGGATTTGTTTTCTTTTTTCCCACCCTCCATGCATTTCCCAGGCACTGGTTTGGCCTCAGAACAGCAGAAGTGAAAGACCAAAATTATAATCTAAAAGGCTTTCCTTGTTCTACTACTTTCTGGCCAAAAGGGAAAGGAGAACCTAGGAAGCTTTGATAGTTCTAAAGAGAATTCTTAGATGATTAGATAGGCTCAGGCTTCTGTTGTGTTTGAGTAAAATGATCACTGCCCACAGAAACATATCACTCAGGAATCACCAGCGGCACTCTGAAATGTAACTAAAAGAAGATAAGTTCTAGCTCCCTGTATGCACAAATCCAACCCCCAAGTGGACATGATAGTAACAAATAAGATCTCTCTTACCCCATCCATGTGGATTCTGATATTAGGCATTAGCCGGAAAGGACTGGCCTGCAGACGTCTGGGGTTGGTCCTGTTTTTCCTGCCATCCTGCAAGGTCATCGTGCCGGGCCTGCGGAAGGAGCCCCCTCTTCCTGAGCTCTGCCCTGAGCGCACGCCATCCAGAAGGCGCACGAGCAGCAGGTTGGCCGGTAGCGCCTCGATGCTGCAAAACACTGGCGTCCTGCATTCGGGGCACCGCAGCTCCTTGTGGGCCTTGAAAACCCTCTGTAGACATGGTTTGCAGAAGGTGTGCTGGCAAGGGAGGACTTTGGCCGTGACATCGAGTTTCTCAAAGCACACAGGGCACTCCAGAAGATCAAGTAACGTCAAATCATCCATTTTATTTCAAAACTCCAGTCCCCACCTGGAGAAGCAGAATCCACATGGTAGGGTCATTTGAAGACCCGGGGAAGAGCTGGTCTCTTGAGAACGTCAGAATTCTTGACTGCTTGAAGGAGAGAGAAGAGAGAAAAAAAATGTGACTGCTCTGAGAGGTATATCCCACCTACATGGAGGCAGTGTCTCATAAGGCAGTTTGCAAGTACTTTGTTCCGGCACCCAAGTTTCAGTGACTCATTCTGATTCAATGCTAGCAGGTATAAGACTCAACTCGTGCCTGCCGTGAGGATCAGAAGGAACATTCAGCACAGGACTGACTGCTCATTGCCTGTAGGGGACAGGAGAGCAGGGACATAAAGTGGCCTGCTGAAGTGGCCACCCAAGCCCTCTCTACCGGCCAGGCGGGAAGAGGTCCTTTACCCCTGCCTGGGGAAATCTCCTGGACAGTTGCAATTCTTACAACAAAGCCCCCTCCAAACACAATTTCTGGGTAGCTATCTCCTCCTTCTCCGTCCCCTATATCTAAGTGTATCTATCGTCCGCATCACATGTGGATTAGTTTAGGTGGGTAAGTTGATCTGAATCTCATGCAGATGTAGAATTATTTCCTTCACAATACATCTTCCCGCATTCTTCTAGCAATGTACAAGAAACATTTCCATTAGAAACCCATTTCCAAAAATTATTTTGCCTTAACTACAGGCTAGGGTACTTGGAAGCTTTGTTTCTTTTCTTTTGTCATCTTTTTTTTTTTTTTCCCCCTCTGCATCCTGATTACCTAAGGCTCGGAAACAATATTCCTCCCACAAGGTAAAGTCGTGCAGCCTGTTTAGTTACTTTGACATTGTTCTCAGTTTCAAATGAAGCAGATAGGAATTCTGGATTGTGGTCCCAACCTGTAAAAACCATACTAGGGCAGCACATGCAGGTAGGGGTCGACGTGTGTGTGGGGGGGGGGGGGGGGGACGGTCTGAAAACAGTGCTTGTTCCAGAAACAAGTTTCCTTTTGGATGTGTGAAAGAAAGCCTCCAGTTTAGAAGTCTGGGAAGAAGTGAGCTGCCCCCCTTACAAGTGCCAGGGCTTCAGTGAACGCCGAATCCAGAGGTTTGGCAAGAAGGCCAGTGGCCCCACTGGCGACTAGTAAGCAGGAAAGACACGACGCCAGGATGAGCGATGGCGCCTCGCTTCCTAAGACTACTCTCCAAAGATGTCAGCGCGGCGGCGGGCTGGGGCGGCGCGTTGGGGCCACTAACCTTGGGCGCGTAGCCTCTGCTGAGTTCTGCTCAGCCCCCTCCTCCGCGCAGCAGGGGTGCGCAGCTCCCTCCAACCGGCTTCCTTTCCCCCAGCGCTGCTGCAGCCACCGCTCCAAAACTTTAACCACTCAGTCTTACTCATTTCAAGGGATCGCCTTTCCCAGCCCTGTTAACGCTTTCACCGCCAGGCTGCTGCCTACCAACGACGCCTTTGTTGTGGTTAACTTGATGTTCTTTCCTTTAGTTAACTGAATTGTTTCTGGGAAAAGATTGTTAAGAGGCAAAACGTAAGCCAGTCCCTAAGGCCAAGTATTTACAAAGTTCCTATTTTCACCTTTCCCCTTTTCTCTAGTATCCAAGGAATCAGAACCTGCACCATTGCAAACATGCCAAAGTGACAGTGTTTATTTTAAAACTTCATAAGGATTTCCTGGGAAGGTCAAAAGTAAAAATGGTCAAGCTATGAAAACAAGGATAAGCCGGACACATAGAAAATATTGCTTTTTAAAAATCATAGTCTCTGAATTTAGAGACTCTGAATTTAGAGGGACTTCATTGATCTTTTTGCTCAATCTGTTTAAATTAAGAAACTAGTGTCATGTATATACACACATGCGAAAAATCAAAGCTCAGAGAAGCTTTTTCAAAAAAGGAAAAGCAGTGGTCTCCAAGTTGTCCTCCTGCCTGTTACCAACTGTAGTCTTTTCATATCCTCGGATTATGCTCACATTTCTATTTTTTGATTTGTCAATAATACGTTTCATGTAAAATTACAAAGGTATACGACTAAGTCAATAATAACAATCTTAACTAATACCAGGGTAACACTTATCTGTGTCAAGCACTGTTCTAAATACCAATGTTAGCCCTTTAACTCTTTAAAGGATACGCTAAATTCTTCTTTACTTTTATTTTGCAGATTAGGGAACTTGAGACACAGAGGGTAAATAACTCATCCCGGGACTCACAGTTAATGGAAGGCAAGTGGTCTGTGCTCTTAACGATGTCATGGAGTGATACAACTTTAAGAGGCGGGCAGGGCGGGGCAGTGGCTCAGTAATGTTTGTAATCCCAGCACTTTGGGAGGCCAAGTGGGTGGATCATGAGGTCAGGAGATCGAGACCATCCTGGCCAACATGATGAAACCCTGTCTCTATTAAAAATACAAAAACTATCCGGGCATGATGATGCGTGCCTGTAGTCTCAGTTACACAGGAGGCTGAGGCAGGAGAATCACTTAAACCCAGGAAGTGGAGACTGCAGTGAGCTGAGATCGCACCACTGCACTCCAGCCTAGGCGACAGAGTGAGGCTCTGACTCCAAAAATAAAAAGTGAAGAGGTGGTTCAAGGGAGCTAAGTCTTCTCTAAGAGGGCAAGAGGTCAAAAGATAATGGCCAAAACTGGCTACTCTCTTTTGCAGGTGAGGCAGCTGCAACCGAAAGATCAAGGGATTCTTTGAAGTTGTCCAGTGAGCTGGGGGCAGAATTGGGACTAGAAACTAGGTGTTCAAGGCCAGCCTTGGTGACTCACGCCTGTAATCCCGGCACTTTGGAAGGCTGAGATGGGTGGATTGCTTGAGGTTAGGAGTTTGAGACCAGCCTGGTTAACATGGTGAAGCCCGATCTCTACTAAAAATACAAAAATTGGCTGGGTGTGGTGGCTGGGAGTACTAGGGAGGCTGAGGCACAAGAATCGCTTGAACCTGGGAGCCTGAGGCTGCCGTGAGTTGAGACCACGCCATTGCACTCCAGCCTGCGTGACAGAGTAAGACTCCATCTCAAAAAAAGAAAAAGAGACTAGGTGTTCTTTTAAAAATTATTGTTATTACTGTGTCTTCTCTCTAGACTGAGGATGACCATTATTATGCAGATTGAGTTCACATACAGCTCAATGGGAAAATCTTAAGAGGAGACCAGGAGGTCTGAAAACATTGTTTACATGTTTTTCACCTTTTTATCATGTTAGTTCCAAAAAATCAAACATGCGCTTGGGCCAGAACTTTAGGATGGAGTAGACAGTTATCTATTTTCTGAGCACTGAGGCCTAATTTTGACGTCGGTCAATTTCAGAGACCACTTTCAACTACTACTTTTTTAAACTTATTTTTGAGCTCGGTAACAACCCATCCTATTCTGCTTGCCTGTCTCCTTCTATTAATTCCTAGTCTTGAGTCTGTGCCGCTAAGGATTCTCCTTATGGTTTACTATCCTCTTACTCTGTTTCCCACTTAGCAAAGCTGAGTCAATTTCCTTTGTACCCTGCAGTGGCTTCACTCATTAAAAAGGGCCACTCCTATGCTGTAACTCCAGTTGCAGAGATTGGCAATATTTTCTCTTATTCCTTTTCTTGTTCTTAAACACACTCTATCGCCTTTACATACTCATATCTGCACATGCATGCATACACTTGCATAAGGATGCACACACACATAATCTTAATCATAGTAACACTTATGGAGCGCTTGCTGTATGCCACTGACCAGCGTTAAGACTTTAAACATATTATCTCACTGAATTCTCCCAGCCACCCCATAAGATACTATAACTTTCTCAGGGTTACAAACCTTGTGATCTGAACTCAGGTTGGTCTAATCCTGGGGCCTGTGTTTCTTTTTGTTTTATAAAGTCATGTACATGTCGAAAGTATACCCATATATCTTTACTATGTAAATCCACACATGTTTATACGTATGCCCATACTGTATACACCAGCTGATCCCAGGGCCAACCCAAGACAAAATATTGATGTCAAAAAAGGAGACTGGGCTCCTCTGGGTTGTAGTCTACCCACCTCATGGCCCTACACACCCTTGTGTGGTCAGTGGTCTTAAAAACTTGGAACTCTCCCATCCCTGAGAAAATGCAGTCAAATCAGCTCAGTCCCAGGAAGGTGGACTAGATCCAGTGGATTACTCTTTTCTAGCAAACCTGGCAATTGAAAATCTAGCCACATAGAATCCTGACGGTAGAATTTTAGATTCTAATGGAGGACAGAGAAAATGTACACTGATGTGAGGAGCGGTCTTTTAGCACCTCTAAAACAACACCCTGTAGGTGGTCCCCAACGCCACCCACAAGAGGTTAGTCTTGAAGAGAAAATTTCTTTTGAAACTTTTAAAGAAGGGTGAGAGTTTTAAATGGGGCTTTCATGCTGGCTTACCCAAATACTACCTTGGCATCAAATCAGATGAACATGTAGTCTTTAAAAACAAACAAAAAGGTGAACTATGCATACCTCTTCAGACTCCAGGCCACCTGCCTTCCCCCGCCGTTCCCACCCCAATCAACACTCCTGTTTATATCTGTACAGTTATGGGGTGATTATTGGCTGCATTCTTTTTAAAAATCTATGCGATATGCCCGAGCTTCTGCTGCGCAAATTTATGAGTACATTTAGATTTATGTATGTAAAACACAGAGAAAAGCAAATCTGATCATATTGTTTCCCTAGTCAAAACTCTTCAGTAGGTTTTTATGACCTTAGGATAAAATCGTATTCTTCTGACTGTCAAGCCCTGCGTGATCTGGCTCATGCCCACCTCTCCTGCTTCAGCTTATACCCCCATCAGCCCCTCACTCAGCACGCTCTAGATCCACTGGCTTTCTTCACTCTTAGGATAGTATTTTCACCATCAAGTGTTTGTTCATGCACTTCTTTCTGTCTTCAGTGCACTCTCTTCCCCTTCCTCTCTTCCTAGTTACTCTCTCCACCACCCTTTGCTTTTTTAATCCCCTTCTCTGCAAATTTGAGCTTTAAAAAATGCCACTTCCTCCGGGAAGCCTTCTTTGATTCTCATGAGTAGAAAGTTTGCCATCCTACACCTCTCCTTTATAACACCTATCACAGTTGTAACTCAGTAATTATTTTCTAATAACTTATTTAATGCCCACCTCCCCCACATAGACTGTAAGCTCCAAGAGAGGAAGGACCTTACGTGTCTTGTTGCTGTTTATTCCCCCATATCTAACACAGTGGCTGGCATGTGGTTGATACTCACTAAATATTGAATGAGTTTACTGATGACCAAAGAAATGAATGATGTTCTTAAAAAGTTGTGTTTTGGCAGGTGTACACCAAACTGTTGATGATAGTATTAGACACCTCTTGAATGTCACTTTGAATGTTCTCAAACACACCTCTTATTTAAGCTAAGAAGTTTTCCCAGATTCAGGCCACATGCAGAGATGCTACCTGGCAGTGTCTCTTCTGAAGACCTAGTCACATATTTGTTGCCTCCTGCCCCAGAGCTTCTCTGATGTTGCAGCATGGGACACACATGGGAACTTACTTCACACTCACGTGTGCATGATCCAGAAGTGTGGACTGTCTTTGACTAATTGAAAGTCTACTGATACATTTCCCCCTTTTATCCTCTGGGGCAGGCAGTCCTGAGATGTCATAAAGTTCCTCAGAAGGTCTTGTGAGATGAGTACTATTCATCTGTTGGAGGCTAACACAATAATGCATCTTTGTGCTGGCTTTCTCTCATTCCCTGTTTCACTTCCTCATCCCTAACTCCTGCTCCCAAATAAATTACTTTCAAGGAAGCAAGCCTTTGTCTCAGGCTAAGACAATTTCTTTCCAATTAAAAATTAAATCACAAACAAGCGTGCAGATAAGTTTTGTCAATCAAATTTACTTGCTTATCGGAATTATGATTTTAGAGGTGTACTACTTTCATTTGACTCTTAGCCACTTGGTGGTCTCAGGCTTGCTGCCATAAAGCTACTCATTTGTAAAGCACTCCTTAAATCCATAGAAGGACTTGAGGTATTTGGAAATCTAAAGTCTTAGAGCTGCAGGGTCATGAAACCTCTCTTGACCATCACTGGACTCTTGTTGCTGAAGGCCATGTTTTGTACATCTTTGCTGTCTTTCTTTAGTACCCAGTATAAATCTAGGTAGGTTTTAAACCTTTAAACAGATGTATGCTATCTGTCTCCATGCTGTTGAACTTGCCCATATGCTTTGATTTTCTAGTGATTCTGAGAAACCTTTGCAACAATTCAAGAGGAGGCATAACTGGAGGACAACAACGGAAATGTGAAGAAAATCAGACTGACGGGTTGAGTGGCTATGAAATATTCTCTTTCTTTGAAGGATACAGGCCCGGGATGAAGTCAGGTGTGAGATTTCCTCTCCAAACAGGGAGATGTTTGCAGGACATCTACAGACTCCTGGCCAGGACAAAGAGGCGTTATAAGTTTTCTGTAGATGACTTATGGTTCTTAAATTTAATGGGAAACACTTTGAACCAGAGTCAAGAGCATGGTTTTAAGCCAGGTGTGGTGGCGCATGCCTGTAATTCCAGCGCTTTGGGAGGCTGAGGCAGGCAGATGGCTTGAGTTCAGGAGTTCAAGACCAGCCTGGGCAACATGGCAAAACCCTGTCTCTACAAAAAATACAGAAATTAACCAGGCATCGTGGCACATGCCTGAGGTCCCAACTACTAGGAAGGCTAAGGTGGGAGGATCGCTTGAGCCCAGGAGATTGAGGCTACAGTGAGCTGAGATCACACCACTGCACTCTAGCCTGGGTGACAAAGTGAGACCCTGTCTAAAACAAAACAAAACAAAACAAAACAAAAACAAACAAACAAACAAAATGCCCCATGGTTTTGGAGTCTAACAGACCTGGTTTGAATCCCAGCTCTGCCAGTTACTAGACAGATAGATCATTTAGGCAAATTATTCCTCTGTTCCTTGGATTCCTCATGGATGAAGTGGGGCAACTAGTAGGACCTACTTCATTGAGATGTTCTGAAGTGTCAGTTGAGATGATGTATATAACAGTGCTTAATAGATGTAGGGTTTTTATCTTCTTTCTTCTTTCTGTAAGCAAATCTCATAAAAGAACCAGATGCCAGATGGTTCTCACTCAAATGCAAGCTAATCCAAAGAAAAACATGCTAGGCCATGTGATTGCTCAGTTCTTTATTGATCAAAATGCTCTTACACAATGTATTCAAAACCTCTGTCATTTGCATTTTATCTTTATGCCTTTTGCCATAGTCATGTACTTTTTAAAAATGTCAAATTATTTTTTAAATGATTTAAAGGGAAACTTAAAAAATACTACTATAAATGGGAAACCAGTTTCCGTAGCTGCAATTTGAAGGTGAAAGTAAATGTACATTTGATTAAAACAATAAAATGTCATTGAATCCCAGTTAAATGCTATTGCCTGCCTAGATGTGAACTTGAGACGTGAGCAATTTGTGTTAAAAAGAGAGCAGTGGCTCACGCCTATAATCCTAGCACTTTGGGAGGCCAAAGTGGGCAAATCACTTGAGGCTGGAGGTTCGAGACCAGCCTGGGGAATGTGGCGAAATCCTGTCTCTACTAAAAATACAAAGGCTGGCTGGGTGTGGTGATGCATGCATGTAATCCTAGCTACTTGGGAGGCTAAGGCACGAGAATCACTTGAATCTGGGAGGCAGAGGCTGCAATGAGGCAAGATTGCACCACTGCACTCCAGCCTGGGTGACAGAGTGAGACTCTGTCTCAAAAAAAATTTTTTTTAATAAATAAAAAATAAATAAATAAAGACTTGCCCTAAACTGAGGCTTTCTCCTTGGTGTTATCAAAAAAGTGAAGGAGAAATGAAAAGAAAATAACTTTCTTCTGGTGTGATTCAGTGTTATTACTTTTGGGCTAGGGTATCCCAAGCTATAGGAGACTCTGATTTAGTATATTATAAAGGAACTGAAGTGATTGTGAAGAACCAAAGAAAGACAGAAACCTACCCATTTCTGTACATAAATGGGGTTCACCCACTGTGCACCTGGTGAGAAATTCTTAAGCACATTTCTTCCTTTTGATTTTCAATAAAAAAGAATAGTTTACTAAGCATGTTTGTAATCTTTCCTCTACAGATTAGAACGAAGTTCTAAAGGCAGATTGGTGAGAGGAAAAAGTAGGAAAGTAAGTAAGAATGCATCTTTCCATTCTAGTATTGATAGAAAATAATTCTGCTGGTAAAATCCAAGTAATTGAATTTTAACTGTAAAACTGCAACTGTAGTCTAGTTAATTGAATTGTGCCAATGCCAGGTGCTTAGTTTTTACAATCTATTATGGTTATATAAGAAGTTATCATTGGGAGAAGTTGTATGAAGGGTACAAGGGATTTCTCTGTACCATTTTTGCAACGTCTCATGAGTCTATAATTATTTCAAAATGAAAAGTAAAAAAAAGTTTAGAAAGCAGTATATAGCTAAAGCCTTAAAAAATATGGTTTCACTTTTCACCTTTTGATCCTAAAATACCACTTCTATACATTTATAGTAACGTAACAGATATATATCCAAGTGTGTTTCTCATAGCGTTACTTATAGTAGTGAAAAGTTAAAAAACAGCCTAAATGTCCAACAATAGGGGAATGGGTAAATGGTGATATGGGGAAATATTATGCAACTATTAAAATGACAAGGAGATGTATATTTAATGACATGAAGGATCATTCATAATTAAGTGACTATTGAAACAAGTTATATGAGTTCAAGTTATCTAAAAATCACACACACACACACACACACACACACACACACACACACCCCACACACACATATATAGTATCAAGACTAGAAGATTGTATGCCAAAATGTTAGCAATGGTTATTTCTAGCCACTAGGCTCATTAGTTGATTTTTATTTTTAAAAATTTTGCTCATGTACATTTGCAATTTTTCTATAATAAATATATATTACTATTGTAATATATTTTTTAAAAAGATTAAAAATGCTTAAATCATTATAGATTTACTAAAACATTTGCAACTGGGGGAGTTAAATCCTATAACCCTAATAGCTTATGCATTACAGTTGATACGATAGTCATTTAAAAAATAATAAATTGTACAGCTCTGCAACTGCTGTAGGAAGATGTTAATCCGTAACAGACACTGTGCCTTACTAAAGAAAAGTAAGTGATAAATCATTTCACCCCTCACCTGTCTTTCTCCCTTTCTTTTACTGTTTCCTTGCTGATGAAATCAGTAAATGTTTTGATTCAAAACCAGGAGCAGGATGCAATCTTAATTCTTATTAAACTCAGGGCAAGTCTGTGCAAAAGCTGACAGTTTGCCTAGGCAATTGGGTAACCACAATCTTGTTTTCTTTGTCACACAAGTGAGAAAGTTGCAAAATTCAGTAATTCCCCAAGTTCTCTGATTTGCGTTAGATGTCTCTCTTTATGGGTAGGCCTTCCAGAATAACGTGAAATACATGAGAAACAAAATTTTTTCTTATTAAAAAAAATTAGAATGATTTTCTATTACTGACTGTAAATAATATCTGTCAAATCAATTAGACATTTTTTAGGGTACCCTGTGATGGTGCTAATTATATATTAATTATATATGTTATTTATTCACTTGTCCTTATAAATTGTCTCTCTATTCCACCCAATCTACATCCCATGGTGCAGGAATCATGTCCGTGTTAACTGTGTCTGACACAAGTAGGTGTTGAATAAATATTTGCTGAGTGATGAGGATGACTCATTTGTGTTTGGAATTCTCATTGCATTCCTAGGGAGAAAGCTTGGGACTTGGAATCTGGAGACATGCTTTAGAAACTCAGCTCCACCAGTAACAGCTCTGTGACCCTTTGTGTTCAAAAGCTTTAGGTCTCGTCCATAAAAATGTGATCAGTAACAAGTACTTCCCAGGCTTGTCATAAGGAATCAATGTCCTAATACATGTTGGTAAAACAATGTCTGGTACATAGAAAGTGCTCAAAAGATATTAATTGACAATATCCGATTTCCTTCTGTTTTAGCTATAGTTTTTCTCTTTCCGATACAATTTCTGACTTAGAGTAGGTATGAACATACATTCTGGAGTCAGATGGCCTGTGCCATCTTGTTAAATAAGAGTGTGACCTAGAGCAAATTTCTTAAACATGCTGTACTTGGTTTTTCTCATCTGTGAAACAGGAATGGTGACAATAGCACTTACTCCTTAGGATTATTGTGAGCACACACTGAGAAGATGCTTGTAAATGCTTCAAAGAGTGTGACAGGAGTAAGTGCTCAGTAAAGGTTAGCCATTAGCTCCTTATCAGGCCTCTTATCTATTGCATTGCATCTAAAGTACAGTTTAAAACTGAGCCCAACTGCCGGCTTCTCTTCTTGAAGCAGTTATTTATTCTGATTTGGCCTTTTCATGACTGTCAACCCATGAAATGGCTGCCTGGAGGTTCATGTGGTCTGGGCATTTCGGCACCCTGTAAAACTTTAAGAGGTGATGAGATTGGCTATTGTGCTAGAATAAATAATAACAATTAACATTGTTTTGTACAAGATTTTGTGCAAAGAACCATAGCCCTATAATTACCCCCATCTTACAGATGAGGAAACAGAGGCTCGGGGAGGTTATGTATTATACCAGCCAGTGCATGAAGAGCTCAGAACTTACACCCAGGCAGACTCTTAACCTTCCTGTCATCCCATTTGCCACATTTATTAAATAAAAAAGAGGCTATTTAAATCAATACTTTATTGCAAATTTGATCTTAGACTTTTATTTTTGGTGCCACTCAGTAGAGTTTGAACCTTGGCAACATAAAAAGCCTCCTCACAGTAACATCAGGTTAATCTCCAAGAAACACAAAGGGAAATAAGCCTGAAACAGAAAGGGACAGAACATGGGGGAATTTTTATTATTTTTTAGATAAAATCATGAGAAATTTCAACAAACTAGATAAAAGCATTTGGATAAAAATCCCTTTGGTTTTCAGAAACAAATGGAGACTTCTGTAAATATGACCAGAATTACCTCATTTTGTTTTTATGCTCAATTTATGACAGTGAATTAACTTTTCAACTAGAATTTTAAAATAGATTTGCCCTGGTAGATTTAGCTCTGCCATTTGACTTATTACCGTTGTGGTAATCAACTGTAGGTACTCTAGGAGTACAGGAGTGCGGTTGCCGGAGAAGAGGGCTCAGACCGTGGGCAGTTCATCTCTGCATGCCACTCTCCAAACTCAGCCACTCCTTGCCCCCCCGCTTGGTACTAAACGTGGTTTGTATTCTAAACTAACTTCAGCATTTCGGCATTATCTATCAAATCTGTTAGCATGCATTCCATTTCACTCAGTAATTCTACATCTAGAAGTTCATTTAACAGAAATCTCACAAAATATGCAAAGAGATACATACAAGGACATTCACTGTTTCGTTGTTTGTAGTAGAAAATAAATGGCACTAACTTAAATATCCATCAGGAAGGGATTGGTTATATATACCATAATGCAATCATACAGAGGAATATCTAGGTAAATGAGTATATATTGATATGGATATAATGGAAAAAAGATTGTAGGCTGTGCTCATAACACCCATAACATTATAGAAGGATTTTGTAAGGATACATACCAGTGATACACAAACTTAAATGCATGCAGGGGACGAGATTTTGGCTTTGTGAATGGATCAAGTAGGGACTGTAACAACCTTGAGAGCATGCCTCATGTTAAGCAACGAGCACCACTCATTTTCAGGAAATCATTGCTAATCTGGTGGCAGGTCTTTGGATTTTCCAAGAAAAGCTGGGAGTCAGAGTACTATTTATTCTAGTTTGTGGCATCTACTTACTTCTCTGTCACTTCCAAAGCTGGAAACCCCATGAAAGCATTTCAGTCATGTGAAACCCCTTTACTTTCATTTTGAGACAACAAATAAAAATATTTTAGAAATATATTGTGTATGGTCACCTGTTAGCCGTATTTTTCTTGCAGGCTCATTGCTTATCACCCTCTAAAATACTTTTCACAAGGGCTATCTCTAGATAATCATATTACAGGCCAATATCAGGGCATGAAACTTATTGTGTATAAAGTAGACTGTTCTCAAAGTGTAGTCCTGGACCACTACATCAGTGTTCCTGGAAACCTGTTAGAAGTGCATAGGCCCCACCCAGACTTATTGAATTAGAAACCCTGGGGATGGGCCCAGCAATCTGTATTTCCCCAAGTGCTTCAGGTGGTCCTGATGCATTCTAAAGTTGGAGACTGAGTGGGGCTTGTGCATTTCTAACTAGTTTCCAGGTGACACTGATGTGGTAATCCAGGGCCACATTTTGAGAACCGTCTGTTTTATACATTGCTTTGTTTGGGGTTCATGCAATGCCTGCACTGCTTTTATAATTAAAAACCCCACAAGCACACAGGACATACTTACAGTGGCCTTATATTAGGAAGGTCTGAACTAAAGTGAGTTTCCAGAACACTCTAGACTAGGGCTAGTCCTGAGAGTTTGGACTAGCTTTGGTTTTGTGACCTATCTTCTGGGCTCGGCTGGATTATGTTTTAGACTAGGGTTTCTGTAGCCTTGAAATGCTTCTGGCCATGTTGGACCCTGTGAGTCACTGGGGGTAGAAACAGCTTTTTAATGGTGTTGAGAGAGAAAAATCACTGCTCTCATTTCCATGGTATACCTGGAGCCTGTGGGGAAAATAAATACCTAGGTGATAAGCATTCGTTCTTTGATTCAGTTCATTCATTCATTCAACAACAATGTTGTGAGTGCTTACTATGTGTCTGGCATTGTTCTGAGCCTCAATGACACTGAGATACCTTCATGGAGCTCACAGCTTAGGAAGGGACACAGAAGTAAATAGACTATCACGAACCAGTGTTAAAAGTAGTGTGATGAGGGTCAGCATATGGTGAATTGGAAATCCCCACTAGAGATGAGGGAAGACCTTCCTGAAGAGGTGGCACCTGGCTGAATTTTAAGAGATAAGCAGGAGAAAAAGAAATGGGGAGGAGGCAGCTTGGTAAAGAAATGGAGGGGATATGCCAGGCCAAGAGCTAAACAGATAAAGAGACATGAAGGGTGGGAGGACCCGGGACTTTCTGGGAAATGCTTGTACTCTGCCTAACCTGGGAAGAGGGTGTGTGGCTGGAGTGTCTGGCTTTGGGGCTGAAGTGTGGGCAGCTACCTGATCACAAAGTGCTTGGAAAAGCAGGCTGGGATGCCTGGGCTCCAACCAAAAAGCAACTGAGAGAGCCAACGACAAGTTGTAACTTAGGGAGTGACAGAGAGTTCCTTTAAATTTGGGGGCTGTTTATATATTTATGACAACAAATGTTTTCACCCAGAGTTTTCATTTGTGTCTACTTGAATCTATAAAGTTTAAAAATACCATGACTTTAAGTGAAAAGAAATAGCAACTTATTTAAAAAAAATAGAATGTACAAAATGATGGCTGGGAAACTCTAGTTAATGTAAACACAGATTTAAGTTTTGTACTTTCCCTTACTGCTTGGTTTTAGATATGTATCATGACATGTCATACATAGCCTGTGAGTCAATTAAGCTATTGATTTGGCAGGTTGCTGGTAAATCCCAAGCCAGTTTCAAGGGTGTGTATGTGTTTTGTGTGAGGAGCTGTTTAAAGGCATTCATAATGTTATGGTAATCCTCATTGAATGTTGCTGGGGTTCCAGCTGGCAATGCCTCCCATTCCTGGCGTCATTACCCCACTAAGGGCTTTGCTTCCCCGGAAAGTTGGGTGAATATTTAGTAGAAATTGAATCAACATGTTCAGTTTTGTAAGGACTTGTCTTCCTTCACCTCACAGGGAGAAAGGGAAAAGTCAGTGGTTTCTCAAGAGGAAAAGGAGGGGAGGAGCAGACTCGGGTGACTGGTGATGCTGTTAAAGTCCCACAATTGCTGTAGAGGTGCATTTTCAGCCCTGGAGCAGGGTGACCTCATTTGCTGCTACACATGCATTCATCCTTGGTTTCCTGGCCTTTTTGCCATGAGCACATGTGTATCTGCTGAATGTGTAAATGTGCCCCAGAGAGGTTGTGAGGATTTTAGAGTCAGACTAAACCGGATTTAAATTCTAACCTGCAACTTACTGAGTGTTGAGAGCTTGGAAAAATTGCTTACCTACCTGATATGTGATTTCAGAATGCCTACTTGACATGGGTTTTTTGGTGAGAATTTAATGAGTTGAGATATTTATGTTTAGTATCTTAGTCTGTTTGGGATGCTATAACAAATCCCCAACACTGGGTGGCTTATAAACAACAGAAATTTATTGCTCATAGTTCTGGAGGCTGGGAAGTCCAAAATCAGTGGGCTGACAGATTTGGTGTCTGGTTGGTAGATGGCATCTTTACCGTGTGTCCTCACATGATGAGAGGGGAGAGGCGTTTCTCTTGGGCCTTTTTAATAAGGTGTTTGCCCCCATGGACTAATGGCTTCCCAAAGGCCCTAACTTTTAATAACATCACCTTGGGGGTTAGGATTTCTACATGTCATTTTTAAGGAGAAAGAAACATTCAGACCATAGCACATGGTGACTGACACATAGCTGATGTTCAGTATTTCTTTCCTGACCTGGAACTGAAGCTGGTTTCCATAGGAACAATTGTTTGTCACCCTGACCCTCTGTCATGCTTAGTTTTCACCAGTAGGGAAGCATGTCTGGGGAAGAGGGAACTTGAGTGGCAGCATGACCTGCATTCCAATCCTGGTATAACTACTCATTTCAGACAAGTCACTCAATATTTTTTAGACTTAGGTTCCTTCTCTATAAAATGGAAATGATAATGCTCAACAATTTCCATACCTTCTACAGTCATTGTGAGGATTCAGTGAAGTAAGGCAAGGGTGCTCAAACCTCAGAGAGCATCAGAATCACCTGAAGAGCTGGTTAAGACACAGATTGCTGGGCCCATCCCCACGGTTTCTAGTTCAGTAAGTCTGGACAGGGCCTATGCCTCTGTAACTAGTTTTCAGGTGATGCTGATGCACGTCTAGGACCACACTTTGAGAACAGTGCCTAATGAAAGTAAACACCAGGCGGTTGTGAGTTACTGTCACTTTCATATTTTGGAGCAGGAGTAATAGTGGAGATACCACCACATGGCTGCAATTCTAATTTTAGGGTCCCTATTTTGGCTACATCAATAATTTCTTGGTTTTTAATTTTGTAGCACTATTATAAACAGTGAGGAGGAAAGACTAAGTGTTGTAGGGGGTTAAAATCCACAAGTCAATGCTGCTCACATCCAAGTGACCCAAGTACAGGAATCAGGGCCCAGGATGGCTAGGTCCCAGTGTAGTTTTGTCAGCCTGGGACAAACTAAAAAACAATTTTTTTTTTAGATTGAGTTGCCCAGGCTGGAGTGCGATGGTGTAATCTTGGCTCACTACAACCTCTGCCTCCTGGGTTCAAGTGATTCTCCTGCCTCAACCTCCCAAGCAGGAATTATAGGGATGTGCCACGACACCTGGCTAATTTTGTATTTTTAGTAGAGACAGGGTTTCTCCATGTTGGCCAGGCTGGTCTCGAACTCCCAACCTCAGGTGATCCATCTGCATCGGTCTCCCAAAGTGCTGGGATTACAGGTGTGAACCACCAGACCAGGCCTTAAAAAACAATTTCTGGAACATTCTTCTACTTCTCAAGACCCTCTACTATGTGTTGAGGGCATGTTTTAGGGAGATTGGGGCAGAAAACAAGAGACTTCCACAGCCCAGAATCTTCTCTGCTGTTTTCTTGGGTCCCACCCTCCCCAGGGGTTTTAAGCTTCTGAAGGATGAATCTTCACCCTGAGGAAATCACAGGCCCTGAACCTTATTTTAGAAGTCAGATGGCAAAGATAAGGGGCACAGTGACACCTCTGTCACCTAATGAACAGTCTGAATTACACATCTAAAATTAACAGCTTCTCCTCCTGCTCCCACCCACCCGCCTACCCAATACTTATACCCTCCTCTGTCATTGTTTCTCTGAGCAATCGAGTCGCAAGAAATGCTACCTGGATCTGCAAACCCTTGAAACTCAGGGAGTGGGACTCAGCATTGCACTCGGGTTAAGGGTCAAGGTGCTGGGGTCACCTCCTCACTTGTTAGCTTGGAGAATGAGATTATCATTTTCTTAGGTAAGTTGAAGGAAGTAAGGGTACGTGTTTCAAAGTGTTCTTGTGAGGGTTAACTAGATATGCGTGTAAGGTCTCAATAAATAACAACTGTGGTTGCTATGGGGGATTTTTAAGTTTCTCATGGGACCCTCTTCTGCATGCCCTCCCAGGGCTGTCACTTTTCCAGAATTATCCAACAATGTTCGGTTGGTTTTGGGGGTCCAGATTCTCCACTTTCCGTGATTTGTTTATGTGGCTTCGGACTGAAGGAGAAGAAAGGAGCCTTTGGTGTGGGATCTCGGGAAAGAAATGAGGGGACAAGGACAGGGCAAGCTCTAATGAGGAGTCTGCCCCCACCTGACCCCAAGAACAGATGATGCTCAGTGCTTGTGAAGCAAGGGTGAGAGCCATAAGCTGGAGGCTCTGTTCTCCCCAGGCGATGTGGGAAACTTAGTAGCTCAGAGGCCAAGTGGACAAAGTGCAATGCAGCACTGCAGGAGGGGCTCACACACCTCACATATGGCACTAGGAATGCGCTGAGCACAGAAGGGAACCGAGTCTATCTGGCTTTTCCAGGGTATGAGGTCCCAGGCAGGAAGGTAGGGTTTTAATGGAGGCCACAGTATCACAGAGATGCCAAAGTAATTCCCACAGGGAATTGTGGGTGGGCAGTAAATATTAACAGAGAACATGAGGGGACTTGTTCCTGAGCTTCTTCCTCTAGATAGGGGGAAATTCCTAAGCAATGGGGTGGGAGGGACTTGTAGTTACACAGGTAGGAGCAGGTGAGGTAGGGACGTTCAGGTGACATAGCTGAAGCCTGCTTCCAGCACAGTGCTGGGTATATGGGAAGCACCCAGGAACTGGTCCTAATTACCAGCTTTTCCTGGACACTTTGACCTTTCCCCGTGCCCATAGGACTGGGCAGTCTCTGCTGTGAGTATCAAAGGACATGAGAACTCTCAGTTCTTCCTTCTATGGAACTACAAAATATTTACTTTTGAGAGGAAAGAGTAACTTATGTCTAAGGAGCTAGGGGATAGCGGTGATCTTTGGCTGGCTTTGCTTGTCAAAAGTCCCCGTTCACCTCCGAGCTATTTCACCTTTGAACTGTGAGGCCACAGGCTAATTATTTAGCTTCCTCATCTGTAAAGTGGGGACAAAACTGCCTGCCCTACCACAAGATCAAAAACATGAAAATGTTTTGTATGTTGTAAAGTTCTGTTAAGGGAGTTAGGGAAGGGGGGTTTGTTGTGGCTGATAATGAGGCCTCCTAGGGATACCAGCATTCAACAGAAAAGTGGCAACCATGAGAACTTATTCTGAAATAATGAGGACTAATAAGAGTTCAACTGGCTGTGCGCCATGGCTCACGCTTGTAATCCCAGCACTTTGGCAGGCCGAGGCAGTAGATCATGAGGTCAGGAGATCGAGACCATCCTGGCCAACATGGTGAAACCGCATCTCTACTAAAAGTAAAAAAATTAGCTGGGCATGGTGGCATATGCCTGTATTCCAAGCTACTCAGGAGGCTGAGGCAGGAGCATCACTTAAAGCCAGGAAGTGGAGGTTGCAGTGAGCTGAGGTCGCGGCACTGCACTCCAGCCTGGTGACAGAGTAAGACTACGTTTCAAAAAAAAAAAAAAAGTTCATGGAAACAGGTGAGGGGTGGGATTATTCCTGGGTGTTCACCACCTACTCTTGAGGCTGGTCCACAGGACATGAGCCTAATAATCTCATCAGAAGGTGCCATTGGGACAATCCTGAACAGGTGATATGTGCCGCTCCCTGCTCCACACCCCTGTGGTCATTCCTCACTGTCTTCCAGGTTGTGAACTTCTACATGAAGGTCTGCATTCTCTTCTCATTGTTGTTCAGCCCTGAGCACAGGACCTGGCACTCAGCAGACATTCTGATGGTGTTTACAGAATGATTCAGTGAGTGGGAGTGTGCGTTTTCTTTTTTGGATCTTTCTTTTTTTTATCTTGTCTATATTCTGCATACTTACTCTCATTCTCACACCTCTTCTCTTTCTGAAATGTCCTTACACTGATCCCCAACTCTGGGGAGACCAGAAATATTTGGGTCTAAAACACAGGAAAATCTGAGAAAGAAGGACAAGAATTGCTTTCCTTTCTGAGTCATGTGTGCCTTGGGAATCCACTTTGGGGAAGGAAGAAGACTTGCGAATTGATCTCTGGGGGCAAGTGGGAGTAACAGGCAAATCCTGTGGAGAACGTGTCCATGTTCATATAATACTGTTTTGTGTCTTAAAAGGAGATGTGGATTCTGGAGGTTTCCCACCCTGGAAATAACTGCTTTTCAAAAAAAGATACTTAGGAAATAAATCTGACAATGACTCCAATTGTTATTAGGGGAAAATGCATGATTTGTATTTGTATGTTTTCTGAATGCGGCTGTGATTTTAAGTCAGGGAACTTCTTGATTTTAAGTTGGTTTTCAAGCTTGCTCCTACAACCTCTTAGCCACGTGACAACAATGACAATGACAAAAAAGGTGATGACAATGCCTGTTGCCTGAGGGCTTGCTCTAGACCAGCATTCATGCTTGTCCTCTTTCTCACAACAACCCTCTAAGGTTGGTCATGATCTCAACTTTATTTTACAGATTGGGAGACTAAGGTTTTGAGGGGTTCAGTGGTTTCCTCAAGGTAATATAGGAAGTCACCTTAATTTGAACCTTTTTTGAATCCAGGCCTGATAGCTATGTCTATACCCCTCTCCATGCCCTAAATTGTCCCCTTTGAAAAGTATAATGTTGGATTTATGATGAGATTATATAGATCTGTCTCTGAAGTGTTTTCCAGGCAGTTCAAATGAAGCTCTTCAAAATACAAACTGCCCTCTGTGACAGGGCATCCTACCCCTTCCCAATGCCTTCCATCAAGAACTTTTTCAGAGACTTCCCTCAGGGTTCAGCCTAGGACCTGGTGGAGAAAATGGGGCAACAGAACAATAAAACAAAAGAAAGCCACAGACTCTAATGCCTGCAACTGATCATGAATGAAACAACAGTTCCCCAGCCTAGAAAAATGTTAGTCTGATGCTCTTTGTTCTAAAAGCTCTGGTTCCACAGAGCATCAATTTCTCCTAATAATAATCTTTTTAATTCCTCATCTAATGATGCAGCCTTGTCTTGAGGATTCTTATCATCTCTGTTGCTCATCCACGATGACAGACACATGCACAGTCAGTTTGTCATTTCCTTTCTTTTCTTTTTCTTTCTCGTCACACATGACTCCCACCCCAGCAGAAGCAGGGGCTCTGAGCAGCGCCCCCATTTCCTCTGCCTCCTCGCCTCCCACATAGCCATGTATGGCTCCTAGAATTCTCTGCAGAACGTCATCTGCTTCCCCATGAATAAGCTTGTCTTTCTTTTCTTCCCTCCTTGCCTGGTGACTCTGTGTCATTTGGGTGTGCATGGGTACCCTGCTTTGTTGACCAGTTCCACATTTGAGCTAATATTTGTCATGCATTAATTCTGTTCCAGGCCTGTGATGAAAGCTCTGAGCAGGTTTTCTCATTTGCTACCAATGAGGTGAGTCTTAAAGGTGAACCCACTCTGCAGATGAGAAAACTGAGGCACAAGGAAATGTCCAAAGACACACAGCCTTCTAGTGTCTAGATTCTAGAGCCTACCTTCTTTTTTTTTTTTTTTTTTTATTTTGTTGTTCAGAGTGCAGTGGCACGATCTGGGCTCACTGCAACCTCTGCCTCCTGGGTTCAAGTGATTTCCAGGTAATTTTTGTATTTTTAGTAGAGACAGGGTTTTACCATATTGGCCAGGCTAATCTCGAACTTCTGACCTCAAGTGATCCACTCACCTCGGCCTCCCAAAGTGTTAGGATTACAGGTGTGAACCACTGCACCCAGCCAGAGCCTACCTTTTTAATCAGCAAGATTTACTGGCTTGAGGTTGTTCTGGAATCTATCACATGAAAATTAGAGAGTGTTGAGAGTAATCTCTGGCTTTTGAAGTTCTCAAGCCCAAAGGGCCCTACAGAATCAAGGTGGACCATAGCCTCAGGAAAGGTCAGGCCAAACAGGAACAATAACTAGAAGGGTTTGCAAAACACCCACAGACTGATTAACACTACCCAAAGATGACCATTCTCTACCTGTATTGAGTGCACAGGAATGGTCTAATAGGACATGGCCCCCTGCACCTGCTCTATCCTTCACCTCTGTAGAACCTCCCCCCAGATCATTTGCATGTTTCCCATGCTTCAGTTTCACCACAGCCATCCATGATGGGTGGGGAGCCTGTGGGACAGTGGCCCTCAAGGTTTCAGGTAGGTTATGATCACTTAAAGGGCTTTTTTAAAATACAGATATTGTAAATTCCAATTTAGGATTTCTAGAAGAGAGATCCAGAACTTTTCATTCTTACCACGAACCTCTGGTGATCCTAATGCAAGTCCCAACGCTACTCTTTAAAAGTAACCTCTGCTCCTAAGACTAAGGCGTTAGGAAAAGGAAGTAAAAAGCTCCAGTTGGCTGGTGGCCTGACTTTGCCTCTGGCAGTCCCTCACAGATGCCAAGGACATAATCCGGCAACCCCAGTGTCACTCAGTTGCAGTGGTCTTTTTCTCTTGACCAGTCTGTTGCTGGGGAGGAGGCAGTGCAAGAACTGCCCATCTTTATCTGCTGTGCTTATTGTAGAATCCCAATCAGATTTTTTTTTTTTTTTTTTGAGATGGAGTCTCACTCTGTCACCCAGGCTGGAGTGCAATGGTGCGATCTCAGCTCACTGCAAACTCTACCTCCAGGGTTCAACTGACTTTCCTGTCTCAGCCGCCTGAGTAGCTAAGATTACAGGCACGCACTACCACACCTGGCTAATTTTTGTATTTTTAGTAGAGAGAGGGTTTCACTGTGCTGGCCAGGCTGGTCTAAACTCCTGACCTCAGGTGATCTACCCACCTCGGTATCCCAAAGTGCTGGGATTACAAGTGTGAGCCACTGTGCCTGGCCAGATTTGTTATTTTTTAATCTTCTTAATGAGGATCAAGATTTTTATCATTTGCCCTAAAATTTCCTACTTAGGTATCCCAACTTAGACCAAGTGAAATGATCAGGAAAAAGAAGGGAGGAGATACTACAATAAAGACAGCTGCTTGTTAAGGCGTAGACACAACTGAAGTTGCCCTGAAACTTGGTTTCCTATGACTAAATCATGCTAGAAGCCCAGACTTGGACAGGAGGCTTGAGTGGTCATCCATCCATCCCAGGGATGATCTCCTGTGCAGCACTCCTCAGTTGCTGCGCTCATCTTAGAGCCAACACAGAAATGTTGAGTTGCCTTTACACACCAGCTCCACCAGCTTTGTAACAAATCTCCTCTGCAATCAGATATTTGATTTTCCTTGGTCCATAGCATGATTCTAAAATCAAAACTCTTGAGTGTGTTTTGTAGTACCTGACACATATAAGGTGCTGAGCCAATATTTGCTGATTAAGCAGTTATAATTCTGTGAATCCACTTTTTTTTTTTTTTTTTTTTTTAAGATTATTGTCCCCAGCTGGGCATGGTCCCATGCTTGCCTGTAATCCCAGCACTTTGGGAGGCTGAGGCAGGCGGATCACTCCAGCCCGGGAGTATGAGACCAGGCTGAGCAACATGACGAAACTGTGTCTCTATTTATTAAAAAAACAATTTTTCAAATTAAATAAAGACGATCACCATCCCAGAAAAGATTCTGTGGGCTGGACCAATATAAGTTCATATAAATTTTCATTCTTTTCAGACAAATGAGAAAATTTCAGGTAATGTACTAAGTTTTTTATAAAGCTAAATTTATTCAGCATAAGAGACTTCTATTCTGAGGCTGTTCTTTCTAATTTGGGGTATTAAAAGTACCTTTATTTTACAGTAATTGGTGTGACTGTATAAACTAAATTGGCATCCCACCCCATTTTTTTGAATGGGCCCCCCTCATCTCTGCCTGGCTGACTCTAGCAATTTCCTTCCTCAGCCCACTCTTTTCCTCTCGTCTATCAGGACTTTTAGTTACAAGAAAGATGATGACGCAGGCCTTTCCTCAAGTATAGAAAGACTGTTCAGAAGACCATAGGTCTAAATGCCATGTGCTATCTTGAGCTGGATCCTGGAACAAAAAAAAAGGATATCAGTAGAAAAACTGGTGAAGTCCACAGTTTGTCTTGTAGTCACTGGTAATCTGCTCACGTTAATGTGTCAGTTATGATGAATGTACCATGCAGATGCTAACAAAGGCAGAAATTGGGTGAAGAGCATGGGAAGTCTCTACTGTACTACTTTTGTCACTTTTCTGTAAATCTAAAATTACTCTAAAATAAAATTTTGTTAAAAAAGGATAAATGCTAACAATCTATATGATCCACAATCCATTTAGCCAGGGTTACTGTTTAAACATGTGAATCAGAGCGTTTCCATATCCTCCTTAAAACCTTTCAATGGCTTTCCATTGCATTGTGAATTAAATCCAAAACCTGTACCAGGCCCCCATGAACTGGCCCTACTTCTGTCACTGGGCTCATCTCTGCTTGTCCAAGCTGCCCCTGGTGAGTGGCTGGTCACTTTACTCAGGTCACACTGGCCTTCCTATACTTGACGAGGCCAGGCTGGTGCCACCTTAGGCCTTTCCACAGGCCTCCGCCTCATACCTCATCTTCATCCACCTCATCTTGCTCTTTAGAGCTGTTCTATGGTGCCTCCACTCCCACTCACTCCACAGTAACTCTCCTGCTCGGCCTGTTACTCTCCTTTGCTTTGTTTCGTGTTCTTGAAAACACTTATTGCCATCTGTCAAATTGTTTACACTATATATTTGCTTATGATGTATCTGTGCATGGTCTTTCCCTGCCCCTGGGATGTCAGCTCCACAAGGGCTGGGGTTTTGTTGCTCATTGCTTTAACTCCAGCACCCAGAGCAGTGTCTGGCACATAACAGGGGTACTGTCGTTATTTGCTGAATGAATGAAAGAGGGACCATTTCATCCATGAAGCCTTCCTGATCTCTGGTCAGAGCTAAAACCCCCTTTTTAGCTCTCATAGCTTCCTGCACCTCCCCCTGCCACAGCTCCTGCCCCACAGGCTGTCACTGCTGGTTGACCTGCTATATTCTCCACCAGGTTCCGGCTCTGTGGGGTGAAATGATATTATGACTTTGGTCCGCCCATCTCTGACAAAACACGTGGAGCAAGGCTGGCACTCAGTGCCTTGGAACTCATCAGGGCTGCTGCCTGGACACTTACTGGTTGACATCTGGGAGTCAGGTGAACCTGAATTAATTAATTATTTTTGAGACAGGGTCTCACTCTTGTTACTCAGGATGGAGTGTAGTGGCATGATCATAGCTCACTACAGCTTCAATCTCCTGGACTCAAATGATCCTCCCTCCTCAGCCACCTGAGTAATTATGAGCACAGACATGTGCCACCATACCGGGCTGATTTTGTGTGTGTGTGTGTGTGTGTGTGTGTGTGTGTGTGTTGTATAGATGGGGTCTCACTGTGTTTCCCAGGCTAGTCTCAAACTCCTAGACTCAAGTGATCCTCTCAACTTGGCCTCCCAAAATGTTGCAATTACAGGTGCGAGCCACCGTGCCTGGCCAGGTAAACCTATTTAGAGGAGGCCAGTCACTGGCCACTTCATTCCTCTTTGTGCTGTCAGTGTCAGCAGTAGAATACACTTGATGTGTGCTTTCTGAATGAATTAAAGGAGGAAATGGGAAAAGCAGTCTGGCTATGGGATCTGAAGGGGATTTCTGAAATGGACTTTGAAATCTGGCCAATATCTGAGTTCCACCTGCTCAGTGGACCCAAAGGAAGTGTGAATTTAGGGACTCAAGTTCACCTGTCTTGGCATCGGGTCATTTATTCAATGTTTTCAAATCTTTTAGATATTTTCTTGAGCCTCTTGTCAGCCACATCTTCTACAAGTAGTGTTGTTTTCTGCCTTGCTGCTTTCCTTTCATTTCAGCCTCTCTCATCCCTTCCACCTCTGTGGCATAGCAAGAGCCTTTTCCACTCTGCAGACTCACAGCTGGAACTGCAGCTGCCCTGGGAATGTTGCTCAGCCATCAGTACAATGCATAGGGGACGCCAGACTGTGACACCTGACCTCTTTCTCCAACTAAGCACCAGCCCTCCATCTTCTCTGATTTAAGCAAGAAACAGCATAGAACTGTGGAAAGGATGTATAATTCAGAGTTTGACCAGACTAGTTCCTAAAATGTTAACTCGGGGTGCTGATAGATGTGTTCATTAATTTGACTGTGGTGATCGGTACACACTGTATACACATACCAAATCATCATGCTGTACACCTGGAACATATAAAATTTTAATTTGCCAATTAAGTATTTTGCAATAAAAATAAAATTTAAAAAATTTTTAAGGCCGGGCACGGTGGCTCAAGCCTGTAATCCCAGCACTTTGGGAGGCCGAGGCGGGTGGATCACGAGGTCAAGAGATCGAGACCATCCTGGTCAACATGGTGAAACCCCGTCTCTACTAA
>NW_016107391.1:5834274-5844341 GCF_001604975.1 Cebus imitator | reverse complement strand
TTTTAAATATTTTAAAAATGAAAATAAAAATAAATGTGACACACTTAAATTTGTTTCCAAAACAAAAACAAAAACACAAAAGAACCCCCGCTTCATGTGAGTGATCTTGGGCAAGAAATTTAACTTTTCAGGGCCTTGTCTTTCTCATCCAGAGAGTAAGGATGGACCCGTACACCCACGCGCACGCACACACACGCATACACACACACACACACACACTCTGTCACACACTCTCTTTTCACATAGTTCCCCTTCTTACCTGCCTTTTGATTTTAGCTGAAATCATATCTGCTTCATCTAAAGTATGTTTCCTCCTTCAGTCTCAGCCCTGTATGAGTTTTCTTCATATCACTTACCACAATTTGTAACTAATTGATTTATATCTTTTGTGTTGTCTTCCCCATTAGAGTGCAGATAGGAGGTACAGCTATGTGTCACGACTGTATCTCAGACATTGAAATAGTGGGTAATACGTAATCATATGTACTATAAAAGTAGATACAAAGTAGAAGTAGTTTTATACGATTATAAGTATATACTTATGCAATATAATTACAAGTAATTTTCAAAGTATAACAGTTGGTATATAATTATATCACTATTAATACTCTCATTATTTTTATGAACAGTGGGGAAATTATTGGAAAGAGGGAAAAAGAAAATCTGGGCAACATGGTCTTCTTTCATCAGCTAATGGGGAGGGTCAAATTATGGTCTCGGGTCCTGGCCAAGAGACGCTTATCTTCCAATGAGAGGTGGCATGTGTTTCAGAGGTTGTCAGTTTAACTGGACCCCAAGTTTCAGAAGCTAAAGTTGCTTCGAAATCTCTTTCATTTCAGCCTACTCCCATAGTTTTGACTTACTTTAGTAATAAATTCAGTTGGCATTTTCCCTCTGGAACCCTATTATTAAAATAAACTCTGCTTGCAGGTACAATAGTGTGGGAACAAAATGAACTTCGATGTACAATATGACTCCCAATATTGGTTCAGCCACAGTGTGACAGTTCCAATGAGTAAGAGCAGTGGGCATCTCGTTAAGCCTCACAATTTAGCACCAGCCTTCAGGAGAAGAGAAAATCATGTCTGATAGTGCTGTCCTGCTATCCTTGTAAATGTGTAGGAGAGAGGAATTGGGAGGTGAGGGGCAAGGGGTGGGGTTGGAGGGGAATATATAAATCAAGAGAGCAGGAATATTTATTCCAACTTTTTGGTTGTTTCCTGATGAATCTGAAGAAAGACTAATTGATTAAAAAGGATTTATAAGAGAAGTGAAATGAGGTCATGGTCAAAAGGCCATAGGTGGTGAGAGAATTGTTATGTCAGCAATCATTCAATTATTGAGCATCTACTATGTGCCAGGCACTACTGTAGGCATTGACAAAGAAGCCAGACAAAGTCCATGATTTACATTCTGGTGGGAGGAGACAGACCACAAGCAAGCTAATGGATACCTTCTGTAAAGAATATAAAACGGTAACATTACAGGTAATTATGCTAAGGAGGGCGATAGAGACTGGTTTAGGTTGATGTCAATGAAGTCTTCTCTGAAATTGTGACATGTGAGTGATAACTGGATACTTGGATGGAGGCAGCTGCAGAGGGAAGTTAATAGCATTTCAGCTGAGAAACAGAATGAGAAAAGCCTGGTATGAGCTCAGTATTAGGGAAAAATTGAAAGATGGACCAATCCCTCTAAATACAAAGACACAAAGAATTACCACTTCTACATTCCTTACTATTTACTAGTGATGTTTATTATTTACCAGCTAAGTGCCTGGGACAAGTTATTTGATCATTCTAATTTGACAGCTATAATATGGCAGTAGTAATGACTGCACGCCTCACAACCTGTTATGAATTACATATATGGCAATAAATGCTAACAATTGTTGAATGCATATTATGTGCTGGGTAGCACGTTAAGTGCTTCACATATAATAGCTCATTTAATTTTTTGATAAACTCATTAATAAGAGAAAAATTATTATATACTCCATTTTGTGAATGAGGCGATTGAGTACAGAGAGGATGAATAGTTTGCTTAAGCTCAACCAGCAAATGAGTGGCAGACATGGGATTTGTACCCAGATACCCTTCTTCCAAAGTCCTCAACCTTAACCCACATCTTCCAGATGTAGAAGTCTTGGATTGGTTCCCATCAGGTACCTAGCCTGGTGCCTGCAGTGGTAGCCCTCAATGCTTTTAGCTCTGTTATTACTGCATACATTGCCTTTCTTCTACCTCCCAGCAGCCTTGAGTAATCTTGGAATCTGCATTTTAGAATGTGACATTGAGAAGTCAATGATTGCCAAAGAGCTGGAGCTGGAAGCCAGATCTTCTAATTCCAAATCCCAGGGTCTTTTTCCTGCAGTGAGCATCCCCGGAGTTTTTGCTTATTATAATTGATCAGATTTTGAAAGGAATCCTCAGAAATACACACTGAATTTGCTTCAGTAGATCCAGCTGTTTGCAAAACAATAGGTCCAATTTTCTTCCTTAATACCGCTTCTATTAACATTTAAAAGATCCCTCCATATTCATAGTTCCTATTTTAAGCCAAAAAAAAAATTGTCAGAGCCTTTCAGTATTCATCAGCTGATGAAACCCACCAGGATTCTGAATCGACACCTCCTCTGCCACGTGTCAGCCTCAGCGTCACTTTCTGTGCCTGCCTTGCTCCTCCTTGTGTACATCCTAGGAATTCCAGGTTTCCTTGAGACTCCGTAGGTAGGACTCTTAGTTCCTGGGGAGTTTGCTTTTATTTTCTCGTACATGGTCATTCCTATTCTCTTGTATTTCTAGAACTGAACTTCAAACTTGAAAACTGTTTTTTAAAAGTAGTCTCATCTCATTGTCTTGCAAGACAATCACAGTTGCAAACAGGACGAAGAAACGTGACAGACAGCAGAGAGGTAAAACAGTTAGAACATCTTCTTCGTAAAACTGGCAAGGCTGGAGCTCCCTCTGATCTTTCTCTGAGATTGGTGCAGACTTACAGCTCCAGTCCAGACCCTTTCTTTTAATGTGAGACTCTGATATTCAATCGCCTGCTCCGTGTCTCCACTTAGAACTCTAGCAGGCACCACAAATCTACCATGATAAAAACAGGCACCGGAACTTCATGCTTAAATTTGCTTCTCTCTGCCTTCCTCACATCTGCTAATAACAACTCTGTCCTTTGAGGCACTCAAGCAAAAATGTTGCTCAAGTAAAAAATATCTGGCTCCTCCACCACGCTATCCCCAGGATCTGTTCTTCTTCCCCAACACTTCTCTCTCTCTTCCAGGACCCCATGTCAGATTCACCGGCAACTCCTCTTGACCTTTACTTTCAAAATAGATCCAGAGGCTGACCATCTCTCCCACTGCAGGCCAAGCCACCACCCTCTCTCCTGGTTTCTGTGGTCTCCCTTATTTATATTCAATGTGGCAGCCAGAGCAATCATTGCCTTAATTAATTAATTAATTAATTTTGAGAGGGAGTTGTTCAGGTTGGAGTGCAGTGGTGCGATCTCAGCTCACTGCAACCTCCGCCTCCTGGGTTCCAGTGATTCTCCTGCCTCAGCCTCCCAAGTAACTGGGATTACAGGTGCCCACCACACCTGGCTAATCTTTGTATTTTTAGTAGAAATGGGGTTTCACCATGTTGGCCAGGCTGTTCTCAAACTCCTGACCTCAAATGATCCTCCCACCTCGGCCTCCCAAAATGCTGGGATTACAAGTGTGAGCCACTGCGCCCAACTGAGGTGATCACTTCAAATCTGTGTCAGTACATGCCCCTCCTCTGCTCAAACCTCTCCAACAGCTTCTGTCTCTTAGTATGAAAGGTGAATTCTTAAAAAGGCCTCCAGGATCCCCACCTTCCCCTATTATCACTCTAATCTCATCTGATATACCCACTTGTCCTCTATGCCTTAGCCACCCTGGCCTCCTTGCTGCTCTGCGGACCTTCCAGGCATGGTCTTGCCTTGGGAACATAAGTTCCCTTTGCTGGAAAGCTTTCCTGCTCCAGCAGAAAAGCTGACCCTTTCACCAATTTCAAGTCCCTTCTCAGCCAAGCCGACCATGATAACTCTATATAAAATTGCAAACTTGCTTCTAGTCCGTGCCCCCAGTTCCCTCCCCTGTTTCATTTCCCAGACCATGGATCACTATCTCACATACTATATATTTAACTCACTGATTAGGTTTATTGTTTTCCCCCCATGACTCCCACTAAAACGTAGGCTCCATGAAGGAAGGAATTTTTATCTATTTTTTTCACTCTATTTCCAGTGCCTAGAAGAGTACCTGGCACCTGGCAAACACTGAAACATATTTATTAGGCAAGTGAATGACTGTTAAGGGATTAATGACTGTTAGAGTGTTCAACTCTATCTAGTCAGGAATCATTCTGTGACAAAAAGACAGAAAACCAATTCAAGCCAGAAAGGAATGTGATCGGATCACTTCCAATGCTGTTGGAAATTCAGGGGAACGTTACTTTCAAGGCAGCTCTCTCCAGGAACTCAAATGAACCCATCAGTCACAGACTCCCTTTCTCTGTTGTCTCTGATTTCTTCCTTGTTAGCTTCATTCTCAGACAGGTTTTCATTGTCCCTGCCAACTTCAGACATACATGCTACCAGATTAGCAATGCCAGTGGGGGAAGAAAAGCACCCCCTTTTCTAATACTTTCCCCTAAAGTCCTAGGACAGCGTCTCATTGGCCTGGCTGAAGTCAGGTGCCCATCTCTAGACCAATCCCTGTGATGCAGAGGAATAAAATGCTCCCCTTGGCCAGTTGAATCATCTGATCCTCCCTGGAGGAGAGTGAGGGAGTGGGGGTATGAGGCCCACCAACACTCCACAGACTGAGAAGACAAGGAGGGGTGCCTCTGTAGGGAGAAACATACATAGGTGCCATTACCAGGCTCATCCTGCATTACCACCAGAGTAATTTCTGTAAAATATGGTTATGATCTTGTGACTATTATGCTCCAGAATCCCCAGTGGCTCCCCATTAAAATAAATGCTGAAATTCTTGATCTGGCATTCAAGACTCATCACAATGTAGCCCCAATCTATTCTTCTGTTTTTTTTCTCTCACCAAACTCTCACACATTCCCTTTGCTATGGACACACCGGACTATGTGCTATTCTTGGACCACTATTTGTTTATTTATTTATTTATCCATACATGTATAACACTTATTAAGCACCTACTATATGTCTCCTAGCCTTTTTTCATTTAGTGACTGCTCTTCTAAGCATCTTGCCTCCTCTATGCATATGAAAGCCAACACACTCTTTATGGCTCAGGTTAAGGCCACATTTTTGGAGATGTCCTCATTCCTCTCCTACTTCCTCCATGCAGCTCAGAATTATTTATTCCTTTCATCTCTCTCCATAATACTTTATTTCCTTTTTTGAAGGTACTTTGGTTTAATGTTACATATGCCAATAGCAATTTTCTCTATTGGATTCTGAATTCTTTGAGGGCTTAGGCATCCTCTCTATCCATACAGGCAGTTATAATATATTGTGTACATAGTATATCTCTAATAAAAATGAATGAATAACAAACCAAATTGTCTTAAACTTTCAGTTTCTCTCTTCATCACTGTGGTATGTTTATTTGTATAGCACACATTTGGATTTATAAAATGTTTTCAGGACTTACATGTTATTTACTTTTCCAAGCAGTATTGTGAACTCGGAATTATCTCTATTTTAAGGATAAAGAAACAGAATCTCTGATAAGTTAGGCAAATTTTGGACTGCACAGCTAATAAGTGGTAAGGATGAGAATTGAATTCAGATCCAATATTGACTCTGTATCAATCAAGGATAGTTTGGTGACCGTGTAAGCACAAAAAGTAATTTATTAGTTAATCAGTGGTAAATTTTGGTAAATTTGGCTCTTTGGTAAAATGACCAAAGAACCACACTTTTTGGTAATCACTATTCTGTGTAGTCTCCTCCCTCAGTGGCTCTGAGTGTGGATGTGTGACTTGTTTTGATCAATAGGACTTTAGTCAGCATGATGTAAGTGGAAGCTGGATAAGTCACTGGCGCATGGGGACTTGCTTGTTTGGACTGCCTCCTTTTGGAACCCAGCTGTCACACCATAAAAAACCCAAGCCACTGAGGGGAGAAGAACCATGTACCCTTCAATAGTGCCAGTTGAGTCCTTAGCTGCTACCAGCACCAATAGAACATGTGAGGCTCATCCCATCTGGAGGCAACTGGTCCCGCCTCTAGATGGCTGAAACTCCAGCTACAGAACCATGAGAGAATACAATCATTGTTATTTAAAGTCATTAGGTTTTAGAGCAGTGTGATATTCAACAATCGGTAACAGAAACATCAGCATCTGACTTACTCTGTCCAACCCCGAACCAATCTGTGGCCAGGGCTGTGGGAACTTCTGGCTCCTGCCAGGACCACAGGGAGCAGGCAAAGAGATCCTCAAGGAAGGGGTGTGAGGATTTGTGTGTGACAAATAAAACTGGTGGCTCCAGAGTCAAGTCCAGGCTGCTCCTCAGTGGGTTAGGAAGGCATTCATGTCATTAAGGAACCATAGATTGTCAGAGGTTAAAAACTTCAAGTCCAAGTCTTTCATTTTACAGACAGTAAAATTAAGGCCCAGAGAAAACCATTTCCAGGGCCAAGATATTGTGGGCCCTACTCTGGATCTACCACCCCACGTTTCCTCAGCAATGCTGGTTCTCAGGAGAGGGTAGAGGTAGGGTGTGAGGATATGTGTGTGTGTGTGTGTGTGTGTGTGTGTGTGTGTGTGCACTTGTATGTTTCCTGGTGTCTAGTCTGGGGTGGGATGGAGGGGCCTTGGTGTGAGGGATATCATCCTCCCAGAGCTCTGTTTTCAGCACCTAGTTTCAGCTCTGTTTTCAGTACCCTTCTGGGCAGAGACCCACATTCACACACAAATTTGGGATTAGTCAGAGCCCACTCAACTCCAGTGATGAGTCCTCCTCAGCCTTACCCGACACAACTGATTGTTAAACCAGTTCAGGACATGTCTCTAAAGTGTGGTGAAATTTTCATCAGAAAGGAGTACTTACAGACAACATTTGGGACCTCAGGCTTCATGTAATGCCCTGCTTGGTGTGAATTTGTGGCTCTTTAGATAATTCAAAAGCAATTTTTGTGAAATTTCCCGGAACATTTTGTTTCCTCAGGCAAAAAATGGCTTTCGCTGCATGAGCAACAGTTGTGTGTCTACTCCAGAGAAAGACAATCAATTGTGCCCTCTGACACATCAATAAATATCAGCAGGGAGCCAGATTCTCTGTCTTCACTGTATCCATCATTCTCTTCCTTCCCACAACTTCCAGAGTTAAAGTTGTAGGATGTTCATCCTGAGACAAATTTAGAATTTATTTACCCAAATCCATGATTTTAGAGATGAAGAAACAGAGGCCCAGAGATGGCTAGAGACTTATTTCAGCCACACAGTAATTCTCATGAACTAAGTTGGGATCTGAGCTCTTTTTTTTTTTTTTTTTTTTGAGTCTGAATCAAATCCTCTTTTCATATCACTGCAATGTTTTGCTGACTTCAGTGTCAGCTCTGATGCAGGATAGGGAGTAAATTTTGAGGAAGACAGATAGGGAAAGAACTGAGTTTCAGAGGAAACTGCCTCTTAGCAGGGAGCCCCCAGAGAGTAAAGAGAATGATCTAGATTTTTCCAGGACTCTGGACTGCACTACTAGTCTTCAGCCACCAATAGGACACTTGGATATAACACCTTGAAGAGTTTTTTACACAAGTCTCCTCAGGAAACTAGCCATGCTATGTCTCATTTTCTCAGGGCCCTGATCTGTGTCTCTGAGGTTCAGAGAGGTTAAGCACGTTATGCAAGATCACACAGCTAGAAGTTGATTTCAAAGCCTGTGACCTTTGCATTACCCTGTATTACCTTTTAGGGGGCTTGGTACAATCTTTGCTGTCAATGCAACTGAAGGTATTTAGTCAGTGCTTATTAGTTTTAAGGCAAAAAAAAAGTCATAGGAATATGTAGGAGTTGATTTCTATTTGAAAGCTGCATAATGCCGCTGGTTCAGGATGTGAGCTCTGTAAGGTTACACCGTCTAAGTGCAAATCCAAGTTCAATCACTTTTGCCTCTGTGACCTTGGAGGGGCACTTGACCCTCCAGTCACTGATTCCTTTGCAGGATTCCCTTGAGCACACATCTACCACCTCTGGTTGGTTTACTTAGATCAGCTCATTCATGCCAAAGGAGAGAGAGACAGGTGAAATTGTTTAATGGGAAATTCAACCAAATGTGCACAAAGATGCATATAAGAGTATAGTTTTTACAGAATTATTTATAGTAGAGAAAACCCAGAATCATCTATATGTTACTTTATAAAGAACTGGTTAGGGCGGGCACATTGGCTCACACCCTATAATCTCAGAACTTTGGGAAATCAAGTCAGGAGAATCACTTGAGGCCGGGAGTTTGAGACCAGCCTGGGAAACATAGTGAGATTATCTGTACAAAAATAATAAATAAATAAAAAGTAGACACTTATGGTGGCATGCACTTGTAGTCCTAGCTACTTGGGATACTTGGGATGCTGAGGTGGGAGGATTGCTGGAGTCTAAGTTCAAGGCTGCAGAGAGCTATAATCATAGCACTGCATTCCAGCCTGAGTGAGAGAAAGACACTGTCTCTCTTAAAAAAAAAAAAAAAAAAAAAGAAAAAAGAAGACTGGTTATATCAACTATGGTATATGTCAGTAATGCAGCACAGTGCTTTCAACTGCTTAGGACAAAAACATCAGAATCATCTTTAATTCTTTTCTTTCTCACTCCCTCTGTGAGTACCATGAGTAAATCTTGTTGACTGCCTGCAGAATATATTTAGAATCTGCTTACTTCTCATTACCTCCACAGCTACCTTCCTGATCTTGAGCCACTATCATTTCTGAAGCAGATGTTTGCAATCATCTTCCACCTGGTTCCCCTGCATCCACGCTTGCTCCCACCAGCTACAGTGGCATCCTTGCTGTTCCATGGACCTATTAGTTACATTCCTGCCACAGGGCCTTTGCTCTTACTGTTCCTGCTGCCTGTAACACTCTTTCCTCCATGTTCTCCTAGCTCCCTCCCTCATCTACTCAAGCATGCTTCTCAGTGAGACCTGCTCTATCCACCTTATTTTTAGTTGCAGTCAACCCCACTCTGAGTTTAGTACTCCCAATCCCCTTTACCCTGCTCTATTTTTCCACAGCCATGATCACTTTTAATATAATATATGATTTATTAATATATTGTGTTTCCCTCTACTAGAATATAAGCTCCACAAATGCAAGAATCTCTGCATTTTTACCTCTGCTTTTGTTGTTTAGTACTGGATTCCTAACACCTACAATAGTTTCAAGCATATAATAGGTGCTTAATAAATGTTTGCTAAAAGTATAAATGAATAAATTCTTCTTTATAATGGGTTAGTAAACAGATCTTAAAATCAATGAGGGAGATCTATATGTATTAACATTGAAAACTCTTCAAACTATTTTTTTCATTTCAATTTTTTAGATTCAGTGGATACCCGTGCAGGTTTATTACTTGGGTATATTATGTGATGCTGAGGTCAGTGGTATAAATGATCCTGTCACCCAGGTACTGAACATAGCACTCAATAGTTTTTCAACTCTTGTCCCCCTCCCTCTTTCCCCAACTCTAGTAGCTCCCAGTGTCTACTGTTGCCATCTTTATGTCCATGAGTATCTGATGTTTACCTCCCACTTATAAGTGAGAACATGTGGAATTTGGTTTTCTGTTTCTGTGTTAATTTGTTTAGGATAATGGCCACTAGCTGCATCCATGTTGCTGCAAAGGACATGCTTTGGTTCTTTTTTTATTATTTTTTTAAATTTATTTTATTTTATTTTTATTTTTTCCCCATTTATTTATTTTATTGCATTTTAGGTTTTGGGATACATGTGAAGAACATGCAAAATTGTTGCATAGGTACACACGTGGCAGTGTGATTTGCTGCCTTCCTCCCCATCACCTACATCTGGCATTTCTCCCCTTGCTATCTCTCCCCAGCTCC
>NW_016107391.1:5823410-5832703 GCF_001604975.1 Cebus imitator | reverse complement strand
GATTGCTGGGTCCAGTAGCAGTTCTGATTTAAGCTCTTTGAGAAATCTCCTAACTGCTTTCCACAGTGGCTGAATTCATTTACATTCCCACCAACAGTGTACAGGCATTCCCTTTTCTCTGCAGCCTTGTCAATATCTGTTGTTGTTTGACTTTTTAATAATAGCCATTCTGATTGGTGTGAGATGGTATCTCACTGTGGTTTTGATTTGCATTTCTCTCATGATTAGTGACAATGAGCATTTTTTTCACGTTTCCTTGCTGCTTGTATGTCTTCTTTTGGAAAGTATCTGTTTGTATTTGTATTAGTCTGCTCTCACATTGCTATAAAGAACTACCTGAGACTGGGTAATTTATAAAGAAGTTTAATTGGCTCACAGTTCTCAGGCTGTACAGAAAGCATGACTAAGGAGACCTTAGGAAACTTACAATCATGGTGGGCAAAGAGGAAGCAGGCACATCTTACACTGGCAGAACAGGAGGAAGAGAGTGAAGGCGGAAGTGCTGCATACTTTTAAACCATCAGGTCTTGTGAGAACTCACTATCATGAGAACAGCAAGAGGGAATTCTGCCCCCATGATCCAATCACCTCCCACCAGACACCTCCTCCAACACTGGGGATTAGAATTCAACATGAGATTAGGGCAGGGACACAAACCCAAGCTGTTTCAATATCTTTTGCCCATTTTTAATGGGGTTATTTGTTTTTTGCTTGTTCAATTGTTTAATTTCCCTATAGACTCGATATTAGACCTTTGTCGGATGCAGAGTTTGTGAATATTCCCTCCCATTCTGTGGGGTTGTCTGTTTACTCTATCGATAGTTTCTTTGGCTGTGAAGAAGCTCTTTAATTAGGTCCCATTTATCAATTTTTGTTTTTGTTGTAATTGCTTTTGAGGACTTAGTTATAAATTATTTCCCAAGGCCTATATCCAGAATGGTGTTTCCTAGGTGTTCTTCTAGGATTCTTATAGTTTGAGATTTTACATTTAAGTCTTCAATCTATCTTGAGTTAATTTTCGTATATGGTAAAATGTAGGAGTCCAGTTTCATTCTTCTGCATATGGCTAGCCAGCTATCCCAGCACTATTTATTGAACAGGGAGTCCTTTCCCTGTTACTAGTTTTTGTCAACTTTGTTGAAGATTAGGTGGCCGTAGGTGTGCTGCTTTATTTCTGGGCTCTTTATTTTGTTCTAGAGGTTTGTGTGTCTGTTTTTGTACCAGTACCATACTGTTTTGGTTACTGTAGCCTTATAGTATAGTTTGAAGTCATGCAATGTGATGCCTCTGGCTTTGTTCTTTTTTCTTATAACTGTTTTGGCTATTTGAGCTCTTTTTTGGTTCCATATGAATTTTAGAATATCTTTTTTTGCAGTTCTGTGAAAAATGGTGTTGGTAGTTTGTTATAAATACTGTTGAATCTGTAGACTGCTTTGGGCAGTATGGTCATTTTAATGATATGGATTTTTTTTAATTCATGAGTATGGAATGTTTCTTCACTCCCTTGTATTATACATGGTTTCTCTTAGCAGTGTTTTTAGTTCTTTTTGTAGAGGTCTTTTACCTCCTAGGTTAGATGAATTCCTAGGTGTTTTATTTTTTGTCTGGCTATTGTAAATGGTATTGTGTTCTTAATTTGGCTCTCAGCATGAACATTACTGGTGTCTAGAAACGGATAGTGCTGACTTTCATACATTGATTTTGTGTCCTGAAATTTTGCTCATTTATCAGTTATAGAAGACTTTTAGTGGCATCTAGGATTTTCAAGGTATGGGATTGTATTGTTCACAAAAAGAAATAGTTTGGCTTTCTCGCTTCCTATTTGGATGCCTTTTATCTCTTCCTCTTGTCTAATTTCTTTGTCTAGGACTTCTAGTCCTGTGTTGAATAGGTGTTGTGAGTATGGACATCCTTGCCTTATTCCAGTTCTCAAGGAGAATGCTTCCAGTTTTTGCCTATTTAGTATGATGTTGGCTGTGAGTTTGTTATAGATGGCTCTTACTATGTTGAGATATATTTATTTAATGCCTAGTTTTTTGAGGGTTTTTACCATGGGAAAACGTTGAATTTTATTGCCTTTTCTGTGTCTATTGAGATAAGAATGTGTTTTTTTGTTTTTAATTCTTTTTATGTGGTGAATTACATTTATTACTTTTGTATATTGAATCAACCTTGCATCCCAGGAATGAAGCCTACTTGCTCATGGTAAATTAACTTTTTAACATGTTGATGAATTCAGTTTGCTAGTATTTTTAAAAGGTTTTTTGCATCTATATTCATCAGGGATATTGGCCTATAGTTTTCTTTTGTCTTGCTGTCTTTGCCAGGTTTTCATATCAGGGTGATGCTGGCTTTGTAGAATGCATTAGGGAAGAGTCCCTCCTCCTTGATGTTTTGAAATAGTTTCAGTAGAATTGATGTGGTGCCAGCTCTTCCTTGAACATTTGGTAGAATTTGGCTGTGAATCCTTCTGGCCCAGGGCTTTTTTTGGTTGGTAGATTTTTTTTTTTTTAATTACTGATTCAATTTCAGAGCTCAATATAATTCTGTTCAGTGTTTCAATTTCTTCCTGATTCAATCTCGGGAGGTGGTGTGTTTCCAGGAATTTACCCCTTTGCTCTACATTTTCTAGTTTATGTGTGTAGAGGTGTTCATAATAGTCTCTGAGAATCTTTTGTATTTCTGTGAGATCACTTGTAATATCACCTTTGCCATTTGTAATTGTGCTTATTTGGGACTTCTCTTTTTCTCTGTAAACCTATGTAGTAGTGGTTAGTCTATCAGTCTTGTTTATCCTTTCAAAAATCAAACTTTTGGTTTTATTGATTCTTTGTAAGAATTTTTGGGTCTCAATTTCTTTCAGTTCTGCTCTGATTTTAGTTATTTCTTTTCTTCCTCTACCTTTGGGGTTAGTTTTATCTTGCTTTTTTTTTTTTAATTCCTCTAGGTTGATTTTAGGTTGTTAATTTGAAATTTTTCTAACTTTTTGACATAGGCATTTCATGCTATAAACTTTATTCTTAACACTGCCTTTGCCGTATCCCAGAGATTTGGGTATGTTGTGTCTCTGTTTTCATTTATTTCAAATAATTTTTTGATTTCTGCCTTGATTTTATTGTTTACCAAAAGCCATTTACTAGCAAGTCGTTTAATTTCCATGTAATTTTGTGTTTTTGAGAGATCTTCTTTGTATTGATTTGTATTTTTATTCCATTGTGGTCTGAGTATATGGTTGGTATAATTTTGAATTTTTCTTTTTTGAAATTGATTGAGACTTGCTTTATGGCTGAGAATGTGGTCAGTCTTGAAGTATGTTCCATGTACAGATTATAAGAATGTATATGCTGAGGTTAATGGGTGAAGTATTCTGCAGATATCTATTTAGGTCAAGTGTTCTTTGTTTTTTGCCTCCATTAACTGTCTAATGCTGTCAGTGGTGTGCTAAAGTGGCTAACCAGCCACTATTATGTGTGGCTGGTTAAGTCTTTTGATAGGTTTAGAAGTACTTGTTTTATGAATCTGGGTGCTCTAATGTTGGGTGTGTATGTACGTAGTTAGGATAATTAAGTCTTCTTATTGAATTGAAGCCTTTATCATTACATAATGCTCTTCTTTATCCTATTTTACTGCTGCTGGTCTAAAGTCTGTTTTATCTGATATAAGAATAGTGAATCCTGCTTTTTCTTGATTTCCATTTGTGTGGCAGATCTTTTCTCAGACCTTTACTTTGAGCCCATGGGTATCTTTATGTGTGAGATAGGTCTCTTGAAGGCAGCAGAAGGATGAGTCTTTTTTTTTTTCATTCAACTTGCCCTTCTGTGGCTTTTAAATGGGGTGTTTAGACCATTTGCATTCAAGGTTAATATTAACTTGTGAGGTTTTTGTTCATGTCATGAAGTTATTAGTTGTATACTTTGTAGTTTCTACCATGTTTTTACTCTATAGCATTGGCAGGCTATGTGTTTAGCTGCAGGCTATATGTTTAGCTGAATACCTCCCAGGTATTAGGAGGCTCAGGGCAGGAGAAATGCTTGAACCTGGGAGGCAGAGGTTGTAGTGAGCCACGATCATGCCACTGCACTCCAGCTTGGTAACAGAGCAAGACTCTTTCTTAAAAAAAAAAAAAAAAAAAAAAAAGCAAATTCATAAAGCATTCCATATTTAAAATTTTTAAAAAGGTAGCAGGTATCATTCTTTTGCTTCCATGTTTAGAACTCCCTTAAAGATCTCTTATAAGACTAGTCTAGAGGTAACAAATTCCCTCAGTGCTTGCTTGTCTGGAAAATATTTTATTTCTCCTTCACTTGTCTTGAATTACTTCTTCAAATATACTTTCCAGGTCATTTGCTTTTTCTGCTTCTCTTTCAGGAATGCCAATAATATATAGATTTGGTGACTATACATAGCCCCATATTTCTCGAAGTCTCTGCTCATTTTGAAAAATTCTTGCCAGGTGCAGCAGCTCACATCTGTAATCCTAGCATCTTTGGGAGGCTGAGGCAGGCAGATTACTTGAGGTCAGGAGTTCGAGATCAGCCTGGCCAACATGACAAAACCCCATCTCCACTAAAAATACCAAAATTAGGTAGGCATGGTGGCGCATGCCTGCAGTCCCAGGTATTCGGGAGGCTCAGGGCAGGAGAAATGCTTTAACCTGGGAGGCAGAAGTTGTAGTGAGCCATGATCATGCCACTGCACTCCAGCCTGGCAACAGAGCAAGACTCTGCCTTTTTTAAAAAAAATCTTTTTCCTTCATTTTTTAGATTGGTTTAGTTCAAAAGATTGGTCTTTAAGCTCCAAAATTATTTCTTCTACTTAGTCCAGTCTATTGATAAAGCTTTCAATTGTATTTTGAAACTCCTTAAGTGAATATTTTAATTTCAGAAGGTCAGATTGCTTTCTTTTTAAGGTGTTTATCTCTTCCTTCATTTTTTGAACTGCTATAGAAGTTTCTTTATGTTGATTTTCAACCTTGTCTTAGATCTCAGTGAGCTTTCTTGCAATCCATGCTTTGAATTTTTTATCTGTCATTCCCAGGTTTCCATTTTGGTTAGGGACCATTGCTGGAGAGCTAATGCAATCCTTTGGTGGTATTGCCACATTCAGATTTTTTCATGGTGCCAGAATTCTTGTGCTAGTTCCTTTTCATCAGGAGACACTGGCACTTTTAATTTTTGTATTTATTTTTCTATGGCTAGATTTTTTCCTCTTCTTTATTTCCATCACAAAGTGAATGATGTGGAGAGCAAAGCATGCCTGGAAGTTCCCAAAAGTTTGGAGATGCAACAGCAGATGACAGCTGGGAGTTCTAAGACATATTTTTATTTTTATTTTTTTATTTATGTATTTTATTTGCATAGGTTATGGGGGTACAGGTGGTATTTGGTTACATGAATAAGTTCTTCAGTGGTGATTTGTGAGATTTTGGTGCATCGATCACTGAAGCAGTATACACTGCACCCTGTATGATGCCCTATCATAATAGCACTATTACATGAAATAAGCCCCTACCTTCTTACTTTCTGGTTTGTTGAAAAAATGTACTGGTGCTCTTTGAAGTGATAAGAGTATTTATGAATGTGTGTAATTAGGAAATACTTCTCATCTGACAGCTACAAATAACTAAGTTTGGAGCTATTTTGGCTCAATATGAGTAAATATTTTTCCATAAAATAGTTGTGAGTATATTTTTTGTTTTATATAGATCACAAATTATAATTGTCAAATATAGATTTTAAATTAATAATAGGTTGTCATTCTTAGGAATTTGGTTTGAAATTTATCAGTTCCATAGCATTGTCGTGCTGCATTAGCTTCTACTTTTACTTAGACATGTTTTTAGACATAAATTCATCTGCTTTAACATTATTCCTGGGTTGAAAATCTTCTCATAAAACCCTTGAAAATAAGCAATCTCTTTTTTATAAAGCCGGTGTTAGAGCACAGATTTACTTAGGATTGAAGATCTGGAAGAAATAATGTGTAAGAATGGTCTCAAGGCAGACCACTTTAAGTTTGGCCAGACTTCATGTTGTGGAAGTACTGTCTATTTCAGCGTGAAACTGTCTTGAATTTGTAAATATAGTGTTATATTTTATAAAGTTTTGTAAAGTCCCAAACAATATTTCTATTTTTGTAAAACAGTTGTATGTGTAATCTGTATCTGAAACCATTTTGCAATCTATGGAAATAGAGTAGCAATTGATATTTCTAAATTGTGAACTTTAAGTCAATCTAGATTTCTTTTGAGAAGTAACTTTTCACTCTTTGCTTTTAAGGCAGCCATTAGGTTGAAAATATATATTTATCATATAAAACTTGATGCGTTTTACACTACTCTCTCCATTTATATGCTATAAACAACTACAGTGTTTGAAATATGGAAAATCAGCAGTCTAAAGTTTGTTTTAAGTTCTAAATTTAAAAAATCTTCAAATCTGAATATACTGTAAATGTCATGAGAGGTTTGATTCAATAACTTGTGATGGAGGATGCTTTGGTATCTTATTGTTTGGTTAAGGCACTAATTTTACTTACCTATTAAATTGTGAAAGCACCTGAGATATACAAAACTCCTTGTAGGAAATGTGAAAGAAAAGCACAATAAAACTAGGGGTTTTTGCTTGTTTTCTTGCTTTTATGATTCCTTTGGTTTTTAAAATATCGGATGGATTTTTGTTTCTAAGCAATATATACACATAATCAACCAACATATCTGAAAAGGATCATGAAACCTGAGAAATGCTAATGGAGACTTGCTGGTACATAGGAATCTAGCAAATTCAGGAACCAAGGGGAATGTTCTGAGATAACATTTACATTGTCAACCTTTATTGACTTTGTTTTTACAATAAAAAATATTTTACAATTAAAAAAGGAAAGTCTTTTAACCCTCACCCCCTCAACCTTTCCCCCCCAAGTCCCCATAGTCCATTGTATCATTATTGTTTTTTTTGTTGTTGTTGATATGGAGTCTCGCTCTGTTACCCAGGCTGGAGTGCAGTGGTGCAATCTTGGCTCACTGCAACCTCCGCCTCCGCCTCCCAGGTTCAGGGGATTCTCCTGCCTCAGCCTCCCTAGTAGCTGGATTACAGGCACCTGTCACCACACCTGGCCAATTTTTATATATTTAGTAGAGATGAGGTTTCACCATGTTGGCCAGCCTGGTCTCAAACTCCTAGCCTCAAGTGATCCGCCTGCCTCGGCTTCCCAAAGTGCTGGGAATGCGGATGTGAGCCACTGCGCCCAGCCTGCTGTATGATTCTTATGCCTTTGTGCCAAGATGTACATTTTTCTAAGCCAGTGTAAATTTTGAAAGAAAAAAACAACTGTATATGACAAAACCTTGGCACCCTTGTTAATTCTCTTAGATCAGCTAACCTAAACAAGTTGTTAGCAGAGAGGTTTGAAATGGATTGGGGGTCTCTGACCAGTAGATTGTTCTTGCCCACTTGGCCGGATGCCTACTTTCCCAGACCCACATATTTTTCAGCGCTCCACTGTGAGCACTCTGGGAGGAGGGTCATGTTGTATGGATTGCGGCTGTAGCCCTGTCTTCCAGGACCCTGTGCTTTAGACTTAGTAGGTACAAAGTCTGTATTTGTTTAATTGAAACAGCTCTTTCCTGTCCTCTGGAACCACACAATCACATCCTTTACTAGGGCATTCCATGATGGAGCCTCAGTTCCCTCTTCTCCCTGCAGGTGGCAGAGTCTTCATTGGCTTTAGCCATGCTTACTACAGCAGTGGCTCTTAATCCATCAGACATAATGCATGCTTTCAGTAACACTTATTTTCTAACCCTCTGCACTATTCTAGAATAAAATTAATAAATTAAACCATTACCAACAATATAACTTCAAAAAGCAATACAGTTCCCTTGCTCTAATATAAAGAGAAATGAAAGGAAAGTAATTGATAGTACAATACTATATATTTTAAAAACAAATGCTTCGATGTGATTTCCCTAGAAGTTATTATAAAACAGCTAGTGCTCTGCCTATGTCTAGGATCCCTGTGATTGGGACAGCTACAGATGCTGTCTGATACAGTTACAGTATTTCAATCAGTGAAATAATATTCCAAAATGGTGGACAACTCTTGGTAGAACTCTGAACATGACAAAGTACAAAATTTCTTTAATTTATGTGCACTCTCTGTTCTCTCAAATGTGCTGTATATCAAAGCTAAGCTCCCCACTCCCACTAATAAAATAAAATAGACAAACAGCTATGTCCTAGGCTCAGATAATTATAAACAGGTGTTTTATCTCCTCAGAAGTCTGAGGTGTGGGACAATTTTTTGTTGTGTAGGATTGCTCTTCATATTGGAGGATGTCTAATATCCCTAACCTTTCACCCACGAAATGTCTGTGGTGTTCATTCATTTTGAGTACAGTACTAAAAAATAAATGTTTTCACAAGTTTCCATAATGTCCTCTAGGGGGCACTACTGGCCTCATCAAGAACTTTTGACCAGCTGTCTAATAGGGTAGCCACAAGTCAAAAGTGACGACCGGCCTTGAAATGTAGCTAGGGGAGGAAATAACTAAAATTTTAATTTAAGCCTCTATAACATAGGGAGACACTACGTCTATAAAAAAGTTTAAAAATAGCCAGGTTTGGTGGCACACACTTGTGGTCCCATCTACTCAGGAAGCTGAAGCAGGAGGGTTGCTTGAACCTGGAAGCCTAGGCTGCAGTGAGCTGTGATTGAGCCACTGCACTCCAGCCTGGGCAACAGTGAGATCCTGTCTCAAAGAAAAAGTTAAAATACAAAATAAAATTTTAATTTGACTTAAATATAAATTTTAAAATTGATGATCAGTTCCATTATTAGAAAACTTTTAAATATGATTGGAACAACTTGGGTATGTGAATCTACTGTGTCGATGTAAATTTTATAAAATCTGCATAGACATCAAATATTTCTAACAGAAACTCTAGTGAACGAACGGAGATGTTCTCTAAGTAAAATACACATAGGAGTTAAAAGGTTTAGTAGGAAAAAAGGAACGTAAAATAGCTAATGAATAGCTTTCTTATACTGGATTACTTGTTGCAATGATAACATTTTGGATATACTGGATTAAGTAAATATTAATAAAATTAATTTCATTTGTTTCTTTTTGCTTTCTCAATGTTACTACTGGAGAACCTAAAAATACTGTCAGGCCTCCATATGCAAGCTAGGACGCAGAAAGTCTGAAGTCCTGCCTGCCTTGGCTGATCACCCCCCACCCCCTGCCTGCGTTCCTTCGCCATTATTACTGATCACACAGCGGAGCTTCCCCC
>NW_016107391.1:5800918-5822278 GCF_001604975.1 Cebus imitator | reverse complement strand
CCTCGGCCTCCCAAAGTGCTGGGATTACAGGCGTGAGCCACCGCGCCCGGCGATTATTTTTTAATGAGGTCCCAGATTTTGGCCTGTGGTTTCTGGCAGGATGGATGTTTTTCCACCACACTCCTAGTCTACCGGGTCCTCTGGAAATCTTCCCTTTACATTCTGAGGTGAGGGGTTTGGCCTGTGATGCAAAGACTCTTGCCAGCTCTGCTCAGAGGCAGTGAGGAAAAGGCATTTCAAAGTGCAAGGAAGCTGGCCTGTCTCTCCATTCTGGAGATTTACAGATAATGCAGGTGCTACATTTCAAAGCAAACTGTGGGGTATTCCCTGAGGTAGAGCTTAGAGAACCAACCCCATAGGTAGCTAAGTGACACCCAGCCACCAAGAGGCTGCACTGATCATATATTCAGAAGCCTGTTATGGATTCTAGAGTATAATGAGACTAGTTAAAATAATCTTCTGCTTCATTTTAAAGAAATTATCTTTCTTTTTCTAAGTGGTTAATTTCATGATGTGAGATAGAAGCATTAATAATGAGAAGCATGAACTTTGGGCTCAGACCTGGGTTAGGCCCCAGATGACTGACATTTCATGACTGTGGGACCTCTGGCAGATAACTTAACCTGTCCGCACTTCGGGTTTCAATTTTCCCATCTGTGAAATACCTTCTTCATATGTAGAAAATGCTCAGTAAGCAGTCGCTGTTTTTCATTATGAAGGAGTATAAATGGGAGGTAGGGGAAATTTTTAAAGAGGGAAACATTTCGGAACAACATTTCCCAGACTATTTTCCTCAGAATACTGACCTCATGAAATTGAATTCCAAAAAGAAAAAGAGTTTTGTGTGCACTGCATTTTGGAAATGGCGTATCCCTCAGTGGAGACTGACAAAATGTATTACTATCTCAACCATTCTAAGAAGTCCTGCAGTAAGAAACCAGTTTAACTTGGCTTAACTCAGCATTTTCCAAACTTATGTTATTAGCATTTTTCCCCCAAAATAAGTATTAGCTCTGTAAGTTGTACTTTGAGAAAATGTCTTACCTTCTAAGCAGAGCCCCTTAATTTCTACACTTTAGATTGACTGGACTCCTCATCAGAGAGAGAAACGTGAAACAAACCACCAGACTCTTTCCCATGATAACTAGGACCACAGTGAACAACTCACTCCTGAGGGAGCTTAGGTAAAAAAAGAAAAAAAGAAAAAAGTGGTGGTGAAATATAATAGTCTCTTGAAATATTCCTTAGAAATTTCTAAGAGGTGGTGGTGGAATAGAGGCAGGCAATAAACTTAGATTTTGTTTTTCATATTTTAATAAAGTCTCATGAACTCTTGTAGCTCTCTATAAATGATCAATAACTATAATAACCTCTGCCATAACAATACTTCAAAGGAAAATGCCAGGCTAGAGTTTAAATACACACACACACACACAAACACACACACACACACACACACACACACACACACACACACACAGGCTGCATGATAATGTATGAGCAGATTAAAAGGATATGTTTAATTTATAAGCCCTACTCTGATTAGAAATGCTAGATGGAAAGATCACTAAAGGATAATGTTCATACTCAATTTGCAATAATTGCACATTTATTTCATCAAGACACATATCTAATATAATCTCCTAAATCCCAAAATACACATAAAAATAACGTCCAGTAAATGACATCAGACAGATAGGATTAAAATTCTACTCCTAAAAAGATTCAGAATACACTAGGATCTAAATGAAAATGCAAAGAAGCAAACCTAGGTATCTGTGAATATTCTTTTTCCCCAACTCCCAAGTGTTTGGAATGTGAATATTTTTAAAAGAGCATCATTTCTCTTCAATTTTTATTATAAACATTTCAAACATACAAGAATTGGAGGAGTAGTAAAATAAGCAGCCATCAAGCATTGTGAACATTTTTTTACATTGTATACCATATATGCACACATTATTTAAATAGGCATAAATATTGAGGGAGTGAACTCTTTAATAATAAATTGCAGACACAGATATTTCACCTTACATATTTCAGCATGTCTGCCCTACAAAAGGACAACCTCCTATATAATTATATAGCATTATCTTGCCTAAGAAAATGACCAATAATTCTCTAGTTCCTTCTGATATTAATATCAACCCGAGAGTAAAATTTCTCCAGGAAGAAATCTAGGTTGATGTATGGCACTTGGTTATATTTCTTTATTCTCTTTAAATCTAGAATGTTTCTTCTATGGCCAACATTTTTTCCTTGATATATTGACATTTTGATGAGACCTGTGTCTTGCAGGATGTCCCACAGAGTGGCTTTGTCTGGTTGTTTCCTTTTGGGTCACTTAACCATTCCTCTATTCTCTATACTTCTTGTAAACCAAAACCTAAGCTTGCTTAAATATTGAAGATTTTTGTCCAGAATACTTCATAGGTGGGATTTATTCCACTTTGCTTCCTGCCGGGGTGTCATTGTAAATAGCACCCCTCTCACCATCAAGATTTTTATGTGTTTGTAAATGAACCATCACATCAGGAGACATGATACGTTTGTCCCACCATTAGCAATATCAAGTTTAATCACTTGCTTAAGTGTCCATCAGAGTTTTTAAAAAAGTATTGTGTTCCATACTGAATTTTATAACGAAGGCTTTTATCACTACATAAGTCAACTTTGGGTCTCACTCTGTCGCCCAGGCTGGAGTGCAGTGATGCGAGTCAGCTGTGACCTCCTTCCGCTCCACCTCAGCCTCCTGAATAGCTGGGACTACAGGCATGCCAGGCTAATTTTTATATTTTTCATAGAGATGGGATTTTTGCCAAGTTGCCCAGGCTGGTCTTGAACTCCTGGGCTCAAGCAATCCACCTGCCTCCGCCTCCCAAAGTGCTAGGATTACAGGCATGAGCCACTGTGCCTGGCTGTCACCTCTACATTCAATAACCCATTGAAATTTTTTGCAGCTGGGTACAATCCTGAGTAACCAGTTCCTCCATGAGTTTGGCTTAAGTTAAAGTCATTTCTTTTTGCATTAAAATAGCACCAAAAATATATATTTTTAACAATAAAATTGTATGATTTCCTATTATTGAATTCAGCCAAAGGAAAAATGTAGAATGTTGAGGATTTAAGTATTTCCAACCAACTGCACAAGTTTTAGGTATAGTTTACTTTAAAAACCCTATTATTTTAATATTAAAATTAGTACTTGCTCATCATGGAAAATTTAGAAAAATACAGACAAACATAAAAGCATAAAAACCGCCCTTAATTTCCCTTTTAGATAGAACCACTGTTAGCATTTTAATGTATTTACTTTTTGTCTTTTTTCTATACAGTTTTATAATATAAATTCTATGTCACAGAACATAAAATCTGTTATGCTTTTTCCTACTTAATTTGTGTCATAAACATGTTTCCATATTATTTCAAATTTTTTGTTAACCTTTTAAAAATGACTACATAATTTTTCATATTGTGGCATTCCTACTGTTGAACATTTAAGTTGTTTTCAATTTTTTCTCATTATGAATAATATGTTGGAGAATATCTTTACATAAATCTCTTTAAAATTATTTTCTGAAGAGAAAGAATTGGGTAGAAATGAATGGATTTTTTTCATTTATTTTATTTTTGCTTATCAAAGTAAGATGAACTTATCATAGACAAGTACAATATGATAAAACTGGGAAAGAAACAAACAAAAAAAAAACACCAAAATCCTCCACCTAGTTGCCAGAGGCAACTGATATTAATGTTTTGCCATTTCTTTGAATATATGGCGCTACAGTGTTTTCTTTCTTAGGAAGTTTCGAGGATATTAATATTTTTAAGGCTTCTGATAATACGGCCAAAATTGCTTTCAATTTATCAATTTGTTCCTCTTCTTGAAGTGTGTTTGTGACTATCCTGAAAACACCAACATCTGAACATTTTCAAATGAGCATGGTCGTTTCAAGACTTCTCATGATTTTAGGTTGGCTCACGGAAAATTTGTCTGTGAACATGGGAAATGGCATAAAAAGTGCTGAACAAATGTTACTTAAAAAACTCACCTCCAACTTTGTTTTTGTTGTCACTGGCATTCATTTTGGGGCAACTGAAAATGTTTACTTGACAAGTAGTTGTGGAAGCCAGTTCACTGGTTTCTCTAGATGAAGATAGGCTATTGCTTATGTATTAACATTTGTTTCCTGGGAGAGATAGAAGAAAATATTATTCTAGTTAGGAGTTCCCAATCTTTTTCATGGCATGGCACACAGAGAAAATAATAATTGTTGCACATCTTGGTCTCAGCTACTCAGGAGGCTGAGGAAGGAGGATTGTTTGGGCCCAGGAGGTGGAGGTTGCAGTGAGCTAAGATTGTGGCACTGCACTCCAGCCTGGGTGACAGAGCAAGATCGTGTCTCAGAAAAAGAAAAAAAGGAAAATAATAATCATTACATTTATGTGTGTGTGCACGTGTGTGTGTGTGTGTGTACATTTTTTTGAGACAGGGTGTCACTCTGTTGCCAGGCTGGAGTGCAGTGGCATACTTGTAGCTCACTTTAGCCTCAAATTCCTGGGCTCAAGCAATCCTCTTATCTCAGCTTCCTGAGTAACCGGAACTACAGACATGCACCATTATGCTCAGATAATTTTTTCAAAAAGGGTTTTGTAGAGACGAAGTCTCATTTTGTTTCCCAGGCTGGTCTCAAACTTTTGAGCTCAAGCAATCCTCCCACCTCAGCCTCCTGAGTAGCTTAGATTACAGATGCGAGCCACAATGCCCAGCTTGATATTGTTCTACACAGTGACGTAAATGAATAAGGCTCATGTAGTCCTGGGGCCCACCTGGTTGCCATGAGGGCTGACAGATCAAAGTCTCAGTCTCCCGTAATTCACTGATGGTATGTCCCAGACAATGCTGCATCCTGGGGGAGTTATGATGTTATGAAAAGCATATCTTTCTTTTTCTTTAAATTTAGTTTTCCTATTTCTTCCTTCCCACCTATCTCTTGAACCAGTTACACAGGGACTTTACAACCATGACACCTCTCCTTAGTAGAAAGGTAGATTTTAAAAAATCTTCTGATCCTACCTCTTCATTATTCTACACAAAATATGCTCAATTCCTGTTCAAAAAGTTTTGTGTATTTGGTTTCTCTCATCTGAAGTCATTCATTCAACAGTTACTGAGTTCTATTATGTACTGCACACTTTGATAAACACTGGGACTAGGCGGTAAGGACAGCTTCTGACTGTAAGGTGTCCACAGTTGAAAGGAGGGAAAAATAGGAAGGGAAAGGGAAAGTGAGAAGCTCCTGAATGGCGGCAGGTCCAAAAGTTCCATGGCATTCTCTCTGGGGCTGGTGGGAAGGCTGCCCAGAAGCAGTGGCATTGGAGGTGTGACTTGACGGAGGAATGAAACTTTGACACTCTAATCAAGAAACAGAGTACTGGATAAGAGACAGAAACTTGTGGGTTTGAGAAATGGGTGAGCTTGTGGATGTGACTGGAATACCAATTCCAGGCAACCCCTAGAAGAGTGACAGAGGGCAAGGCTGGAAAGAAAGGAAGGTGAGGCTGGTTTTTGATGGGCTTTGCCTGCCACATGGAACAGTTAAGATTTATGCCCTGAACCACTGGAAAATATTTTTCAGCAGGAGACTGACACCTGTAGACTCATTTTTTTGAACTACCGCTCTCACATCAATATGGAGAATGGAATTGGGGGTGAGTAGCGAAGTCCTTGGGAGACAGATGAAACTTTGAAAACAGAAGCGATGAGGGTTGGACCTATGGCCAGGGTGATGGGAGTGGATGAAAGAAGGCAGTGGTGATAGAATGAATGTGAATGGCTGTAGGGGCACAGGAGGGGTTAATTTGGGCAACTCAGTAAGTGGTGATGCTGGTAGCAAAGACGGGGAGAAAGGCTTTACTCCACTTTCAGCTCCTCGTACCCAACCTACCCTTTTCCACCCAGCCCAAGGGCCTTTTTCTTTAAAAACCTTCTTCCCTCCTTGTCTCCTTAGAGACCACTTCCTTCCCAGAGTGGCTATTCTGGGATTCAGCTGTGGGCAGCTTGCTCCCTAAGCATGAAGTTATTATTTCACCTGCGTTAGGTCTGTTTCCTGCATGAGATTGTAGGACTGTTTTCAGGCCCACATCTCATGCTTCTGTGCTACTCACTTCAGTCACTATTGCAGTGTCAGGCATTTACGAGGTCCAACAGGTAGTGGGGACTTATGCTGTGCTTGCAAGTGAAATCTTAAATGTAAAATACATACCAAGTGGAGCTGCTCTGGTTAGTGCATGGGGAGAAGGCTCATAATCCAGGACCCTTGGCCTTCTTCTGTTCTTAGCAGCAGCCCCCAAGAACCTCCACTATATCTAGGACCTCATGGGACAGAATTGGAAAACTTCTGGCTATGTGGACTGATCATGGGTTTTGGAGTCAGATAGATCTGGGTTCAAATCCCTGCGGTGTCAGTTACTTAGGTATAATAGAGCAGACAAATGATGAAGACAAATGACAAGTGGCTCTAAGCCTCACTTTTCCCTCTGTAAACCAAAGATAATATTTTGTTTGTAGGGTTATTGTGAGGATGAAGTAAGATAATGCGTGTAACAATCTCTGGCACTTATTAAATGCTCACTAGATTATAATTGTCATTGATAACAATAAGAAGACACTTGTTAACTAATTACATGTTTGATCCATATTGAATTGGCACATGTTCAGTCTAAATAAACTTCTTCATCCTCAGGTTAAGAAAAGCTAGGGTTGGGGTGAAGTCATGGTGAGCTTGGGATTATGAGAAGAATCAATCTTGTCTCATATTTCATCCACTCCGTCAAACCAGAATCGCCTGCCTTTTCATGAGAGTCTCTTAATATTTAATGTATGGGTGTCAGTTGCTGTAAACTGACCATACCCCAGCAACAACTTGAATTAATTATATGCAGGACGAGAGAAAATAAAATGCCTTTTTCTCAGAGGCCCAAGTTTCACTGGCTACACAGAAGGCTGGAAACCACAGGGTGAACTTTCTGCTGATGGAGGACCCTGAGAAGAAGCTGAATCAGAAGAGTGATGGCAAACCCCGGAAAGTACGATTTAAAATCTCCTCCTCCTACAGCGGTCGAGTATTGAAGCAGGTCTTTGAGGATGGGCAGGAATTAGAGTCACCAAAGGAGGAATACCCTCACAGTTTTCTCCAAGAGTCCCTTGAACCAATGGATGGTGTTTATGGGTCTGGGGAAGCCCCCAGGCCCCAGCTGTACTCCCCTAAGCTGACTGCTCAGAGGATCAGTGTGTTTAGAGACGGTAATGCCTACACTTTGGCGGGCGGCCAGCCTCTGTTCAACGATTACAAGGCGAATGACCATAAGGTTGGTATTGTACATGACATATAGGCTTTAAGGGTAGGCTTTCTAAAATGTGTTTAGAGAAACACCTAAATGGTTCAGATTTGTGTCTTGCTCACCCTCTGGTACCAACCAGAGCTATCGACGCACCAAATGGGAAGCTGTTATTAGACGAATATTTCTGGGGTAAAAATAACATGCTTGCTGACTACTAATTGGAAAGTGCAATGAGCATATATAGTATTCAAATTCCATCCAAGGTAATACATTGTAATTGGATCTTTGAGCTTTCCCGGAATGTAAATTAAATAAAGATGCAGTGGTTTTCAGGTTGTCAGACTGTGGTTTTAGACAATTATGCAGTCATTTTGTTTCCTGAAAGAGCGAAGTATTTGAAAGTGCTCATTTTACTCCAGCCAATTATTCAGCTTGCAGTTTATCCACGTCTTGTTTTTTACCCCTATTGCCTTCCTCCTACTGCCTGCATTGTCTATTTATTTTGCCTTTTCATTGCTCATTAGCATTAATTCTGGGTAGTTGGAGTCCTGGGAAGAGATGGTGAAATGTAAATCAGCCAGAGGAGATGTTATGTGGGGAAGAAGTTTGAGCTAATGGTTTGATTGAAATGTGTTTAATTTATGAATTTCAATTACTTCCCAGTACCATGGTTTTCTTTTAAGCTAGAACCTGGAAAATATTCACTGAAATTCAAAAATTCATATGAGATATATATATATGCTGTTAGTGGGACCACAAATGCCTTTTTAAAAAAGATTAAATACAGTTATATAATATATCTGTGTCATTAATGAATAGTACAGCAGGATGTGTTCTCATCTTTAAAGTGTGAAAGCCAGATAATTACTCTTGAATTATTTTTATTGTTAGTTTCCTACGGGAATAGATAATACATCTATTGCAGACAAACGTATTTTTGGCTTTACTGCCATTGGTAAAAGTATAATTATGGGCATGTTCACAATTACCAAAGATAACACTATGTTCCTTTTTGATATTAAAGGGGGCTGAACTGAATGACCTCTTATCTTAATGGGGTGTATGTATTACAAAGTGTTATCACATGTTATCTCTATCTGTATCTATCACGTTGGATCTTTACCATAATCCTGGGGAGAAAGGCAAAGTATGGTCATTCCCATTTTGCAGATGAGAAAAACTGAGTGCCAAGTTGTTAAGGGATCCATTTGATACTCCGGGATCATTGGATACAGAGTCAGAATAGGAATCCAGATCTTCTTATTCCCCAAATGTTTTGCTTTAGGGCATGTTCCTTTTTTAGAGAACAATATGATTACATAATAATAATAATACCTACCATTTGTTGACTGCTTATTATGTCCTAGGTACTTAGCTAGTCTTGTACTTATACTATTTCTTTTTAACTATGTCTTATTTGTAAGTTTAGAATTTACGAAGTCACAGTTCATGCAAACCTTTTACAAGACCCAGTAGATAAATTTTGGGTTGCTTGATCTTCATAAGTTATGTGCAAAATTTAGCATTTATGTAAATGTATAATTTTTTTTTTCTTTTTTAGACACAGGGTCTTGCTCTGTCACCCAGGTTGGAGTGCAGTGGTACGATCATAATGCACTGCAATCTCAAACTCCTGGGCTCAAGGGATCCTCCTGCCTCATCCTCTCTGGTAGCTAGGACTATAGAATTTATGAATCTAGATAAATGAGTCTTCATGGCAGCATAGATCAGTTGGTTAGAACACAGTACTCTATATGTTTTAGAGGCCATGTTGAAGGTGCGATTCCTGCTTGGCCTCATTATCTCGGGTTTCTTTGTTTCCTGATCAAGTGCCCCATCCCAGTCATAGCCAGCTTCCGAGAATTAAAGTGGCCAGGATGGATTCATGCAGCTCCACCCACTGGAACCACTTGTCAATATGGTATTTATGAAAAAGAAGGAAATGAGAGCTAATGTCATGACTTTTTTAATAACAAATCCAATTGTAAAACACCTCCTAGTAAATATTGGCTATGAGACCACATTGGGTAGCAATTAAGTGCAATAATTCAAAGCAAGAGCTCTGAACTCAGACATATGTACATCATTGTTCATAGGAGCATTATTCTCAATTGTCTAAAGATGAAAAGAGCCCAAGTGTTCATAGACTGATGAATGGATAAACAAGATGTGGTATATACACGCAACACAATATTATTCAGCCTTGAAAAGGAAGGACATTGTACACATGCACAATGTGGATGACTCTTGAAGACGTTATACTAAATGGAATAAGCCAGTCATGAAAACACAAATACTATATGATTGAACTTATCTGAGGTACCTAGAGTAGTCAAAATCATAGAGACAGCAAGTAGAATGGTGGTTGGCAAGGGCTGGGCATAGATGAGAAGAAGGGTTACTGTTTAATGGATACAGAGTTTCAATTTGGGAAGAAGAAAACAGTTCTGGAGATGAATGGTGGTGATGGCTTCACAGTAATGTGAATGTACTTAATGCCACTGAGCTGTACACTTAGAAAGGTTAAGATGGTAAATTCTATGATATGTACAGGCTACCATGATAATAATATATACATATATTTTTTTAAAAAAGGGCTTTGATGCCAGTCAAACCTGAGCTTGATGTTCAGTCCTACCCATTTACTGCATAAGCTTGAACAAACTAGTTAACCCTGTTGACCTTCAGCATAATTGTGATATGAGGGATATCAAATGACTTGATTAAGAGAGTTGTTGTGATGATTTTAAAAGATAACACATAAGAAGCTCTTAGCATTGTGCCTGGCACATTTTACATGCTTAGCAAATGTTACCCACCATTGTAATAACGAGCAGGTTCTTATCAAAGAAATGTTGAGCCTTAAATTTTATGAGATGGGTAGAGAAAAAGGTTATAAATAATCAAATATTTTAAGCAATTAAAATGGGCTGAAGTTTGTAAGGTTCAAAGAAAATGGAAGGGAAAAGGAAGGGAGGTAACATTTACTGAACACCTACTTTATACATATTGCATAATTTCATGTTCACAAGATTTCTTGGAGAGTTTTGCAGATTGGAAAAATGGAAGTTCATAAGGGTTAACTAACTTGCAAATCTCACACAGTTGTCAAATGACATTTTAATACAGTCTGAACTCAGGTCTGTCTATCTCCAAAGCCCAGTGAATTTCTAGTACCCAATAAGCATTTCTGCATTTAAAAATGGAGCAGTGGGCAAGTTTAATAGTGCCTGATCAATAATCTCTAGGCATGTTGCCACAGACACCAGAGTATTTACAAGTGCTCAATCACATAGGTTGCCATTCTGCACCTTAGGAAAGGAAATGAAAAATTCTTGGCTCTGTCCTTTCCCTCTATCATGCAGGAGTGGGTGTTCCTCATTGACATTTGATGTAACCATGTAATGTGAACTTTCATTACACCCAGAGAGTTTTCTTAGACACAAGGAAGAATTTGCCTATCAGGGTAACTAAAACTTAAAAGTGACTTGAAACCCTCCATCTTTGGGGTACATTAAAAGATAAACTTGCTCATGCCTGTAATCTCAACACTTTGGGAGGCCAAGGTGGGTGGATCATGAGGTCAGGAGTTCGAGATCCGCCTGGCCCCAACATGGCAAAACCCCATCTCTACTAAAAATACAAAAAATTAGCCGGGCATGGTGGTGCACGCCTATAATCCCAGCTACTCGGGAGGCTGAGACAGGAGAATTGCTTGAACCTGGGAGGCGGAGGTTGCAGTGAGCTGAGATTGCACCACTGCACTCCAGGCTGGGCAACAGAGCGAGACTTCATCTCAAAAATAACAACAATAAAAACAAAACAAAACAAAAACTTGCTATCTTGGGTGTATCAGCCATTGAGCAGCTCAGAAACAGGGGTTTGGAGTAGGTGATCTCAGATTAGCATATTGAGAGTTTTGTCTTGAAAAAAGGCAGCTCTAGAGATGAAAAGCTTCCTAGTAACTGAACCTTGTTGGCTATTACTGGAAGTAGAAATGGAACCTTCCCAAAGTACCACCATCCTTATCTTCTGATATTCAGAAACCGATAGTACAGAGTGTGAAATAAGAATCCAGCCTGCATAAAACAATAGGAAATGGAAGCTGCTACATGATCCCTTGCAGAAAGGAAGAGAAAATAGGGCCAGATAGGAAGCTTGTGGCTTAATAAATAATTATTGAAAACTCCATTGGTTTTTCATGAAAGAGACCCTGAATATCGAAGTCTCGCTTAAGCCAGGTTTTGGCTGAATATACAAGGGCTATAAATACAAGACTGCTTAACTGCAGCGTTTAAATAGATTTGGTTTATATAGTTCTGTAAGCAGGGCAGAATATTTCATGCTGAGGTATTTAGTTGTGTAGTATGATTTTGCGTGCACTCCCAAAGAATAGTTTTAAATAATAACAATGGCAACAATTCTCACAATCTGCATAGTATCTCCAGCTTTTGCAAATACTGTTTTATATATTTTCCATGGCACCATCCACCCCGAGAAGTTGATATAATTAACCTCAAGAATGAAAGTAAAAATATTTAACCACAGGAACATTGCTCAATCAGCAGAGAAGCCAATAGAGTGTTGGGGAAGGGTACTGAGACTTGGGTTCCTAAGCATGAACTCTTATGTTACTAGATTTGGGGATGTTAGAGGCTCCTTGAAGGGAGACTGGGGTAATTGGATGGCACTCAGGAGTCTCAGGACAGCACATGTTCACCATCCAGTATGGAAACATTTCTGTATTGTAATCACTAGCTTGTCTGTGGCAATGCCTGCCAGCTGGATGTCAGCCCCTTTGCAAATGAGCAAACTGAAGTTGAGAGGTTACATGACTTTCCTATATCTCACAATCACACTATACAACTAAATACTTCAGCATGAAATATTCTGCCCTGCTTACAGAGCTGTGTAAACCAACTCTATTTAGATGCTGCAGTCAGGCAGTCTTGTATTTAAAGTAATTTCTGAACAGTTACTCTCCAGTCCTCTCTACTGCATTGTGGTACTGCCCAGGTTTATTCCTGAGCAAATTATTAAGTAACACCATGCAAGAGAACAAAAGCTATTAATAATGATGCTTTAGATGTCTATTTATTGGCATAGATGATTTTAATGTTATATAGTAATGAAAAAATAGGTTATGACAGAGTATATGTTATGATCCTATTTTTTCGGGGGGAAATACTTTTGAATAGTGTGATATAGCTGGTAAAAATATGGGCTTTAGGGTGACAGATGGGTTCCAATTCCAGTCACAGTGCCCTAGTAACTCTGTCACCTTAGTGAGGCATTTAACCCCACTGAGGCTCAGTCTCCTGAACTTAAAATGTGGAAACCACAGCATCTGCCTCATAGGGGTGTTTGGGGAGAAACTGAGGCAATGTTGGTAAAATGCTTAGCATGATGCCTGACACATAAAGAGTGCTCAATAGGTGGCATCTACTAATATTATTATTTATACTGATAAAAAATTGGAGAGATATTTATATAAAACAAAAAGGCGTCCCTGTGTATTTATTAAACACTCATTGTACCCAGCCCTACCTTAGCTGTTGGGGCATGCAGTACGAATAGAAGCTCTAGCCCCTGACCTCCAGACTCTCATACTCTGAGTAGTTCAGCTCTGATTGGTCACCATCAACAGGAAGAAGGAAGCTGGCTTTCATGGCTTTTAGAGAGAGCAAACAGACCAGGGAATGAACTGTGACTTTGGGGTCTGATGGGATCACCAGTGCTGGGTGGTAGAAGTTCCTCCTTTGCCGTTTCCTGGTATTTTGGACAGGTTCTGCAGCTCTCTACTTGGTGATTGGTAGTAGAGTTTCTACGCTCATTCTCCATTTCTCTAGCCCCTACCTATCATAGATTTTGGAAAGATAATCATCTACACTAATAACCTGAAAATCATTCGAACCCCAATGGACAAGAGAGAGTTTGTGAGGAACATTCTCCAGAAGGAAGAGGAGGCTGAGGAAGAGTCTCTGATGAGCAAAGAAGTAAGCTATGGAGGCAGAGGACAGCACGAGAGGCCTTTGGTGGAGGCGGAGAGTACATTCCCCCATAACCAGTATACACAGGTGCGTTGGGGAGCTTGACTATCCTACTCGGAGCTGGCCCTACAGCAATGGTCTCCAAGCTGGCTTGACTGTGCACTGCTTAAGTAAAACCTTTTGAATATGAATACTTAAGATATCTAAATTTGAAGATATGAGGAATTTTAACATTTGTTCTATTTTAATGGTACACTGTTAGCAATAGCAGTTATAAGTCCATATTTCAAATACTTTAAATTTTTAATTTTTTGGCTGACTTCTTTTTAGATCTGATTAAATATTTATTATTTTCACTGTGCAGTGTGGCTTATGAACAGCTGGTTCTAGAGGTGGAAAAAATAAATCAACCCTATCTTTTCTTATGGGTTCACTTGTTCGTCTATTATTGCCGTCATCCTTGATCCATAGCCTTCTTGAAGACATCATGTAAAGTCATGATTACATTTGGCAGATTAGTTTGGCTAAAACTAAGGAGTATCATTTGTAAATCCACTAGACCAGGCACAAGTAAACTGCAATATGTTACAATGTGCTGAAAGTGGACAAATGAGTTGGATGCTACTGTCAGCAACATTTGAATGCCAGTCTTACTCCAGGTCTCTTGGGTACCTTGTTTTTCTAGTGACTGCCTGACCTAATATGGCTGTCAGTGTCCACAAGTTTATTAAAAGTTAGTATAAAAATTCTTTTAAAAAGATAATAAAGCTTAATATCTTACCTAATTTTAGATAAAAAGGAAATATAAATGGTTCTAGTGTTTTCTTCTCATATGCCTTAGAAGTGTGCACATGCCACCTTGGAAACCATTGCTCAGATATGCTCAGACCAGGGGCAGGAGGGCTGATATTCAATAATTCACAATGTGAGGTTGGGGGTGGAGGAAGCAATTTTGATGAATTTAAGTCAAAAGAGTAAAAGCTTGGGTAGCTGGAGAAATGTTTTCTGTCTCTTAGATTCCATCTCTTGGGACTTGATATTTTCTGTGAGATTCACTTTAACTTCCTGGTATTGCCATGGAAAAATGGGTCGGGGGCTTTCTGGAACTTGAGTGATTTCTCCACTCAGGGAGGGTTCAGATGACAAGGAGGTCACGACTGGGCTTTGAGTGATGGCCTTGGACAAGAGGCACCAAAGGCTCCTTCTTATCTGATTTCTTCCATATCACAAATCTATCTATCTCTATACAATTTCTCTAAAATCTACCTTTTTCTTTCTTCCTTTCTACCTCTTCTTCCCTTCTCCTAGACATAAGCAACCAGGACTCTACCAAAAGGTTCTGAAAGTTCTGCTCACATCCATTCACATCTCTTTCCAACCAGCCCTCACGCTCTAAAAGATATTTTTAAATGTAATCTGATTAGGTCACCTGTATTAGTCCACATTCACACTGCTATAAAGATACTACCTGAGACTGGGTAATTTATAAACAAAGGAGGTTTAATTGACTCATAGGTCCAAATGGCTAGAGAGGCCTCAGGAAACTTACAATCATGGTGGAAGGTGAAGGGGAAGCAAGGCATGTCTTACATGGCAGTAGGAGAGAGAAAGAGAGAGAGGGAGCGTGAGGAAGTGCCATGCTTTAAAACCACCAGCTCTGGTGAGAACTCACTTATCATCATGAGAACAGCATGAGGGAAACTGCCCCCCATGATCCAATCACCTTCCACCAGGTACACCACTTGACACATGGAGATCACAATTCAAGACGAGATTTGGATGGGGACACAGAGCCAAACCATATGCATCACCCCCTCTAAGCTTTCAGTGTCTTTTCATTGCTTGGGATAAAACCCCAAACTCGTTACTTGTCCTAGGAAGCTCTATGTAGCTCGGCCTCTGCTGGTCTCTCCAGCAGCATCTCTCACACATCTCTTCTCATGCTCTTGCCCCAGACACACTGCCCATCTCCCCATCTCCATCCCTCATATATTATTCTCTCTTTCCTACTAGAGGCAAATCCCCTCTGCCTGGAATGTCCCCAGACTCCCCACCATCTTGCCTTCAGCTTCTGAGATCTCAGAGGAGACATCACTCCCTCAGAGGGATCTTCCCTGGCTTCCATGAGGAAAAATTCCTCCAGGATTGACCTGTCAGGGCACCTTACACCCCTCCTGACAGTTGCAATCTTACTTTAATTTGTGTGATTATTTGGTTGGTGTTTGCTCTTCCCAATTAGGTTTCCATGAGGGCAGGCCTGGCCATGTTTATGTTGGGTTCAACATTGTAGTTCCAGTATCAGAAAAAAGTGAGCCTGGCATATAACAGGTAATCAGTGAATATTAGTTAAATGTTTGTGGAAAGAATACTGGAATTTGAGACTAGAATGCCAGCTGGTAAGAAGTCTTTGGCCATTACCTTCTCTCATCTTCTATGCAGAACTATTACGAACCTAGCCTGCGCCAGATGTGACAGCTCATGCCTGTAATCCCAGGCAAAGGAGGTAGGATCCCTTGAGCCCAGGAGTTCAAGACTAGCCTGAGCAACATAATGAGATCTGTCTTTACAAAAAATTAAGTTGGGGGAAAAAAAAAGAACCTAACCTGGCAGCAGGAAGATGACTGAACATCGTGATCCAAAGCTATATAATTCTTTAATTCTATTACCTATCATACTATATTGTAAGTTGCAGGAGCATATATTTTCAGAAGACAGCTGGAAATGATAAAAAGCAGGTCATACTGCAGGCCTGAGTAAAAAAAGCAAGAGTAAGCCTGATAAGACAATTACCTTTAAATTGAATTTGTAGAGAGCTGTGTTTTTTAGCTGTAATGCTGTAAACTAGGACAGAGGTGTGCAACAGAAGTTTGCTGTGAAAGGTTATACTTCACTTGTCTGTCCTATAAACTCTGTTTTAAATTGTTATTTGTTTGCCTAATCTCTCATGCAGCAAATGCTCAGACAAGTTTTATTCTAAAAGAGAAGGTCAAAGAACATCAAGGAGCCCCTTCTAACCAAGAGCCCCTTTGTTCTGTTAGATGGAATGGGGCAGCAGTGAGAATCTGATGAAAGAGCAGGGCAAGGCTGAAAGCTGGACCAGGATTGAGCCTCTGTATTAACTATCAAAGAAGAGGAGAGGAATAATTGAATTGAGCCACAGCAAAAGGTGGAAAGGGAAAAATTTGGCTTTGTGCTCAGTGGATTTGAGGCCATGAATTGTCTGGGCTTCTTTATGCTTTATGTGATCTCACTTTGAGATAATAGTAATAATCATCTCATCATAAGCATAATCATAATCATAATAGCTGCCATTTATCGAGGGCTCACAATAGCCAGGCACCATGACCAATGCTCCGTGAAATAGTTCACTTAACTCTTACAAGAACCCTGTGAGGTAGATATTATTAATAGTCACATTCTGCAGCTATGGAAACTGAGGCTCAGAGAGGTTAAGTAACTTGGCCAGAGGTCACTAGAACCAGTAGTCAAATATAGGTCCATCTGTTGATCAGTCTCATGACCATAACCACCCTATTATGCAGTCTCGATTGGTGTTGGTTACCATCTTCAGTGCTACACAAGCCTTGGAGTATGCAATAAAAGATCAGGCCCCTCTTCTTGGTCAGAGAGCTAGTAAGAGGTGGATTGGTGGGTCTGTTGGGTTCTAGAACCTAAGCTATGCTGTGCAACTATGTTCTATATCCTACTAAATATTTTCTGAGAATAATTTAAAAGATACAGAGAAAGAAAGAAAGAGGCTTATATTATACAAGTCTTGTATAGAGTGGTGCTCCTTAAATACTTGCTGAATTAGCTGAATCATTAAAAAGAGGGTAAGTGGTTGAAGAGAGTGGTAACCCAGAATAAGAATGGAAACTCCAGCAAAACTTCAAATAATGTAGTACACTCTAGAACTATATGACATTAGATATAATTGGATGGAAGACTTGTTCTTATTCTCTATAGCAGGCTTACTAGGTCATTTCATTAATCTTTCAATATCTGATCTGGCATTTTATGCAAATGAATTTTTGGATCACATGTATAGCATTATGGTAGGATTTTACTGTACTTTCTCTGGCAGTGTGGACTTATATTATTAAAATCTCACTGCTATGAAGTACAAAACATAAAACCTAATGGATTTGGCAGGAAATGAATCGTGGCAATTAGCTTTAAGAATATTTTGGCAAATATCTTTATTTTAAATACTTTAAGAGAAGAAAACAAATTATCCATTGTTAATATTAATTAACATATGGCAGCAATCAACAAAATATTAACAAAGGTATATACACATTATTTGAGTTTTTGTTAGTTGGGTAATGACTTCTATTCCTTAAATCTAGAATACATAAAATTCAGTAGCTTCTTAGGCACTTTGCAGCATGATGGAGCTATTTTCAAAACTTATGCCTTCCTTTTCAGAGATTATTTTTATTCTTAGGTTATAAAAGAAAGCTGTATGAGTTGGGTAGAGCTACCCAGTGGACTCCTGTTGCCTTGTTGGTCCCCAGAATTTAAGAATAGGAGGTGTTCTCCAGATATCATCGTTCATTTGTTTATTCATTTGGCACAAACAATGTGCCAGGCACTGCACTAGATGTTTGGGAAGAGACAATGAAATGGTACAAGTCCAGAGAGCTCCCTGTCTAATCAACAGAAACTTTCATTGGAGTATGGGATACCTGTCATGCCAGGGGTAGTACAAGTGGCCATGGGGGTGGTGGGACTCCTGGTCTAGAGGTGTGGGTGGGTGAGGCTTCCTGGAGGAGAAGCTGCTAAGCTGACTTCTGCGGACAAGCCGGAGTTGGCTGGGTTGGGAGTGGAGAAAGGTCCATGGAGACCAAGTGCAGAGAGGCCCATGAACAAGATCCTGACGAAAGAAGTGACAAAAATTTTAAATCAGCCTAAGGAACTGGGTTTTATCCTAAGGTTTTATCTGGAGGGCAGGTGTTCATTAAAAACCTTTCCTGAGTGCTTTCTATGTGGCAATCACTACTGCGGGCAACTTAATGAGCTTGGCATCAGTGAGGAGAACATATCACAAGACCAGAGGCATGGGTCCACACTGAGTTCGTGCCAGAGTCAGTGGGCAGCTGGGCTAGGATTTTGGTTGTGGGATGAAGAAAGCAGGATGGATTTGAGATTTTCAGAAGCTGAAATGGACAAGACTTGGTACTGGATTCACCAGGTTTCAATCTAGTATCTCCCCTTATTTCTGGGAATGTTCATAGTCTATAAGGAATACCAAGATCACCAATTTCCTTAAGATATCTGAGGGGAGAGCAAGACAATAGCCAAAGAATATTTTCTGGAGAGTGGGAGTCAAGAATTGGAGATTTGTTAGTAAGGCTTAGAAGTGAACTAACTTTTATGGTGAATCTATGATTTGATAGATAATATTGCATTACATATATTCTCTCATTTAGTGTTCCAGCTACTCAGAAGGGTAAGCATTATTATTCACATTCTATAAGTAAAGGAACAGATTGGGAGAGGCTAAGGGAACTTTTTAAGTTGCACAGCTGCTGGCAGATAATAGCCTCACTCCTACTCTATTAACTCCAAAGTGCAGAGCTCTCAGTCACTGGGCCTTCGCTCTCAAAGAGAATAAAGATGTAAGCACTGCAAGCATTCAGAGTTAAGCTTGGAAGGATTGTAACATTTGTTGATTCACTGATTTTTCCACTCAGTCTCTCAGACACACAAAACAGTCTTTCTTGAGCACTTACTATGGACAACTACAATGAAGAGCTGTGTACATAGGCATTAGGAGAATCAATTCTGGTGCTCTAATCCCTGGGATGAAAACCCACCTCTTCCTCTTTCAAGCTGTGTGTGTGACCATTGGCAAACAACTTCTCAGTATTGCATTTTCCCATCTGCAACACAAGGATGATAATACTTACACCATCTCACTGGGATTTTGTGAGGATTAGACGGATGATGTATAGGAAGCTCTTAGAACTGCACCTGGCACCTATCAGGCATGCTACAAGGGTTCGCTCGTAGTATTTGGCAATGAGGAAAATAAAGTCCTTGCCCTTTATGGAGCTTACAGAAGAAAAGGCCAGAGATAGTGACAAGGGCAATGAAGATTATGAAGTCTTGGAATGCAAAGTGTGGTGACAGGAGATACTGTCTTAGAGATGTCCACCAGGGGAATCCTCTCTGATAAAATTGCTGTGACTATTTTGGGTCCCAGCCAATTCTCTCACTGACATTCGTGGGAAGCGTTTTCTTCTATTCTGCCCCAGCCTTTGCAGAAGCCTAGTGCTGTTTTGACCTGCATGTGAACAATGGACTTGAACTGCTGCTCTAACTAAACCCTAACCTGTCTCTTGCAGGAAGGGGATCTTCCCGAGGACAGCTGTTTTCACTGCCGAGGGTCGGGCAGTGCCACCTGTTCTCTGTGCCACGGCAGCAAGTTCTCGATGCTGGCCAACAGATTTAAGGAGTCCTATCGGGCCCTGAGGTGCCCTGCCTGCAATGAGAATGGCCTACAGCCTTGCCATATTTGCAATCAATAGCCTGTGGCTTTTGCATGTCCACTGTTATCTTACCCTCCCTAAAGTTATTTCTAATAAACTATCCCCTTCTCCTCCTCCTGCCTTTCCCAGCAAGGAGGCCACAGTCACTCCCACTGCTGGCAAAACTCAATTATCTGATGACATTTTGTGAGGTTGGTAACATCTCTGTGTGAGTCTAAGTGGCAGGGGCATTTTCGAATTAGAGTTTGCTTCGAAACTGGTTCTAAAATTATCCTTCCAGGATGGCGTGAGTGTATCTCACTTGACTTAGCTCAGTTTTCTCCTTGCTTCAGTGAAGAAATATAGGTACACTTCAAGCATCGGGCTAGGGGTTATTTTGCAAAATTATGCGGTGAGAAAGGAATAAAAAAGGCAGGTTTCTGATGAACTGAATTCTTGTTGCTTATAATGCATCTCAAATGATTATTGGTGGAATTGAATTTCTGATTAAGCAGAAGAGGAAGGGGACAGCCAATGCTGGACGCGCTAGCAGACCACGGCAAGCAAAACAGGATGCTCATTCTTGAGACAGGCCAAGGAGCCTTCCCTTTCAAAGACCTGAACCTCTCCTGTGTGGTGTGCTTGGATATTTATGCTGACAGTGAGCAATACTATTTCTTAAGTCAAGATGAGATAAGACATTTTCATGTGCCTCTAACTACTGAGGTTATAAGCCAAGTCAAAGCTATTTATGATAAATTTGGTGCTCAAATATGTGTGCATGACATAACTTCTTCCAGCCCCTGAATTACTACCAAATAAATAAATCCATTTTAAGTCTAAAATCTAGCCATAATCTCTTCATAAAGGATTGCAGATATTTTATAGATTACCTACTGGAAATTTCCAAAAGAAAAAATTAACCAAGGCTGATTTTTAGCAGTAGTGTTTTTACTATCCATGAATATGCATAGTAAGGATGATTCTTTCCTCTTGAGGTTGGTTGTAAAATTAGAACATACTTTTATTAATGAACTTTTGTAGCTCTAACACCCACTCCCCAAGCCCCTTAAGGATAACACTGCAAAATTGATCTCTTGAGGCCTGCTGCGTTCTGTGGTAATAATTTTGATTTTACAACTTAATAATTTCTCAAGATTTGTTTGTTATTCTCTAATATTCAGCTTTTAACATAATTTAACAATGGAATGCTTCTCAGGCAATATAAATACTTCTAATAAAAAAGACTAAAATATTTTCGAAGCCATGATAGTTTTGCCTGTCCTTTCATACTTAGGACTTACCATGTTGCTCACCAGCTTTCTTTGCTTCTATGCTTAACTATTATACCTCGTGCCTCTGTTTATGTTTTCTCACAGCTGTTGGCTCTTCTGCCTTTTCAGTATAGAGGAAGGTGGGATGTAGAGAGACCTTTTTTTTTTTCCATTTATTTATTTTATTGCATTTTAGGTTTTGGGGTACATGTGAAGAACATGCAAGATTGTTGCATAGGTACACACGTGGCAGTGTGATTTGCTGCCCTCCTCCCCATC
>NW_016107391.1:5759063-5800238 GCF_001604975.1 Cebus imitator | reverse complement strand
AGTCCCCTCTGTTGCTCAGGCTGGAGTGCAGTGGCGCGATCTTGGCTCATTGCAACCTCCGCCTCCTGGGTTCAAGCGATTCCCCTGCCCCATGCTCCTGAGTAGCTGGGATCACAGACACATGCCACCACTCCCAGCTATTGTTTTGTAGTTTTACTAGAGACAGGGTTTTGTCATGTTGACCAGACTGGTCTTGAACTCCCAACCTCAGGTGATCCACCCACCTTGGCCTCCCAAAGTGCTGTGATTACAGGCGTGAGCTCCCGAGCCTGGCCCTATTCTACTTTTTGACTGGAACATTCCATCACAAATATTGTTTGAGCCCCGCTGCGTGGAGAACAGTATTTCAAAGTACTTGCGTGTTACTCAGAGAGGCATCATCCCTTTGGATCTCATGGAACTTACAGTTTTAGAGCAGGAGATAGATACATAAACAGATAATTACAATGCACTGTGACAAGTGCTGGGATAGGATAATTACGGGGAGCATTTGGAGCAGGCAGAAGGGGCATCTACTTTAAGCCTTAGTGGGGTTATGGTGGTTGCCCAGAGGAAGAGGTGTAAGCAACTTCAGCTTCTGTAAAGAGCCTTTAATGTTTTTCATCATATAATAAATAACCTACTAATGATCACATTTATTGTGTTCATTCCACATGTATTCATTTATTATTGTGGTAGGAATACTTAATATGAGATCCACTCTCTTAATGAATTTTTAAGTGTACAGTATGTTATTGTTGACTAGCCACAAGTATTTATGGAGCACTGAGGATGTATCAGAAGACAAAACAAACTGAATTCTCCTGCGAGCTTACATTTTGGTGAAGGAATATAGACAACTAAATATATGGATTTATGGGAATAATATATATGTTTATGCGATAAATATAGCCTATAGAACAAAATATATACATTTATATATAATAAGCTATGTATATATAACACATACATTACATTTATATACATATATATGTAATGTATAGTTGTGTTAAAAAGGCTTTATCCCTTTTCTGATGAAAAAACAAAACACTAAGGGGGAATGGAGGATTAGAAGAGGTTGCAATTTTTGGCAGGGCATGGTGGCGCATGCCTGTAATCTCAACAGTTTGGGAGTTTGAGTCGGGTGGATCACCGGAGGCCAGGAGTTCGAGACCAGCCTGACCAACACGGTGAAACCCTGTCTCTACTAAATACAAAAAATTAGCCGGGCATCGTGGCATATGCCTGTAATCCCAGCTACTTGGGAGGCTGAGGCAGGAGAATCACTTGAACCTGGGAGGCGGAGGTTGCAGTGAGCCAAGATTGTGCCATTGCCCTCCAGCCTGGGCAACAAGAATGGAACTCCGTTTCAAAAAGAAAAAAAAAAAAAGAGGTTGCAATTTTAAAATTAGCTTGCAGGGAGCCTCCTTGAAAAGGTGCCATTTATCAGGTTGAGGTTGATGTCCATGAATATAAATTAAAAATGAAAATAAAAAAATAAGAAAAAGTGTCATTTAAAGAAAGGCCTAAAGGAGTTAGAGAGTGAGCTGGGAAGGTGTCTGGAGTAAGACTATACCAGGCAGAGGAAATAGCAAATGCTGGACTCAGGAAGCAGAGTGCCACAAACTTGAAGATAGAACACAAGTTCTATTTACTGTCCTTCAAACTCAGGAATATTGCTATGACCCACTGTATGCAAAACATACATACCTGAGTTCTTTGCCTACTACTGGAGACAAGTTTGCACTATAATATCCACTTCCTGATTTTGTGAACTGCAAGTATTTGCCAGTGGGTTGGGCAGGGTTAGGGTAAGTTTAGGACAAGTTAGCCAACTGGTACTCCTTGAAGACTAAGAGAATCCCTTCAGAGCTAGAAACAAACACAGAGGTTAAAAAATATCATCAAAGTGATGCTGTGATTAAAATAATACTATATCCTTAGAAAGAAAGCTCAAAAAAATTTAAATAAATACATATCTTAAAAATGTAACATTTATCCATTCATTTATTCATTGAATAATTTTTTTGTTAGATTTCTACTATGTTCTGGGCATTTGTACTAGGTCCTCAGAAGACAAAGATGAAAAAGGATTTAGTATTTATCATTAATGAAATTACAGTCTTGGGCCTCTAGTTCTCATAGCAAATGAATTTGGCCCCACAATTTGGAAAGGACACCTTCGCTACTTCAGTAACTTTCATTCGTCTGCTTGAGGTCAAGTTAGCTCGGCCAGGTTTGGGGACTGTGTTTGTTACAAAATGTTTGTATACATTTATTTAAATTAATAAGCACATATCAGCCTTTACTGCATGCAAGACATTGCTCTAAGCAGTTCACACTTAGCCAGCTCCTAAACCATCTTAAGGTTGAATTAATTCAGTTTTTTGATTATCTCTTAGTCTCACCCATACTGTTCTTTTCCATGCCATGCTCACCTACAGTAAATACGCAGGCTCTTTCTGTGATCCTCACAAATATCTTGCCTTACTGGTCCTTTGTGGATACGATAAACTGTACTGAAACTGGAGATCTACTTAGGGGGCTGATACTGCATCATAGTAATGAGATAACTTCACAAGACTTCTGAGGACTTTCTTGGCCACTTAGCACCCTTCTGCTGATTCCTCCTTCCCTCTCTGCCTTCCCACCCCAGCTGACCCTTACTCTTCTTACTCTGTTGCCAGAATGACTCATCTTTATGGCCCCTATTTCCAACTGTGGCTCAGCCTCAAGGCCTGTCTATTCTTCACACGAAAAGATCTGCAGAGCCCAGGAAGCTTCTTTTCACAGACCCCACCCTCCTTGAAGGACACTTGTGGTTTGAAATGGCAGTATGTCCCCCTCCCTACCTGTCTTAAGGGGCTCCGTGGGGCAGGAAGGGCAGAGTCCATAGGCTTTAAACCTTTGCCCGTATAGCAACTCTACTTTTTCTTCCTTGTTTTCATTTTGGTTTCCAGGTAAGATCCCTGCTGAAGAGAGCATAGTACATTTAAAATTTTTTGAAAACAGAGTTAACTATTTGCTTTGTGACCCATACTTTACTTTTCCAAATTAAACTGGCCAAAGACATCATTTAAGCTTCAGTTCATAGGTACGATGATATTTTTCTATTCTAACTCTTCCACAAATATGAATTGCTCTGGTAATATATTCATTTAGACGACTGCTGACATTTATATAAAAAAATCCTGTGGTTCACTAGAGCTTAATCGGAGTGAATTTTATGCTAAAGGTAAATTTGAAAGAAATGTTCGCAGTTGTTTTTAATCACCTGTCCTCATTAGTTGCATCTCCTTATTTTCTAATTAAACACAGTAATTATAGAGAGTTCACATTCATGCAATTATGTGAGAGAGAAATGGAGTTATGTCAGTGTCAAAATTATGCCATATAATTACTGCCTGTGTTAAAGAACACATAAAACCAGGAGAAGCCGTAGAAACATAATACAGTAGAATGTCCTTATTGCTTGAGGACTGGGGAAAGGAGGGAGAAAAGGGGGAGTTAAATCAGACCTTTGACTAAACTAGAATCTATGTTTATCTCCTTTTACGCTATGAGTTTGCTCTTTCCATAGTCCCCTTAGCATCCCTTTTATCCAGCTCCCAGACACAGTTTCCTCCATGCGTGATTATTTCTCAGATTAGGGCCACTAATTCACACTAAGGTGTAAATGACTAATAGATAATTGACCATGCCTGCTTTTTTAGTTTCAAAGTGTTACAATTTTTGAAGGCCTCCTATCTGTCAGGCCATGTGTAAGACACAAGCAGTCACACAGATGAAAGAGACACAATATCTTCTCTTAAGGACATCATGGTCTCACAGGGAATTAGAGAATTAAATGAACATTTGCAAAGTAAAATAATACATGCCATAGGAGGGGGAGAGACTAAAGCTTGGTTAACTCTCCTTTCATTGTTGATCCCCCTCATTCAGCTTTGAGCTTCTTGAGGGCAGGAGCTGTGGCCATGCGTCATTGTATCTCCAGCATCCACACAGTGCTTGGTGCATAGAAGGTGTTCTGTAAATATGTGGTGGTTTGGTGTTTGCAGATACATGACATTTAATTGCACATACAGGGCCCTCAGTGTACTGTTGTCTTATGGGCCAATGCCTTGTGAAAATTTCGCTAGTGGACAGCTTCTAAAATGGCTCCCAATGATCCCCACCTCCTGGTATTCCTGGCCTGTGTAATCCTTTCCCCTTGAGTGTGTACTGGACCCAATGACTTACTTCTAACAATAGGATATGGCAAAAGTGATGAGATGTCACTTTGGAGATTAGGTTGTCAAAGACTATGACTCTTTTTCTGGCTTTGTGCTTGCTCACCTGATGATGCCAGCTGCCATGTTGCAAGCTGCCTTATGGAGAGGTCCACATGGCAAGGAGCAGAAGGCAGCTTCCAGCCAACAGCCAGTGAGGAACTGAGGCCCTCAGTCAGCAGCCTGCTGGGAATGGAATCCTGCCATCAGCCACATGAGTGAGCTTGGAAGAGGCTGTTTCCCCAGTTGAACTTGAGATGACAGCAACCACAGCTGACAACTTAACTGCAGCCTGTGAGAGACCTAGAGTCAGAACCACTCAGCTAAGCTGTGCCCAGATCTCTGACCTGTGGGATACAAAACTGTGAGATAAAAATGCTGTTTTGAGCCAATACATTTTGGGATGATTTGTTACATAAGAATAGATGATAACCAGTACAAGGTAAGACCATCTTCTGTCTAGGTCTTTGTTGATGGAGCTTTATATAACTGAAGGTTTTTCTCACAGAGAAGAATACTAGCAGCCATTTGTTATTTGCTTAATGCTCAATTTATTAAGCTCATAAATCTAACACAAAAAACTAACAACCAATTTTTCTTGGGGCCTTTAAACACAGATTACAAATTTATTAAGCAAACCGTTTTAAACAATTTAAACAAACAGCAATTATACATTTGGAATGGCTAACCCTTTTAAACACTTTAAAACCTTAATTGACAAACATATAGAAACAAAGACTACAGAACATATTGCTATAGTTTCACATAAATCTACTTTAAGGCATCAGTATTGTGGGTTTGATTTTCTTATTTGTGTGCTTTTTTTTCCTGTTTGTTTTGATACACCCTCAGGGTTTTAGTATTGTTATTTTTATTTCTTTCTGGGGTCACACAATTGTGAGGAGGCCCGAAGAAAAGATTATCTTATCAAAACAGCCTAGATTGCAGGACTTGGTTTATTGACTGATTAATTCTTGGTCAGATTTGTTGCTTCTCCCAAGGTGATTCTAACCTAAACCACCTTTTTATAGTAAGCTTTTCTATAGTTCAATGATATCTGTTATGTCAGCAAGACTATTTCAGGCCTTATCTTATGCCTAGGGTTTAATTTTGCAACCTACTATCTACCCCTGAAATTGTTTTTGTAATTATCGCTTGGCTGTTCTTATATAACTGATTCTCCTGTCATAATCAAATATCGATTTAGTCTCTTAGCATTAAAAACTGACAACTTCCTTATTAGCACTGAGATTTAATCTCCTAGAGTTGAGGGATTAAGTCTGGGTAGTTAGTCTTCCTCTGTAGGTCGCCTGGTAATTCATTACATTGGCAAACACTGAAAAACCCTCTTTCTGGTAGGTTATTGTTGGTGCTCACTCAAACCGAACAGTCTTCTTAGCTTACAGTTCCCAGCATTTATTCTCCTTAAACAGACATAGACTGATGACTATGTGTCGTAAATACATAAAATTAATAGAATATCAAGCCCTCTTCATTGTTAAAATCAGTAAGAAAATAAGTATGCTCTATTATATTCACTGTTTTCTATTATAATGACTTCTGCACAGACTTCGTATTAACATTTCTGTTTTGAGTTATTTTGAATTCATGGCCTTTGATAAGACTCACCTTTTTCCTGTAATCCATGATGATGATGGTGGTCATAATGATGATGGTGGTGGGAATAGTGATTTTGATGCCCACATTTTAACTTCATCTTAAAAGGCATATCATCTTTTTAAAAAAATTGGGGAGACCATAGTGTTTAGGAGTTAGGAGTGCACATTTGGGTGATAATACTATAAAAACAACAATGAGATCATTACTATTAGAGTGACAATATGCAGAAAGAAAAGGGGATGTGGTTGGGATGAGGCTTACGGAAGGGGCTTATGGGGTGGGCAGCAAAGTACTATATTTTTGACCTGGGCATATATTTGACTTATGGGGTTTTTTGGAGGGCATATGTGCTTTCCTTTCATAATACAAATTGTATTTTTAAAAAATATCATCATAAAGTTAGTTGGGGGCCCTGAATGCTGGCTCTCTTATTCTTTAACCACTGTCCCTGATGTTCTTGAAAACATTCTTGCTTTTTGGCAACAATAGGATGTTAAAGAAATGTTCTGATTTATTTCCATCTTAAATAATGGAATTAGCTGTTCTCCAAGGAATTCTGCTTCCTTTTAGTAGGAAATAATTGTCAAGTCCAGGATCTGGGCTCTGGGAGTTATACATGAGAATGTATGGTGAGCCAGAATGCTACTGATGTGGCTGTTAGGCCACTCAGAGCTGAAAAAATACTTCTTAAGGTTATTAGTTCACACTGATATTTCCAATTTAACTTACTATATTGCTATTCCATACTTTTTTATACTTTATAAGATTTCATCAACTACAAATCTTTATCCTCAATTGACAATCTTTCGGTATGATGAAACTCCTGGATGGAGCTAAGACATGCCTTCTATCAATTTTCCTTTCTGGTATAGTAATTCGTAAACTTCTGTCATTCACGTAATTCATATTTTTGCCGCATTTGCCAAATTTCTACTTTTGTACCATCTGTATTGTTGTTTTCTTAATATTTTTATTTAATCACTTAAGTTGAACCTCTTAAAATACTTAGCTTCCTATTAAACAATAATCTCTGTGAAACTGCAGGGTTTGATTAACTGATCATATATCGTTCCAGTGCACATGAAGATGAATACTTAAGTATTGAGATTTGAATGGACTCAGTAAGTGTTACTTTCCCTTACTCAAGTTCAGCACCATCTGACAGATAGATGAGAATCAGGAAGGTGGAGCTCAAAATAGTAGCTTAGTTATTAGTGAAAGTTGCATTGGGGGATGTGGCTTAGATGTTGGACAGTTATGGACTCCCTAAGAGTAAACCCCAGGTGTGGACAGGCATGTACCATAGGTCTTCCCTGCAGTGGAGCCCTATTGACCTCACAGCCAAAAACAGTGCAGAATTTGTCCTCCCTGAAGGAGATAGAGTCAAAAAGTACAAGGAGTGAATGACTGAGCTACCATATTCAATTTTATTATCAATTAATTAACTTACTTTGACATGTAAAAAGATATATGTTTACGGTGTACCACATGTTGTTTTGAAATATGTATACATGGTGGAATGGCTAAATCAAGCTAATTAACATATGTATTACCTCACATATTTATCATTTATTTGTGGTGGAGAACACTTAAAATCTACCCTCAGCAATTTTTAAGTATACAATACAGTGTTATTAACTACAGTCATCTTGTTGCACAAAAGATCTCCTGAATTTATTTACCTTGTTTAACTAAAATTTTGCATTAAAAAAATCAAGACAGGATCTCACTCTGTTGCCCAGGCTGGAGTACAGTGGTGAGATCGTGGCTCATTGCAGCCTTAAGTTTCTCAGCTCAAGTGATCCTCTTGCCTCAGCCTCCTGAGTAGTTGGGACTACAGGCATGCACCACTATGCCAGGTTATTTTTTTTTACTTTTTGTGGAGATTTTACTATATTGCCACATTTGTACTTTTTACCATCTCCCTCATCCCTGCCCTCACTCCTAGCTCTCGCTAGCCACCATCATACTCTGCTATGAATTCAACTTTTTTAGATTCCACATATAAGTATGATCATGCAGCATTTATGTTCCTATGCCTGCATTATTTCACTTAATATATTGTCCTCCAGGTTCATCTATGTTGTTGCAAATGACAGGATTTCCTTCTTTTTCAAAACTGAATAGTATTCCATTGCATACATATACCACATTTTATCTATTCATCCACTGATGGACATACCTAGTTATTCCTCCAAACTCACCAACTGGGCAGGTGTGACATTAAGCTAATGAACATTCCAGTAGTTAAAATGCAAAAAGTGCAAAATCAGGGGATTAACTACTAAGAATACATGTTTATTCATGCATTGTGTCAAAACACCTCGAGTATACTTTTTGGGAAATTCTGCTACAGTGAACAGTGTTATCATAATGTGCCTGTGAAGTTCATCTTGTCAAATGTTGCTTGGGTTCCTTTTCTGCATCTCAGATTGCTATATATAGAGGAACAGATCTGATGTAGAAGAGTCTGTCTGAATCCAAGTCAGAGTGAGTCACGTTGACAATTTTATTAAAGAAACCACCACTACAAAATCATAATCAAAACCTTCTAGTCCTCATGACACTGAGTGTTATTTAACTCTCTTCATTCACAAATTCACTAGACTATGGCAAGGTCTTGAGGGTCATCATCCTGTATTTCCTTAATTGAGTCAAGAACACGTATTTCATTCAACTGTTTCGATATGGTAGCCTCCTATGATTAGCCTCCATAGAATGTCAGTGCTTAAAGGAAAAGGAGAGATACCTCTAAAGTAGGGGGAGTAAGCTCCCCCTTACTCATAGAGCTAAAGAAGTGAAGATCTGAGCAGGCAAAGGATTTGTCCAAGGTCACATCTTACTTATTAACTAACTTAACTCCAGAAATGGAGTTGTCTTATTCACAGCTTATGCCTTTTTTATGCTGCCCCCTGACCTTTTAAACATAAAGTCAAAGTGAGAAACAATGGGTTTTGGCAGAGAAAAATAATTTCCTGTCATCTTCTTTCTCTAGAATAAAATTTGAATCTGCCCATTCTTTTCTGTGTTTCCGAACACTACAGACAAAATCACCCGGACCACTGCAATAGCCCCAAAACCACTCTTCTCCATTTCAACTTCCAGTTGCATTCCTTCCTCCAATTCAGTTGCTTCCCTTCACATAAGCGGTTCGCTGAAATGCTTTATCTTTTATTTTTCACCACTTTCCTTGTACTCATTATATGAGTTAGGGCTTTTCTATTGCAAAAGACAGAAACTAACAATTGAAACTGGTGGATGTGAGTCAGGGTCAGCTAGGTTATGAAAGAGCAACTCTAAAATGTCAGTGCTTTTATTTCCCCATCTTGGTTGATGGAGAAATGATGCTCAGTCAGGATCTTAGGTTGACAGAATCCCCACAATTTGGAATCTATTTGATTGCTGTGGCAGTGGGGGAAAACATGATAGAGGGTGCCCCAGCTCTTAAAGGCTTCTGCCCCAAAGAGACACACATGATATCTGCTCACATTTCATTGGCCAAAGTCCCATGTCTACCTTCATGCAGTGAGGAAGTACAGTTCTACCATATGTCCAGAGGAGCAGAACCAGAAGAAAAAAAATGACTAGCACTAATGACTACCGTACTTGCTTAAGGCATAAGGGAATGTGGTGGCTCATGACGGAATAGTTCATGGGTGGATACGGTCAGGTACAGCTTAAATCAGAGCTTAAATAATGGCAAGAGGATATATTTCTTGACTAAGCTGTCTCTCAGTTATATGTCATTCTTCTCCTTTAATGTCAAGGTTGTATCGTTACAAGACTCAGTGCAGTGAAGAAGATAGTCTGCTTCCCTGATAGATTAAATCAAAGATTCTAGATGGAACCTGGCTGCTGTTATTGGCTTAACAGACATCACATGCTCGTCCCTGAATCAACAGAATCATTACTGTGGCCAGGGAGATGGAATACACTGATTGGCTAAGCCTAGGTCTTGGCCCCACCCTAGCAGCTAGAGATAGAAGAAATAGCTCCAAAATACTGAGGCTGAGAATGAGGTAGAGTATTTTTCCCAGGAAGACTTGGGCTATGGTTATAGAAGAAAGTGAATGGATGTTGGAAAAGAAAAAACACAAGACATCTATGGGTTTTTCCTTTCAAGTCTCTGTTTAATGTCACTTCCTCAGGGGGTCCTCCTTGGGGACACATGACACATGGAAACTGAATTAGATACATCTTTTATTCTCTCTCAGCATTCCTTTTATTTTACTTTCAATGCAAAATACATAATTTTTATTAATTTATGTGATGATTTGTTTAGTGTCTGTTTCCCTCACTGGAAGGTAAGCTCCTTAAGGTCAATAACTCTACCTGTTTTGTTCGTTGATGTTTGTTCAGCATCTAGAAAAATGTCTAGTATGGGGTAGGCTCCCAGGAAATATATATTGAAAGAAGCAACAGTAAATACGACCTATTTGGATATTTAAGGGTTTTAAGATTAAGATGGGAGCATGTGATGGTTAATTTTATGTGTCAACTTGAATGAGTTAAGGGATGCCCATATAGCTGGTAAAACATTATTTCTGGGTGACTCCATGAGGATGGTTCTGGAAGAGATAAGCATTTGAATCGGTAGACTCAGTGAGGAAGATGTTCTCTCACCAATACATCATCTAATCTGTTCAGGGCATGGATACAACAAAAAGGCACAGAAAGGGAGAATTTGCTCTCTATTCCAGAGCCAGGATATCTATCTCCTCCTCTTGGCTATCACAACTCCAGGTTCTCAGGTCTTCAAATCCAAACTGAATTTCACCATTGGCTTTCTTGGTTCTCCAGATTGCACACAGCAGGCCACTGGGCTTCTCGGCCTTCAGAACCACATGAGCCTATTCCTAAAACAAGTTTGTGTTATGTATCTCTCTATGTATCCTATTAATTCTGTTTTTCTGGGGAACCCTGACTAATACAGATTTGAATATTGGGGGTTTTAGCTCAAAGATACAAGGGATCGTATGTCTAGGTTAACAAGTAGATACATTTTAGTAAGACAGTAAAGATAACAGATTGGACTAATAAAAGTATGTATTATTAAATGCTTTTACAATAACCTTTAGACTGCAGCAAAATGAAAAATATAGGTTTCCAAGAATCCATAAATCAACATAACATATTAAAATGTTGTAAAAAACTAAGCAAACCTAGATTTTTCACCCCCTTATTTTGTCTAGAAGATGAAACACAATCTTGTTATGAACTGGCTTAGATAAGTCCTACTGTTTGAAGCATGAGAGTTTAAGATTCTATTTTTGTTAGTCATCTAACTACTGAGACCTTTTATCTTAAACAGGCAAACTTTTCTATACCTTACTGAATGTGTTGTGCCTCAGCTTCCTAACCTGTAAACTATGGATAATAACTATACCTGGCAATTGTGGTGAGAATTAAATAAACTAATACACATAAATCACTGAAAGCAATTACACAAATAACAGTGCCTGCCACATATTAAGTGCCCATAAATGTTAGTTGTTATTAAGAGCTTATTTCTTTTATTTTATTTGAATAGCAGCTTCTACAGCCAGCGCACTTACTTATACATTATCTTAACAGAGTTGCATGAGATGTTCAGTATTTAGTATTTGTTGAGTGTTAGGGATACAAAGAAACATGAGACCCTGTCCCATCTTTCAGAAATTTGCAACTTAGTTCCAACAGTATTTTCTGCTATGGCTTGATTTTAGAAAATACATCTCCAGGGGAGCTGAATATAGACTGCTAACTTTTTACCAATTAGGATTCTTTACGTTGCAAGTAACAGAATCCAACTAAAACTAGCTTAAACAACCAAGTGGACTTGTTATTATGGGGCAATGAAGAGTGTGTGATTTAGGAGTGGTTGGTCCAGGATTTCCACAGTGTTCACTGAAACCCCAACTTTTCCCCAGATGTTGGCTTCTCTCATCACAGGGGTGACATCAAACCAAGGCTATCTACCCATAGGATGACTATTAGCCTCAGCTTAGGGCTTTTCCTTGTTCATATCTAGGGGAGGGGAGCTAATTTCCAGAATCCCCCAGTAAACCTCTCTTCATGTCTCATTGGTCCAATCTGCACCATATGCCTGTTTTATTGCTAGTCCCTGGTAGTGGAGATTATCCCTGGATCAATCAGGACCACCTTGGAAGCTGGGAGTGAGTCAACCTCCTTTCAGGTCCCTGTGCTAGTGCTTATTAGGGCTATGACAAACACTTGACAGGAAGGCAGAATGAATGCTGACTACACAACCAACAATTCCCAGTCTACTCTTTGGGAGGAGAATGATATCTTACTTTTATATTCTAACATGTTCTGAGTCAAAGTGCACAGACAATGTCTAATAAATACTAGCAGAAAGAGTGGATAGTAAACAGACCTACCAAAGAATTGTTTATCTACTTTACATAAGTCTCTGAATCCTAGAAATATTTGTCCTAGGAACTGGAACTACCAGTTTTTTTCTTGTTTAATTGCCCTCTCTCTCAGCAACATGACCATAGACTACATTTAGTCCCAAGAGTGCTGGAGGGGCAGCTGGGATTGACCTTTTCTTGTGGAGTCTCCCTTGTTGATTGATCATAAGCTGTGATATTCATAATTCATTCCCAGGTCAAGGGGCACATTTTGGCTGCTTGATATGATATGTCATAGTAGATGAATCAATCTTTTAAGATTTGTGCCCAGAAAAATTGGCATTTAAGCTTTCTCTTTGTTCCAGCTCTGAGGTTAGGGAAACGGCTGTTGATGGACTAATTAGCATCTTAGGGGGACTAAGAATGATGTCCTAATCTTTAACAGTTGAATAATCAGTTGTCCCAGGGAGATTCTTAGAGCATCACCAGAATATTATTTCATGCAGAGCTCCAGACTGGTTTTACCTCCTGGTCACCGTATGTAACACAATGGCAATAGCTATAGTAAAGAAAAGCAAGTCTGTCATGACTGGTTATGGGAAAGGATAATGATAGAATGCATTTGACATAGGAAAGTTTGTTACTTCTCAGGAGTTAATCCTTCAACTTGCATGCTCAGCCTCTGTTTTCTCTCACTTCTGACTAAGAGAGAGTCCATGTCTTAGGAGTAGATGCAGGAAAACCAAGTACATACAATCAATACATAATATCACACAGGATAGCTGTTCAGGACATTGGAAAGCTGAAGCAAAATCAGGAACCACCTTATTCATTCTGAAGCATTACTACTGTACGAGTTAGTACATTCTTATTGATGAGAACAGCTGGCTTGGTGAGCTGACCAAGAATGAAATCAGGCAGTTGCTTCAGGTTAATCTTTTCCAAAATTTTTATTTTATCTCAAGCTCTAACAGAATGAATGAGGTTAATTTTATATATTCATTTATTTGTTTTACTGCTCTGAAGGCACAACCACATGGGTCAATGTTTTTTTTCTTTAGACAGGGTCTTACTCTGTCACTAAGGCTGGAGTGCAGTGGCATAGTCACAGCCACTGCAGCCTTGACCTCTCCAGGCCCACGTGAGCCTCCCACTTCAACCTCCTGAGTAGCTAGGACTACAGGTACATGTACCGCCATGTCTGGCTAATTTTTCTATCTTTTGTAGAGATAGAGTTTCACCATGTTGCCTAGGTCAGTATGAAACTCCCAAGTTCCTCTGCCCTCCTTGGCTTCCCAAAGTGCTAGGATCATGGGTGTGAGCTGCCAAGCCCCACGTGGTTAATCTTTTATTATTACTACTATTATTATTATTTTAATTCTGGAACAGATTAAGATGAGAATGGCTTGGTTAATCTTGATGTGACCATTTTAGGAAAATAATTTTTTTTCCAATGGGGAAGTAATTATTGAAAGTCATTACCTGAATCTTCTATTTCTAGGTGTAATTTTCCCAATATCCATGTTTACCTATTGAGTGTTATTTTCCCATTATTTCATAAGTGGCCAACACCTCTTTTGACTGACTTTTCCTTTTTAAAGAAACATCAATGTCTTTAATCTGGGCACTCCTATATGTTCTGGTTTCAAATCATTCCAGTTTTCATGTACTGACTTTGAATCTATTAGTTTACATCTTTGCATATAAAAGTTTAGATAAATGGGAGTCTGCTCCCTTTGGATGAGTTAATTAGCCCCTCCATGCTTCAGTGTATTCATCTGTGAACTGTGGATAAAAATGTGGCTGTGCTTTACTCATGCCCCCTCTTCAGGGCCTGTGCCCCCCACCCTCCTCAAAGTTGTGCTCCTTTCTGAGGCTTGTCACCCAGCCTCCTGACTTCAGTGGGGGACACTCAGCTCCTGGGATTTCTGTAGGATTTGCTGAGGCCTCAACTGGAACCAAATTTTGGAGCAGCTTGTCTTGTTGTCCAATTCTCCATTCTTCACTTTCTCAGGGGTGTATCTCCCTAATCCCCATCCTCATCCCTGTATATAATTCCTGATCTCACAGTCTGTTTCCAAGGAACCCAATCTGAGACAAATACATACTTCTTCAGATGGTTGTAAAGATTGAGTGTCTATATAAAGCCCTTCAGACAGCACCTGGGTTTGGGAATAGATTTATTATTTGATAGCTGTCATTATTCATGGGTTGTACTTCATTGATTGATAACATTGCCATTTCTGCTTATCTCATCAATCAGATAGTCCTTTGGAAAAAAATATAATAACTAGCCCAAGGCAAAGTTGTTAAGTTTGCTATTTTTCTGTTAGTTCACTCTTCCTTTGCCCTGGGGCCCTTCATGGCTGCCTCCCTCCCTGTCTCTTCTCTCCTTTCTTCTTCTTCTACCCATTTCAACCCTTCAGTATCTGACTGCTCATGGCCTCTGCTCCTGGAAAAATATGTGGGAAAGGAAAGGACTTGTTAAACTTACTCACATTGGAGGCTCAAGGCGTTATCCCTTAGCTTTGTTAAGTTATACTTCATCTGAAATTCTCTCTGTATGCCTTTGGTTTTATTATTACTACCATTATTATCTGTAGTACCACGACAACTGCCCTTCTGTAATTTTTGGCCTTCAGACTGTTGTGAGATCATTCTTTTAAAATTGGTCTTCCCAGATAAGAAGCATCTTAAATAGATGTTTTTAAAATGCATGCCGTTATAAGCTTCAAGTCAGTGAAATTTTTTTTTAAAAAGAAATAAAATGCATGCCATTAAGATAAAATAAAATGCATGCCACTAATTACTACCTGCTACTACAAAGAAAATTTCCCCTTTTGTGCTCATATGGTGAGCTGAATTGGCCTTAAACGATGCAATTTTACCAAACAAACAAGATGAATAAAATTCTTACTGGATTTCTAAACAATTAAGGTGAAGAGGGTAAATACAGAGAGTTGAAACTGTCAGTGTAAAAGGCAGCTCAACTTTCAAAGGTCTTAGGAGCTAGGCTGATTTGGAGATGGAAAAAGAGTAGGCAATAAAGAGTCTTTTTCCTTTCCTTTTCTCTTCTTTTTCTTTGGGCACATGAACTCACAACAGCTGATTTCTTCTTCCACATCATATTAGACAGGAGTCTCAGCTCAAAGTGCTAGAAAACTCAACTCAAATTAAGCTAAGCACAAAAGGAAATTTACTGCAAGGATCCTGACCAAGCTCAGAGAATCCAAGAAGGAGCTGCAGGGAACATGGCAACTCATGGGATTCAGGGATGAGAACTGGAGGTCCAATGCCTTCAGAATCTCTTTTCATCTTTTGTCTCTGCTTGTATCTGGTATTATTGGTTAAATTGTGTCCTTCAAAAAGATGCTGAAATCCTAATCCCCAGTGCCTATGAATGTGGTCTCATTTGAAAGAAAGTTTTATCAGATGATCAAGTTAAAATGATGTATTAGTTTGCTGGGGCTGCCATAACAAAGTAACACAGACTGGGTGGCTTAAATAACAGAAATTTATTTTCTCACCGTTCTGGAGCCTAAAAGTCTGAGCTGAAGGCATCGGCAGGATTGAGCTCTCCTTGGCTTGTTGGTGGCTGTCTTCTCCCTCTTTCTTCACATGGTCTTCCCTCTGTGTATGCTTGTATCCTAAGCTCTTCTTTTTATAAGGGCACCAATCATATGGGTTATTGCAGCCCAACAATATGACCTCATTTTATGTTAGTTACCTAGTTATCCTTTCAAAGCTCCTGTCTTTAAATACAGTCACATCCTGAGGTACTAGGCATTAGTACTTCAACATACAAATTTTAGGGACACAATTTTACATATAAGAGTTGAGGTCATTATGATGGCTCTTAATCTAAGGTCGTTATAAAAATTTGAACACAAAAACAGACATACATAGAGAGAAGACAATGTGAAGTCACAAGAAGACCATACACAAGCTAAGAAATGCCTGGGGCTAGTAGAAGCGAAGGGAGAGGCATGGGACAGATTCTCCCTCCCAGCCCCCAGAAGGAATCCATTTTGCCAAAACCACCTCAATTTATGACTTCTGGAATCCAGAGCTGTTAGACAATAAATTTCTGTTCTTCAAGTCATCCATTTGTGGCACTTTGAAAATGAATACATCTGGCTTTATTTCCTATTACAGTCAGACAGGCTTTCTCCAGGTAGTGGCCAGTCTGGGCTTTGGCTCCTCCTCTTCCCATTTCTGATCTTTCAGCACACTTTGCATCTCTAGCTTCACAATGGATCGAGAGCCTAAAGACTGATCACCAGCTCCCCTGATACCACTATGGTCAGCCATCATTTCCTCTTATCTAGATTATGGCAACTGCCTCCTGAGGGGAGAAGAAGCTCAAATCATGTTTTTTTTTCTTGTGCTCTCACTCCCCAACAATCATCAACACAGAAGACTTCTGTAACCAAATGTGTGTGCGGTTTCTCCCCACACAGCAAACAAGCATTCAGTTCTGCAGTGGACACCAGCCAGGTATCCTCCAATTCAATTCTGACACTAGCTGGAGATAGTTCAGATCCCAAAAGTTGAGGACTCAGTCCCACATGATCACCCAGCGGTTCCAACTGTCCCCATTCAGACGCTAGTTCCAAGTCCTGGCCTCCAGAACTTCTGACTGACCAACTTCAAGTTTGGCTTCCCATGGCCCTCTCTTTGAATTGAGTTAAATTAGTAGAGCAGCTCATAGAACTCAGGGAAACACTTAGTTCCATTTACCAGTGTATTATAAAGGATAGTACAAAGGATGTAATTGAAGAGATGCATAGGGCAAGGTATAGGGGAAGAGGCATGGAGCTTCCACGCCCTCCCAGTGTGCATCATCCTCCAGGAATCTCCATATGTTCTGCTAGCTGGGAGCTCTCTGAACCTTGTTTTTTTTGGGTGTCTTAGCAAGACTCCATTGGATAGACATGATTGAAGGCAACCAGGTAGAAGTATGATTAGCCAAAAAAGGGTATGATCTAATACTAACAGATTGAGTCAGAAAACCCAGCAAGGCCCATCTGTCTAGCTTCTTCTTGGCCTCCCTGTGCAGCATTCCTTCCTGCAAGGTATGGGGCAGGAGTGTCTTATGACCCACAATCAGAAAGGCTAGGAAAGATTAGAGTCCTGCCTTGGGCAGGTGAAGGGAAGTCAGAAGGTGAGAGAGAGAAAAGCCTCCTTCTGAGGCCTACAGTGCCCCAACATTATAGCCAAATGCTGTAGCAAGGGCTATGGGAGTTATGAGCCTGGAACCATGGATGAAAAAAAATATATATATGGAAAATATCATACTTCTTAATTAGTCTCTTTCTTTGCTTTGCTTCTCCAAACTGTAAGAGCCAGAGTGACTCTGTTAAAATATAGAGTTGAGATCATGTCTTTCCTCTGTTCAAAACTCTCAATGGCTTCCCATGTCATACAAAGCCAACATCTTTACCATGGCCTGGAGGACCCTATGTGACCTAGATCCTTGTTTCCTGACCTTATCTCTCTGGAACTCTGCAACAGCCATACTGGCCTCCTTGCAGTCCTGAAATGTTTCAGGAGAATGCCTATTTCAGGGCCTTGGCACCTGCCTTTCCTTCTACCCCAGATGATCCTCCTCCAAATATGAGCATGATTTGCTCCTTCTCTTCTTTCAACTTTTCTACTTAAATGTCACTTTCTTAGGAAGCTCTTCCTTAGCTCTTTAAAAAAAAAAATTAACACTGCTCCTCTCTCCTCTGCCCTGCCATCACTTCTCATCCTTCTTCTCCAGCTTATTTTCTCTCCTTAGTACCCACACTTACTTATCATGACATTTTACATATTTGAATCTATTCTGAGATTTTGCTTTGTGTTCCTTGCAAATTCTCTTTCTGTACCCTGTTTTCAATAACTATATCCCTATTCCCTGCCTTGGCCAGTGTCTCTAGCCCACATCTGAAATGTCAAGTTGCTGGATTTTAGAGACAGTCTTGGCCCATTCAATTTCTGCCCCTGCATTTCAGTTTTTGTTGATGGAAAAACTGAGCTGCAGGGGCAGGAAGAATTTTGTTTAAGGTCATATTGTATAGTAAGTACATTCATGAATTTATTCAACATATACTAGGTGCCAGGCATTTTACTAGGCACTGGACAGAGAGGAGTGAATAATATACAGTTCCTCTAGTCTTGAGGATGTCACAGTAAAAGTGAAGTATTTCTATATACAGACAATTATAAGACTGGATACAAAAAGTCAGTGATAGAGAGACGGTCAGGATGGTCAGAAGAGGGAACTGAACTACCGTGAAGAAGGCGAGAAAAGCACAGAGACAGAGTCAGGACTGGAGTTCTGCGTCACTTAAATTTTGCAGTTTTTACAATCATTCATTCATTCAACCTAAGTGTATTGGATGTCTACCATGTTTAAACTATTGTGCCTCCCTTTGAAGACGCAAGTTATTTGATACCTTACAAAAGCTCTTTGGTAAGATATTTGGTATCTTAAAGACTGAATAAGGTCATGAGCTTCTAAGGTTGGCCAGCAAATTTCTGTCCTCAAGTCCCTGACCAGTTAAGCCAACCAATTTCAAAGCAATGGAAATTTGTTTCACAGTTTCTTCTTTCTCCCTCAGGGGACCCAGCAAGTAAGATTACTGTTGTGCAAACTGGCTGTGATTTGGAGCTACAAGATTATAGGCTCATGTTGTCAAGACTGGCACACATTTCAGAAAGCCCCAATGTCCTTGGAATGGATAGGTCACATTTATTCTTACACAAGTCACTCAGCCAACCAGCCCCAGGTAGAGGTAGCAGGTGGTGGAGGCTTTAATCTTTCAGGACACAACTTTACCCTTTCATGGTTACTTAATCAGATTAAGTCCTGCTTAAAGATATATTCTGGAAGAAATTGATGGTCAGAGTGGACTGAGGATACAGGGTCCAGGATCCACCCTAGCAGGGGGTTTGTATGTCACATCTCGTCTCCAGCTACTTTGGTAATGGAGGCAGAGGCAAAATACCATAAACTCTGCAGGTCATTGATCTCTCCTTTGTGGGCCTGTGCAGCGTCCCTGGAAGACCACTTTTTGTTTTCCTATAAGGAGGGAGTGGTGATACAGTGGAGTGGCTTTTAAACATGCATCCAACACATGTAAGAGCATTTGCATCTCATTTTCCTCTCCACTCCTCCCTCTGTATTTCAAGGAAATGCTACCTACAGGCTTAGTAAGGTGGGGATTAAGAATTAATCATTGGATTTAGCAATTTGGTCATAGGTGACCTTGACAACAGGAGTTTCAGTGAAGTGGCGGGGGCAAAAACTGATTGGAAGGGGCTCAAGAGATTACAGGCAACTCTTTTGAGGAGCATCAGTGGAGAGAGACTTGGAATATAGCTGGAGGAAGATGGGGGATTAAGAGTGATTTTTTTTTTTTTTTTTTTTTAAGATGGAAGAAATTACAGTGTACTTGTGTTGGCTGGAATGGCCCAGTAGAGACAAAAGCTGATGGTGCAGAAAGGAAGGGGGATATTGCTAGAGAGATGGCCTTGAACAAGAAAGGGGACAGGAACTTTTAGTGATATACTAGAGCTGGCTGTTCAACACAGCTATTGTTAAAGTACATAAATTTACAATCACATAAATTATATATAAAAATAAATAAATATTTATTTATTTGAGCTGGGTCTCACTCTGTGGCCCAGGCTGGAGTGCATGGCATGATCATAGTTCACTACAGCCTTGAACTCCTGGATTTAATAGATCCTCCAGCCTTAGCCTCTCAAGTAGCTAGGACTACACGTGTGCACCACCACACCTGGCTAATTTTTTATTTTTTGTAGAGATGGGGTTTCACTATGTTGCCCACGCTGGTCTCAAACTCTTGGTCTCAAGTGATCCTTCTGTCTTGGCCTCCCAAAGTGCTGAGGTTACAGGCATGAACCATAGGAGCCTGGCCAAAAAGTAACAAACATTGAAAACTCATCCTTTCCTACTACATTTTCCCATTACCAATGTTCCTGGTTCTTTATGGCTCTTGTATATGGGTGGTGGAAATACTATATAATGGTGTGATTCTGTGCTTCCCTCCCCAACTCCCACTCCTCCCTAAACTTCATGTCGCTAAATCCCCAACTTGTGTATAGTGACATCAACTTGGCATCTTTAAACATGGTAGGAGTATTTACAGCACAGGAATCAGCAACCTTTGGAAATCAGGGCCTTGCTTAGTTTATATTTTAAAAGGGAGCTGTTTGTTACACATTTTTCACCTCGCCTCAGGATTCAGTGGACAAATGGAGACACTGGTGCTAAACCAAAGTGCTGACAGTTCATCCACAGGAACAAGAGGGAAGGCAGGGCATTTGGACCGGCGGGTAGAGAGGTGGCAGAGCAAAATGACCTACTTACTAAGTGAAAATGGAAGTAAGGTAATGACTGGAGTATAAGACTGGCAACAAAGATGTCAGAGATGTGAGGTTAAAACAGTGTGGGAGAGTAAGCAGATTAGAAAAATTTAGTACTTTATTTTTCTTTTTTTCTTTCTTCTTCTTCCTTTTTTTTTTTTGAGATGGTGTCTCGCTCTGTTGCCCAGGCTGGAGTACAGTGGCGCGATCTTGGCTCACTGTAGTCTCCACCTCTCAGGTTCAAGCAATTGAACCTCCCGAGTAGCTGGGATTACAGGTGCCCGCCACGAGGCCCGGCTAATTTTTTTCTTTTTCTTTTTTTTTTGAGACAGTGTCACTTTGTTGCCAGGCGCCAGGCTGGAGTGCAGTGGCACGATCTCGGCTCACTGCAATCACTGCCTCCCGGGTTCAAGCAATTCTCCTGCCTCAGCCTCCTGAGTAGCTGGGACTACAGGCGCACGCCACCATGCCCAGCTAATTTTTGTATTTTTAGTAGAGGCGGGGTTTCACCATGTTGGCCAGGCTGGTCTCAAACTCCGGACCTCAGGTGATCCGCCCGTCTCAGCCCCCCAAAGTGCTGGGATTACAGGCATGAGTCATCGTGCCCGGCCAGAAATTCAGTTCTTTCAAATTGTATTTGTCTGTCACCATTCAAGGCTCCTTAGGGTTAGTGGTTATGAATTTAAAAGATGCCCGTCACAGTGGGCGTGTATTTCCTCCAGCCCCTTCCGGCGGCTTGGGTAGAGGCAGTCAAAGGAGAGCTAGATTTTCACAAGGCTAGGGCTTTGGCAGACCAGTGTGACTGTGTATGGCAGGGGCATATGGCAAAATCGTAAAAGTCATCACCTCAGAGACCTTCCATAACCACCCTCGCTAAAATCATGTCCGCGTCCTTGTCCCTTTAACCGATTATTGTGTTTATTTTCCCAGCTTGTTGATTGGTTGTGAAATCAGCGGCTCATCAGCAGGGCCGGTGTTTCCTCCCCGCGGAATCCACAGCGCTGGCGCATTTGGAGGCCTCAGAACTGTGCTGAAAAACTCTCTGAATACACGGATTAACGTGCTGGTTCGCCCAACATCTGTGCGTCGCGGTGAAGAAGAATACTCGGCAACTCTTCTCGTATCCTCTAGTTCCTCACTCCGTGGTGTTTCACCTTAGCGAGCAAAGGAACTTCCCTGCAGGGTGGGATGCGCCAAACCGCGGTTTTATTCCCGAGGCAATCTTTACTGCACCCGAGGCCCAACCCCAAGCCTCAGAGGCAGCTGCCCGGTGGCGCGAGTAATGCTGACCTTTGTCACACCAGACTTTCCTTATTAATACTTTTTTCCAGTGCTCCAACCACGGCTTATTCTGTGACTCCAAGCAGTGATGCCGTGAAAGCACAAGCCCAAGTTCCAGGTTTCACGGGGTGGGGCATGGTGCCTCCAGGGCAGAGAAGCTTCTCTCGGAAGGCGCGGCCGCGGGAGGGCAACTGGGCCGCTCTGGCGCCGCCAGCGGGGAAACCGCGGGGCGACCGCGGGGCCCTGGGTGCTGCGGGCGCGCTCCCGCGCTTCCAGCGCTTTGCCCCGCCCCCGCCCCGGCATTGGCGGAAGGGGCGTGGGCGTGGCCGACTGCGCGTTTCTTCGAGTGGCCAATAAAGTTTGGAAAGTTTGAAAGGCCGAGGAAAAGGCTACGCCCCTGTGGCTGTCCGAGTGTGGGCGCCTAGGGGCCTCTGCGGAGCCCGAGGCAGCCCTGCGCTCGCGGAGGCGTGGCCGGCGCGCGGGGCCCGGGGCGCGCGGGGATGGGGGTCACGGTGGACGTGCACCAGGTGTACAAGTACCCCTTCGAGCAGGTGGTCGCCAGCTTTCTCCGAAAGGTACCGCCCAGCTTCCACCCTCCGGATCTCCGCGCTGCCTCAGCTGTTTGCCGCCCTCCCCTCTCCTCCATCCTAGCGGAAGCTCGCAAGCGCGTCTCCCCTTTCAGCCGCGGGCTTTGCTTCAGGGATGTGTGGGTCCAGGGGGATTTCCTCGAAGACTCCCCTTACAGGGAGCCGGAAAAGGCGCCGTGCTAGGCATCACGTTCACATCTGCCCCAGCTGAAAGGAGTGGCTTTCAGAAAGAGCCTCGGGGAAGCCCAGTTCGCGGGCCCCGTGGGGTTGCAGATGACCGACCTGTGGAGCTTTCCGGTTCATCACTAACCCCTTGAAGGCAGTGATGGCGAGGGGAGGCCGTTGGGCTCTCCTCCTGGTTTACTCAGCATGTTCGTTCTGCTGCCTCTACACTTTCCCTTGTTAAACAGCTGTGGGACTTGGTGCAGTTTGCTTACTCTCTCTGTGCTTTAGTCTGGTAATCTGTAAGATAGGGAAAATAGTATTACCGACTCATAGTGTTGTTGGGAGGATCCAAATGAGGTAATTCATGTAAAGCGCTTATCACAGCTGTCACCTAAATGAAGAAACTGAGGCAAAATCAATATAAGAAGAGAGTTTATTTGAGCCAAATTTGAGGACTGCCTCCTGGGAGTGAAGGTGCTCTAAGTACACATTCTGATGAGCAGAAGTCAAAAGTGGGGTTTTAAAGGAAAATAAACGGTTCCTAAGTTGTTTACCAATAATTTATATTAAAATAACATAAACTATTGATTGGCTGTACATTGTTCTTTGTATCACAAATTCGGAGAACTTGAAGATAATGGATAAGGCAGCTGGTTAGGAACAAAATGCCTTTAACTAGTTGCTCCCAGGAATGGATTGGGTGAGGAGGGGATCACTAAAGTCCTATACTCTTGACTTTCTGGGCTTGATAGATTTTGCATATTTCACCGGGGCTCACAGTCTGCCCTGAGCTATTTTTGTTTTTCTCACTGCTACTGATGTTTAGTTAGGGCCCTAAAATGTTATGTTGTTTGTATTACTACAACTGATTTCAGTACAAATAATGAGCTCTTCCTCAATATTGAGTGGCCCCGAATCCTAAAGACTGTTTCTAGGATTGTGGTTCATGATAATAGGAAAATGAGAAGCGGCTTTGAAAAATCAAAAGCGCCCAGGTCTGGGAGGTAGGACTCCTGGACTCTGCTCTGGTTCTGTCCATGATTAGTTCTCTGGGTGACCTTGGCCAAGGGTCTTTTCTCTAGGTCTTAGTTTTCACGTCTAAGATGAAAGGGTTGTACCAGAATATGTTTTAAGGTCTCCTCATCTTTCACATTCTTAAGATTTGCAACAATTGCAATTTGTCTTGGTTAGCAGCCAGTGGACATTGAACTCCATATGCAACCTGGAAGCCAAACTAAGGGGGATGCTGGGAAGATGAAGGTTATTTGTTCAATGATGAGGCATAGCCTCCATTAAAGGAGGTGACACGGTGGCCCTGGTCACAGAGGAGTGAGGAGGACATTGGTTAACATTTGTTAACCATTTGTTGCTATAGAGGCCTCTTTAGAAGGAATGTCAGGTTGCTGATATGTTCATTGATTTTCAGTATAGCTAGACTAGTGCCTAACACCTACTACTAGGTATTTAATAAAAACCTGATCAATGAATAAATGAATGAAAGAATGATTTAGCAATCTGTTGTAGTCTTTGTCTTAGGCTAGGCTTCTGAGCCCAAAAAGTAACAGCCGACACCCAATTTTTTTTTTTTTTTGGGTTAGAACTGGCACTTGAGTGTGGGTACTCTTATACCACGGCTCCTTTGTAAAATCTTTTTGGATTGTCATCATCAAGAGTCGATCCATCTCCACCTTATCAGAACTTGCAGGGCACTTTACCTAGGCCTTGCTGACCTACTGCAGTGACCGATGATGACTTCTGTATGTGTTGTCTTCCCCTGTTAGAGTCTAAGGTTTTTAAAGGTGAGACTCACTCCTTCAGAAACACATAACACAATGCCAGGCTCTCATTTACGGAGGTCTCAGCACATTGTCAGCTTTTGGTAAATGCTTTTCTTTCATTGAACAGATACTTACCTTCTGTGTGCCAAGCTTTGTGCTAGGTGCTAGAAAAATGTAGGAGGGCACCACAGACCCTGTTCTCATGGAGCCGATGGTGTGTAGTGGGTGAGATTAACGTAAATAAATGATGAGCAAATGAACATAAAATTCAAATGGATGATGTGTATTTACAAAAGGAAAATACATAGTGCTTGAATATAGCAGGGAGGCCTGCTGAAGTCAGAGAGGGTGATCTTTAGGAAAGGGTTCCCTGAAGAAGTGGCACTTGTGAAATGATGGCTGAAGCATGAATAGGAGTTTCCTAGGAAGGCTGGATGTGTGGTGTGTGGTGTGGTGTGTGTGTATGTGCGCTCGTGTACTTTCCATACTTTGTCATGTTTACTGCTCCCAGCAGCCTCAGGAAGTAGTTATGATTAATTTCCATTTTATAGTATGGAGAAACTGAGGACCAGAGAAGTCCAAGTGCCTTCCTCAAGTTCCCACAGCTAGCAGTTAGGAGAGCCAAGATTTTAACACATGGATCCAAAACCCACACCGTTAGCCACCAGGCTGTGCTGCATTGCATATAATAGGCACTCGGATGATTATTGAGGGAATATAGTGTTTCAGAATTAACTTTGCTGGCCAGGCACAGTGGCTCATGCCTGTAATTCCAGCACTTTGGGTGGCCAAGGACTGGTGGATCACTTGAGGTCAGGCATTCGAGACCAGCCTGGCCAACATGGTAAAACACCATCTCGACCAAAAATACAAAAATTAGCCAGGTGTGGTGTCCTATGCCTGTAATCCCAGCTACTCAGGAGGCTAAGACGAAAATCTCCTGAACCCAGGAGGTGGAGGTTGCAGTCAGCTGAGATAGATCATGCCATTGCACTCCAGCCTGGGTGACAGAGCAAGACTTTGTCTCAAAATCAAAACAAAACAAAAAAGCCCAAAAAACTTTGCTGCGCTCAATCTATTTCCTTTTGTTCACAGTCTTCTCCCAGGGTTTGCTCAGCGAGTGGACCTATTGTCCCTGATATAAAGGTATAATTTGGACGTGTGTTAGGGTAAGAACATAGAAGGTTTAAGTTATCTATTGGTATGTAATAAACCACTCCAAAACTTAGTGACTTAAACCAAGGACAGGCTTTTAATTTGCATGATGCCGTGACAAGTGGTTGGTTTTTGTGTGCTGTGTGGTATAGCTGAGGTCACTTATGTAGCCGTAGTCAGTTAGAACCTGTTATAATTCTTATAAAATATTTAGCAAAGTACCTGGTACATGGTGAAAAGGAAGTTAAGAAGGACATTTTGGAAGGCAGAACTGGGAAAATGAGAGACAAACATTTGGAGACTAAATGTCTGCTGGTGGGATAATGTTAACATCATCCATGTCACTGTACTTCCTTTCTTTCTATTCATTCATAAAGGAATCCTTCAGAGATTCCTTGGAAGGAGCTATGTGACTATTTATAAGATGTCAATAAATCCATCCGCTGGGTGAATTTTCACCTTATGTTTTTCAGAGACATGAACTGGAAGTCAGTAGACCTGGATCCTGATTGTTGTGCTTTCACTGTTAGGTTGGATGGTCATGGGAAACAGTTTTCACCATCCTATACTGTGTCCTTGTGCAAATTAGAAAAGGCATCTTTTAGGGGTCCACTCTGTAAGCTCATAGTTCATAGGGCTAGTGGAAAGCAAATGAGACCATTTATGCAAATTAGAAAAGTGTACTCCTTCCTCTAGGTGGATGCAGTCCTGTGCCCACGGGCCCACATGACCTGGAGCCCATGTACAGTGAGCAACATCACAACTGTGTAAGCCCTAGCGTCTCATCTGTGAAATGGTAATGCCACCTACCCTACCTACCTTCCAGGGTTGTTGTGAGGATATCAAATATGTTAACAGTTTGAAAAGTATAAGCTTTTTTATAAGCCTAAGGTAGTAAGAATTATCTTTTTGGCAAAATATGCTTTTATTTTTCTTTCAGTCTTTATAAATTTCTTTTTTTCAAAGGAAAGCACTTGGCAGAAGGGACAATGATATGAAGATCTCTGGGAAGCGTTTAATCTGATTTTGCACAATGGTATGTTTGAAGCTGCTTTAGCACTGAGGAAGTTCTATTTTAAATCAAATCTACTGATCTACGGCTTTGGTTATGTTAGGACTTGCCTTCCAAGTTATAATATATTACTGTTTTTAAAACCTGAAGAACGTTTGCTCTTCTTACATCTGCCTGTTGAATACCACAGGCAAAATATTAGCTGCATGCTTTCTAAGCTAAGTGACAGCGTGAAAACAAACAATATGATATTCTTTGTTCATGAAATATAGTATTTCTCAATAAACTCTTCATGGAGGAATGTTATGAAACCCAAAATGGTTTATTCGTTGGATGCTGAACTGTATGTACTTTCCAAGAGCTATAGCGTCAGTGCACTTGACAGTATATTTTGGTTTCTTTCTTCACGCGAATCTTAGCTTTCTAGTTCTCATCACTTACCACTGTTTCCTTCCTTTTACTTACAGTTATCTATAAAGAGAACAGAAAGTTGCATAGATGAATGTAGCAGTGTAGAAAATAGGTCGTCTCTGGAAGCTAACTTAGACCTTTTTAATGGGCTTGCCTTTCATGAGCTGGATTCAGAGAATTTCTTAAATTTCATCTGCCTGAAATTTAAAGTCATTAAAAAGGATCCAGAGGGCCATTGTATTGTCTGGCTCTTCTTGTTTATATCTAAATGAGGCCAGAGAAGTAAAGATTTTTCTTACCCTCAGAAGGTTGATTTTCTTTTTATGCTGTGGTCAAAAGAGTCATAGTGAATAGAGTATCACCTTCATGGGTGGTGATTTTTGTCATTCGTTCCTGATGTATCCCAAGTACCCAAAGAGATCCTGGAACATAGTAGGTACTCAGCAAATCCTTGTTGAATGGTTGAATGAAATAACTCTTTTGTGGATTAGCCACGTGTAATTTTAGATTGAAGTCAGTATAGGATTCAGAAACATGTCCTTACTTTGGGTACTGTAATAAAATAGATGTATTAAAATATTAATAATTTCTTTGCTTCAACAGAATGACCCTGGGTGTGATTTATTCTGGCTGGGAGCCTGGTGTGCTGAACAAAATGGTTTGAATGTTTACTCTTAAGCTCATAAAGGGGATTTATGAATGGCTATTTCCATTTAGAGTAGAAAGTTGATTGGGTAATTAATAATGTTTCCATTTCTGATCTGATCTTTTCTCCCTTGCAAATCTGACACTTACATATCTGATATGTTCCATATGTGGAACATATCTTCTTGCAAAGCTCCAGAAATATTTGGGGGTGAACCTGCATTTCTAAGAAAAATGATTTGATAAACCATAGGCCTAGTTTAACATAATGATTATTTATCTTTTGTCTTGTGCTGCACTAGTCTTTCTTCACTTTTATCTTCCTGTCCTCAGTTCTCCTAGAAGATTAGTCGTGATGTAAAGGAGAATGGTGCAGATGGGCAGAACGTGGGCTCTGACATCGGATGGGGTGGGGAAGACAGGGATGGAGCATTGTTAGCTAGCCCTGTGAGCTTGGTTTATAGGTCAGTTCATTTTTCTATGCCTCAATTTCCTCATCTGCAAAATGAGAATAATAATCACTATCTTCTGGAGTTGGAGAAATTAAATTGGATAATGCATACAGTTGCATATAATATAACTAGCTTAATTTCAGCACACAGTAGGCTCTTTTAAAGTACTTGTTGAATAATGGTAACAACAACAATGATAATTTGTGGCATTTATTTCATGAGCCTAAGAATAAAAAGCTGAAAGAAGTGGCCTTCAGAAATCTTTACTAACTTGAAGTAATAAAGGGGAAAGCGAGCATGAGTAAAGGTACACATTTGAATTATGAATATTTTCTAAATGCCATTTGGAAATAATTGTAGAGTATACTTAGAAACTCATCTAGTGGAGATTGTGGCTTAATCAGTTAAGATAGAAGATACTGGCCGTGCATGGTGGCTCATGTCTATAATCCCAGCACTTTAGAAGGCCAAGCTGGGTCGATCACTTGAGCCTAGGAGTTTGAGATCAGCCTGGGCAACATGGCAAAAAACCCCCATCTCTACCAAAAAAAGAAAAAAATAAAAACAAAAAAACAAAACCCAAGCTGCACTCACACACACACACCCCTTCCAAAATTAGTTGGCCATCACTGCACTCTAGCCTGGGTGACAAAGCGAGACCCAGTCTCAAAAAAAAAAAAAAAAAGGAAAATTTTTTTTTCACTGTCTAAGTACATGGACCTGTCTTAAAGGAGTTCACTGTCAAGGGGGACAGAGGAGGCTATATTAATTTTTATGATAAAGGCTTTTTCAGGGGCTTACGGCAGACATTACCTTATAGTATGGGGCAAGATTCGTATTTTAATGATAAATCCATGAAAGCATTTAGAAACTGTTGCCTTTTTCAAAACAAGTAAATGCACTCTCACTTCTCTGGTATAGCCCTTTCCCTAATGCTAGTGTGGAGTGAAGTGTCAGGGAGTACTTGTATCTTATACAAATTCTGAACTGGTGAAACATGAGTTTGTAAGATTTTTATTAGTCTAGGAAAATCAGAGATATCGTCTTCTAATATTTTTAAAATCACAGTTTAAGAATTTTTGGATTGCAGTTAGATGCCAGCAATACATTTAATGCCACACCACAGTAAATTGCAAGATAAAAACTGAAGTCTCGAAATTTTTTAAGCTTTCAAAAGTGTTGATTTGTTTGTAAGTAGCAAAACCAGCTACATTTATTTTCTACTTGCACAGTGCTAGGTATTGTACTGTAATTAAATCGTTTCCTTTAATTTCTGTAACAACTCTTTGAGGTATGTATTTATTCTCCTTTTACAGATGAGGAAACTAGGGCAGATTAAAGTGATTGGTCCGAGCCTTTCACAGGTGGGCTTCCAATTCAGATCTCTTGGACTGTAAAATTCACTGTTTTCCAACATTTTGTCTTTAATTTTGTTTTTTATTTCTTAGGTTTTCATTTAGAAATAATTTGACTTACTAAACATTTCAAACACAACATTGCAATAACAAAGAATTCCCAAATACCTTTTTCCAGCTTCCCCAAATCACAGTATACTTTTTAAAACCAGCAAATTAACAGTGACACAATGCTATTAACTAACCTATAGACCCTATTCAGGTTTTGCCAATTGTCCCCTAATGTCCTTTTTCCAGTCTAGGATCCAGTTCAGGATCCCACATTGCATTTAGCTGCCAGTCTCCTGCAGTGTAGGACGGTTCCTCAGTCTTTCCTTTCCTTTCTGGACCATAATGATTTTGAAGAGTGCTGGGCAGCTATTTGTTGTATATCTTTAGCTGCACTGGGTTTATGCGTACATGTCATGTTCTGTTAAGAGGATTTTCCTTTGTATTACAATGATAAACTGTCTTTTCAAAAAACTTCACTATGCTGTTGCTGATTATTGGGCGATTTTTGAAAGAAAGAGGCTAATGTGCTGTTGTTTGGCTTTTGTTTGGAATCATAGCTTGTCCTGGGCAGAAGGACCTTGGAAGATCACCTGGTGGTTCATCACCCTGGCCTCACAGATGGCAGCGTCGTAGGCTGCTTGTCTTGGCTCATCGATCTTTGTTCTTTCTGTTTCATCATCCTATTGGCCTTAAAGACCAATGAACAGCCATTCAAAATACCTTTCAATTTAAGTATATTTTGTCCTTGATCATTGAAGCTTTGATCAATTTATAACTCATTTAATCTTGATATAAAATCAACTTTGCCTTTCTTCTGCAATAGACTCTGGTTTGGAGCTCATAAAAGGAATTTGGCATAGTTCATGGTGATTTCTTTCTGCTGCCAAGCACCAAATTTCTTTTCAGCAGCCCGGTCTCTTTGCATGTACATGTTTGTCAGCAGCCTAGATAACAGATTTCCTTAATGCTTATAAAATGGATATGTTAATATACCAGACTTACTGTAGGTCTTCTTTGCCTTCTTTGCAGGACTATTCAGATAGATCTTTCACTTACCTGCTTCCTTGTACTCTCTTGGCTAACGGACAGTGACTCCTTTGGATGTCATTGACTCTTTCTAAGAGGGGGAGGAAGTGTTATTAAAAAAACAGGCATTGTCTTCTGAGCTTTTTGGAAAATTGATGTTTTAGTAACTCTTTTAAGAGTAGGCTTTCTGAAAGCTTATGGGTTTTTTTCCCTCAGCAAATATGAATGCTAAATGTTGTATCTTCATGAAGCTTCTCCCACAAACATATTGAATATTATTTCTGTAATTAGAGGGACTCAGTTTCTTGGCCTCTCACTTTTTATATGTATGTGTTTGTTTTAATGCATATTCCCCCCCCCCAATATTATGCAGTTCTTGGCTTATCTTTTAATATGTAAAAAATAAATGAAAGCAAGAAGATATAACAGCTTTAGGAGAGTATAAATCTTATCTTTGTTAGAATGTTACATATATATGATTATACAGTGGTATTTGCAATAGTTTCATGTCTTGGGAAAGGAAAAGGAGTTAGTTTACACATTCTGTGAAGAAAGTAAAAATTATAAGGAAATGCAAAATCAAGTCAAATATACCTTTAAAAATCCCTTAAATCATCCATAAAGTTGTATAGCATACATGGTATATGTATGCAGCCTGTGGGATCATTCTTATGCACACTGCAGTTTGTGATCACCTGAGCCAGTATTGAGAAGGATAAGGGCTTTTGGCAGATATGTGGATCTTCAGATCACATTGCTTTCATGAGAGTCTCTAGTATGAAATGGGGATTGAAGAATCCAGGTGTGACCTGCTCATCTACAGGCTTTACACTATTATATTATAGGAAAAATACTCTGTATATTAATACTTGATAGGATTCCATGCTTTGAGAAGGACTGAATGAGATCATGTGCATGACAGTTTCTCTAGGATAGCACCCTGCATGAACACAGTAGCTGCTCTGTAAGTCTTTGATTGGTGTGATCCTGATTTAGCTTGATCAATTCTGCAGTCATACTGGATTGTGTTTGAAAAGGTCTTTAGAATAACCTGGCCACCTGCCTCCTGTCTTCCCAGGTTAGTGTTTCTGGTGTTGACCTTTTCTGAGAAGCCTTCCCTCTTTCAACCCTTTCTCATTGGAGTTTCGGTAAATTTTCATGAATTAAAACATGAATATTCAAGTTACCACAAGGTGGCATCAGATAATTTCAAGTAACGCCAGGTAGGGGGAGCCTCAGTTCAATAATTCTTTAAAGAGGTTGCAATATGTACCTTCCATAGTATGATAGTTAGCTATTGCAAATAAACCCCTACTTTCTTCTACTATTCTTGTATGGAAACTTGAAGCTCATAGCTGTTCAAATCCAAAAGTTGTGTAAGTGTGAAGTATTTGAGTTTATAATCTTTAAGAATTTCTCTGATAACTTAGTGAAGTAGTCAGAACTTGAAAAAATTTATCACCTCATCTCCCTGGTGATTACATTTTCAACTCTTATAATTCAGTTTAGTCATCTCCCTACAACTGACATGAATTTATAATGTTCAGTCAATATATATTTATGGATATGTAATGAACAAGCTAGAACTGTAGTAAAGGAGATAAGCCCATTTTACTTCAGTGTACAAGTTGCAATATACACATATATAGTCACAGTTCAGAGGACCTGTGTGAGTCTCAAATATCTCCCTTGCTTTAGCGGGTACTGTGTAAGTGAAAGTCTACTTTGCTGAGGAGCAGAGTGTCTATACCTAACCCTCTGTCATGGGCATGTAACTTGGAAGGGCTAAACTGCAAAATCAGTGTAGTTTCAAGCATCTTTTTTTTTCTTTTTTTCTTTTTTTTAGACGGAGTTGCACTCTGTCACCCAGGCTGCAGTGCAATGGCATAATCTTGGCTCATTGCAACCTCTGCCTCCCAGGTTCAAGCAATTTTGCTGCCTCAGCCTCTTGAGTAGCTGGGACTACAGGTGTGCACCACCATACCTGGCTAATTTTTGTATTTTTAATAGAAACAGGGTTTCACCATGTTGGGCAGGGTAGTCTTGAACTCCTAACCTCAAGTAGCCTCCCAAAGTGCTGGGATTACAGGTGTGAGCCACTGTGCCCAGCTAAGCATTTTTTCCCCTAGGGCTAAAAATGAATGAATGAAGATAGAAATAAATAGATTTTTAAAAACCAGGTTTTTCATCAGTTATCAAGATTGCAGTTTCCAGGATGGAAATGTGAATGACAGAGTTTACCAACATGGAACGTGAAGAGAGATAGTGAGGTTGTCAAAAGCAGAGCCACTGCTCTCTTTGCAGATTGGTTTCTGACTGAAGGCAGGCTCATTTTCCAAATTGATCCGTAAGGTCATTGAGGTTTACATTCCAAATTTTTTTATTTATTCAGAAAATATTGACTTAGTACTTTCTATGTGCCAGACATGTATAATATAGGAGTAACCGAAATGGACAGTATTCCTGCCCTCAGAGCCTGTGTTCTAATCTACTGTCTTTTTGGGTCATCGATATCTTTAAGAACGTGTTAAAATGATGAACCTCTTTCCCTGTAAAATCCGTTAGTAAATCACACATACACACACACACACACAGACATACACACACACAAAGCTGCTGTGGATGGAGACCTAGGGTTCAGAAAACTTAAAGCTCAAGTTTGCCAAATGAGGGGCCTTTTTTCTTCCTTCCCTCAGCCTGCCAGCTGCTCTTGCCTTCTGCTCAGCGCTTTGTGATGTCATGGATGACTTCCCACTAATTTTCAGATTTGATCACATGATAAATAGGTAAACCTCAGGAAAAAAGAATCCAAGGGGGCTTGGTGGGCTCGGGTCAGCAGCTACCTTGTCTTGTGGCTTTTAGGAGGTCACTTCTGCTTGCAGTGTCTCTCTTTTCACATCTGAATAATGGAAAGGAATGTATTAGATTAACTATTAGGTGATTTGGTGGTAGGTTAGGTGGGCAGGCTTTGTAGGCTGGCAGAAAGAATCTGGGGGTAAATTAGGTTATTTATTAGCTGGACAATTCGAGCAAATTGCTTAATTTATCTAAGCCTTATTTTTCATATAGGAAGTGGAAAAATAAGACATAGCTTATAGAGCTAATGTGTATAAACTGAACTAACATATAAAAAGTATGTAAATTGCCTAGGACAAAAGTGGTAGCTATTATCAACCACCTTGTCACAGCCAAATTGTCTTTCAGGGGAATTAATTCAACATGTTAAATATTTATTGAGCATTTCCTATGTGCCTAGCATAGCATACTTCTATGATTATCCTACTGTGATGCTAACCCAGCCTGCGGGCAATGATATTAGATAATGGTGAAGAGGTCCACTCTGTATTAATACAAACAGGCCTGGTTTAATTCCCTGGCTCCACAAGGAGCCAGCTGGGTGACCCTAAGCAATCCGGTCTTCATTCAGTTTCCATATCTGAAAGATGGGGATGATGATATCACATAAATCGGTTACAACAGAGAGAGAGGCTGCTGGATTTAGACAAGATTGTGCCAGGAAAGCATTTAGTACAGTGCCTAGCACAAAGAACACTCTTATGTTAGGCTGGTTCAATATTAATAGTATTATTATTTATTGATTAGCTTAACCTCATCCCCCCTCTCCATTCAGGGCTATGTTGGATCTAAAGAAGGTTTTTCCCAGATTTCATGTAAGTCAAGATGATGATAAGCATCTCACTTACGTAGGAGAAATATAAAATTAAGATCCATGATTTAAAACTGGGCTTTGTTTAGAAGTTTCTTGGAAAGCATTTACTACTCCTGCAAACAGTGGTGGTTACTACTAAATAATTCACTTTGGTAGAAGATTAATGGTATTCTTTTTTATATGTTTTTGTTTAGTACCCGAACCCCATGGATAAAAATGTCATCTCTGTAAAAATCATGGAGGAAAAAAGAGGTAAGTTCTCTATACAGCTTTTTCAGTGATGATCATGATAGTGGTTTTTGTGAAGATGTGTGTATGTGTGTGTGTGGCCTCTTAGGTTTTTTTAAAAAATTGATCACCTGTGGTTCCTTGCATTATTAGTTTTTAAACAGGTATATTTCTGTACTTGAGGTGACTTAGGTGTGGCAGGTAAAGCACCAGCATTTATGATAGTAAAAGTCCGCCAATGCTTTTTGTCACTTTCTAAACTAATAATGACAGTACTGAGCTATATATAATTGTAACCACTAACATTTTTGAGCACTTAATATGTGCCAGGTCCTCTTTTATTAACTCATTTAATCCTCAGAACAATGTGTGGGACAGGTATTAGACTACTCATTTAAGGAATGGAGAAACTGAAATACAGAGAAGTTCAGTGACTTGCTCAAGGTCACATAGCTGTAGCCTATTATCATATCATCTTGTAGATGGCAAAATGCATGTGATTAAATATGAGATGTCACCATAAAGTGATTGCTTATGGAATCAACTACTTGGCAGTGTAGGTTAGCATTGACTAGAGCAGGAGTTGACAAGCCATGGCTCCTGCTGCCTGTTTCAGTAAATAAAGTTTTATTGGAACATAGTCACATTTGTTTACATGTCATCTATGGCTGCTTCCTCACTACAACAGCAGAGTTGATCAGTTCCCACAGAGACTTTATTGCTCACAAAACTTAAATTATTTACCATTCTGATTCTTTACAGAAAATGTTTACCGATTCCTGGTCTAGAGCGTAGGAATCTTTTCTGTTCTGTGTTATCCCCATCTCCAGCAAAAAACATTATCAATGTCACTGTTTAAATTTGAGAACTGGGCAATGCAGGAAACTGTGACAATGCACATAATCAATGTACAAAGCTTTGGAGACACTGAGGCCTAAGTATGGCATGCCTTCTTAGGAATCATGAGATGCTACTGTTTATCATGTTACTCTGAAGCCCTCTCTGTGCTTGGTAAACGTAACTGCCTTTTGCTTGCGTATGCATTTTTTGTACTTCTATAACTATACAGGTATATTAAAAATGTTTTCTCATGTACCTGCACTGTGGGAGAAACTTGTTATTTGTCATCAGAGAAATCAGATTTCAATACTATCTTGGTGACCTTTTTGGAGCCTCAGTTTCTTCATCTGTCAAATGGGAAAACAATCTTGTTTTTAGGTTATGAAGATCAAATGAGAGAACACTGTGCATGTTCTAAATTGAAATGTTAATTTTAATTTCTATCATTGCCTTTGGGAGTGGCTAATCCATTTTGAGTATGTGGGTGAGATGGCCAAAGAGAGGGCCAATGGGCAGAGGAGTTTGCACCCTATCAGCAGCTTCTGGGCAGTCAGGGTTTTTGCATCAAGGGTTGGGGCTACTATAGCCAGAGCTTTGAGAAAACCTGTAGCAGCATGGCTAAGTCAGTGATTTACAAAGCAGAAGACTGCACTTCACAGTTTATTCTTTCCTCTGCCTTTGCCTTTCTTTTTCCTAAATCACATTGTGATTTTTACATCACTGGTTTAATTCTGGAAACTTCACCCCAGAACAAAATGATTGCAGTCGTAGTGTTACAGTAGGTAGCTAAGTCAGGTATGAGCAGGACAGAGAGGGCTTACACACACACACACTCACACACAGTGTTGGGTGACCATCAGGTGATGGTCATGTGGTTGTTAACTGTCTCTGTAAAGTAATAATTGGTCACAGCTGGCACCAGGCAGCGGCACATTCCTAATAGAAAACATCTGAAACTGATGAGCAGGACAGAAGAGGGCTTGTACACACACAGTGTTGGGTGACCATCAGGTGATGGTCAGCCAGTTGTATGAGCAGGACAGAAGAGGGCGTGTGCACACACACACACACACACACACACACACACACACACAGTGTTGGGTGACCATCAGGTGATGGTCAAGAGGTTTTTTAACTATCAGTCTAAATAATAATTGGTCACAGCTGGCACCAGGCAAAGGCACGCTCCTAATAGATAGAAAACACCTGAAACTGATGATCAGCAGCTTCCTGACAAGAGCTCAGGATTTGGGAGAAGTGATGCAAGACCCCGGATGTATGCCAGCGTATAAAAGCCCAAGTCAAAAGGTCAGACCACACATTTGCCTTTCAGGTTGCCCACTTGGCCCTCTTCTAAGTGTACTTTCCTTCCTTTCATTCCTATCCTAAAGTAACAGGAATAGCCTTTTCCTGTTTAGGTGAGTTTACTAAAAAGTGCAGGAATAGCCATTTTCTATTCATTTTAATAAACTTTCACTTCTGCTCTAAAAACTTGTCTTGGTTTTATGCCCTTCTGCCTTATGCCCCTCAGTCGAATTCCTTCTTCTAAGGAGGCCAGAATTGAGGTTGCTGCAGACCTGTGTAGATTTGCTGCCAGTAACAATAGGAAGTCTACCTCCTTTTGAGAGATGAATATGGCTAGTATAATTAATTATAGGTCTAAATTTTGTAGACAGAAATCTGTGCTTGAAAGTTTGGTACAGAAGGTAGCAGCATTAGATTCTTTCCCTTTTTGCTGAAACATTGAATTGAGCAGGTCATCGTCATTGGAGTACTGACATGGATGGTCCAGAGCAGTGAATGGCTGTGATTCTTTCATCTTGATGTTGGAGGGTGCATTCTGAGTTGCTATTGTACCCTTATTCCTTCATCACAGATAAGGAGTATCTGATTTGGCCCAGAAAAGTGTCAGGGAAACTGAATTTTGAGTTAAACATTTTCTGTAGGAATTCTGCAAATAGAAAATTGAGATTGACTTTAACAGATTTATTGACACTAAGAATACATTTTCCTCAATTTTTTGTGTGGAAAAAATTTTCTTTTTTAGATGAATCAACAGGGATCATCTACAGAAAGAGGATTGCAATCTGTCAGAATGTGGTTCCAGAAATATTAAGGAAGGTAAGTTCATTTGAAAATTTAATCCCAGTTGTAACATTAACTTTTTTTCATTTTTTAAAATTATACTTTAAATTATACATGTGCAGGTCGTGCAGGATTATTACATAGGTATACACATGCCATGGTGGTTTGTGAGTAATTTTTAATAATCACGGAAAGGAACAGCATTTTCTGATGTAAAGGAGCATTAGAAACTTCCTACTTCTCTTACTTCATAGCCTCCTGAGAAAGAAAGCTGTTTCTTATCCAACCTCAGTTTTAGCAGAAGTCACTGGAGATACTTGTCTCTGTCTCACTGCTTATGAAGGACTCTTAATGGACAGAGATGTTGTGCAGTTATTTTAAAGATACTTCGGGCATTTTACATGAAGTGACTATCTGTTCATAGTGAGAAATGACTCAGGTGAGAATAATCAGAAATGGGACGATTGTAAATATTTAGTCTCATCTTTAGTAAGGAAGAGAAAAACTTCCGTTTCTAATTCACTATCAGAGATAACAGTTGTTTCCCAGAGTATAGTGTTCTCCATGCCCTCTGTGAGTCTTTATGTGTATAATATTAATGATGAAATCTTTATGATAGCAAATTGTTTTCTCTCTTTGAAGTCCTTAAGCACTCTGGTGATTCTTTGTTGGAAAAAGGTGAGTGGAAATTTTTAATAGCATTGCTTGAACCATAGAGGGATTTTCAGTGGGAGTCCTTTTAGAGCTATGAGGAAGTCAGAGGAAAGCATCTGGATATGCACTTTCAAACAGGCCTCAGAGGGTAGTTTCAACCCGAGAGAGATTCTGTGTATGATGTTGTGATATTCCATTCTCAGGCTGCTAATAAAGACATACCCGAGACTGCGTAAGTGATAAATAAAAAGAGCTTTAATGGACTCACAGTTCCACATGGCTGGGGAGGCCTCACAATCATGGTGGAAGGTAGAGGAGGAGTAAAGGCACCTCTTAGATGGCAGCAGGCAAGAGAGCATATGCAGGGAAATGGCCTTTTATAAAACCATCAGATCTCATGAGACTTATTCACTGTCATGAGAACAGCACGGAGAAAACCCACCCGCATGATTCAGTTACCTCCCACTGAGTCTCTCCCATGAGATGGGATTATGGGAGCTACAATTCAAGATGAGATTTGGGTGGGGACACAGCCAAACCATATCAAATGTGGAACCCAGCTTGGCTCCTGCTGATTAGCTTGCAAATTAAATTGTTGTGCGGTATGTGGAACAAATGGCAGCTTCCATCACTTCCTTATCATGGATTAAAAGACTGTCACATTCTTCAGTGTAATAAAGCTGATATGACAATGAAAATGAACTTTCTTTTATTTTCCAGATGGTAAAACTTGTTGCACTGTAGCAGCAAATTATTACTGGCTTTTTCCAGAGTGTGTACCCTACCTTTGCAATACATACTCATTCTGAATCTATTATTTAAAAAGACATTCAACTTTGTCTTGTGTCTCAATTCTTAAATAATTTAAGGACACCTCTGACTTGTACAATTCTGCCTTTGTAGTTTTCCATGTCTTCACCTAGGAAACCGTACATTTCTAGGTATAGGACAGAGTTTAAAATGAAGAAAATATTTTACCTGATACTGTCCTGCATGTGAGCCTGTAAGTGGGCTCTATTAGAATCCGTCAATTTAAGAAGGCCATAAACAGCCTTAGAGGAGACACAAAGGAGGCTGATAATTTGCTTAGTGTTTAGCAGTTAGGGAAATTAGGCCAGGGACTGTATAGCCTTCATAAATCCTGGGCTATTTGCATGTCCTCACCAACACTTAGTAAGGTCATAGTATATTTGATTATCAAAAAGGTACAGCCACTGGTGAGCCATCATCCATATATCAGGATTACTTGTCCTTTTGGTTGTCCAAGACTGAGAGTAACTCTGGATGCAGTCCTTTTATAGCCTGCTCTTCCTAAATTGAGAAAGCCATTCTCTTTCTGTTGGACAGGTGAGCATTTTGAAAGTACCTAATATCCAATTAGAAGAGGAGTCATGGCTCAATCATCAGGAAAGAAACATGGCTATACGGAGTCACTGCCTTACATGGACACAGTATGCATCCATGAAGGAAGAGTCTGTCTTCCGGGAAAGTATGGAAAACCCAAATTGGTAAGACGTGCGTGCGTGTGTGTGTGTGTGTGTGTGTGTGTGTGTGTGTGTGTGTGTGTTGGATGCAGGGATGGCACATGAGTACATACATTAAAAAGCTATAGTTCTATACTTATGACCTCTGTTTATAACTCATACAAATCCCTTATTATTATTTTTTTAGTCACACAGTGATTAGTGAATTTTTTGCAGGGGAGGTTAGGAAATGACAGAGCTCAACTATTGTCTGACCATCCCTCCCAATCCTGGTGTCTTTTTCACTCTCTCGAGAAGCAGTGAGGGTTATCAATTTGATGAATATTCTTTTAGACCTTTAACAGATACCTTTAGATATTTACATATATGCTCATAGAGCCTGTATAGTGTTGTTTTGTATATCTTTTTAAACATGTATTTTAAATTGTAAATTATTTTGTAAATTATTGTGTTTGTAAACGGTGTACTTTTTTTTTAGTTAACAGAACATTTCTGAGCTTAATTCACATGAGATATAGATATATATCTGTAACTATTTAAACTATTGCATATAATTAAATCCTGTGACTATATGATATTTTATGTAGCTACTACTTTTTTGATAGACAGATGGTATCTAGGTTCTTTTTTTTACAAACAGTACTACAATATTTGTGAAGCATATGTTCCTTGTCTATGATCGTTTATATTATATATGAGTTGTTTCTCTATGGTAGATTTTTTTTTTGAGATAGCCTTGCTCTGTCACCTAGGCTGGAGTGTGGTGCCGTGATCATGGCTGAGTGCAGCCTCAACCTTTTGGGCTCAAGTGACCCTCCCACCTCAGCCTCTTGAGTAGCTGGGACTACAGGCATGTGTCACTACACCTGATTAATTTAAAAAATTTGTTTTGTAGACACAAGGTCTCACTATGTTGCCCAGGCTGGCCTCAAACTCCTGGGCTCAAGTGATTCTCCTAGATCAGTGTCTCAAAGTGCTAGGATTCCAGGTGTGATCTACTGTGCCTGACCTAAAGTAGAATTTTTAAATATCAGGTTCATTAAGATATTATTTGCATACAATACAATTTACTTTTCTTAGTGTACAGTTCTTTTGACAAACATATGGTTGTGCCATCACTGCCGCAATTAAACTATAGAAAATTTTAGATAGATTTAAAACAGTTAATATTACAAGACCAATAAATGGAGAAAGAACATTTCTTTCAACAAATGGTCTTGGGGTACTTGGATATCCACATATCAAAAAATGAAATTAGATCCCCACCTCATGCAGAATACAAAATTAACTCAAAATAGATCAAATACCTAAATGAAAGAGTTGAAACTATAACACACTTTGAAGAAAACATAGATATAAATCTTTATGATCTTGGGTTAGGTAATTTCTTAGATGTGATAGCAAAAGTCTAAGCAGCAAAATTAAAAACAGATAAAACTGACTTCATCAATTAGAAACTTTTGTGTTTCAAGGGACACTGTCAAGAGGGTAAAAAAAAGGCTGGGCACAGTGGCTCATGCCTGTAATTCTAGCACTTTGGAAGGACAAGGTAGACTGAACACTTGAGGCCAGGAGTTCAAGACCAGACTGGTCAACATAGCAAAATCCCGTCTCTACTAAAAATACAACAATTAATTAGTCAGATGTGGTGGCACATGCGTATGTTCTCAGCTACATGGGTGGCTGAGGCACAACAATAG
>NW_016107391.1:5753199-5758933 GCF_001604975.1 Cebus imitator | reverse complement strand
TGTGGAGAAATTAGAACCTTTACATGTTTCTCATGGGAATATAAAATGGTGCATCTGCTTGGGAGAACAGTTTTTCATATCCTCAAAAAGTTAAACATAGAATTGCCATTTGAGCCAGCAGTTTCACTCCTAGGTACTTAAAGAGAAATTAGAAAATGTATGTCCATAAAAAACTTGTGCAAAACTTTCATAGCAGTGTTATAGTGGCCAGAATGTAGAAACAAGCCAATGTCCATCAACTGATGAATATATAGCCAGATGTAATGTATCCACAAAATGGAATATTATTCAACCATAAAGAGGAATGGAGTGCTGATTTATGGTTCACCATGGACAAATTTTGAAAATATGCTAAATGAAAGAAGCCAGTTACAAAAGGGCACATATTGTATGAGTCCATTTATTTGAAAAGTCCAGAATGTATAAATCCATAGTGACAGAATGTAGGTTATTGGTTGCCATGGGTTAGGGAGAGAGAAGAGTGATGAGTGACTGCCAGTGGGCACAGAGTTTCTTTTTTGGGGTGTTGAAAATGTCCTGGAATTAGTGTTGATGGTTGCAGAACTCTGTGAATACACTAAGCCTCACAATTTTATGGTAAGTGAATTATATCTCAATACAGAAAACTGTATAATGTACTTTTATTAGTTTATATAGCATCTTAGTTTGGGCTGCTATAACAAGAATACCATAGACTGGGTGGCTTGCACAATAAACATTAATTTCTCACAGGCCTGGAGGCAGGGAAATCCATGATCTAGGCCGTATTCTTGGTTTGCAGATGCTGCTTCCTTATTATGTCCTCATGTAGTGGATACAGTGAGTTCTAGTGTTGATCTCTTTTTATAAGGATGCCAGTCCCATCATACAGGCTCTACCTCATGGAAACTAATTATTTCCCAAAGACTCACTCTCTTTGTAGACAACCATCCCATTGTAGGTTAAAGTTTCAACACATGAATTGGGAGAGAGGACACCGACATATAGTCATAGCATATAGAGTCTGTCACATTGCCTTCCAATGTGTTAATATGCACCTTTTACACTGATCAGCAACACATGAGAGTGTTCATTGCCTTACAACATTGTCAGCACTTAGCATTCATGTGCTTTTTAACTTTTGCCAATATAATGGGCGAAAAATGATTTTTTGGAGATACATTTAAAAACAAGCAAAATATAAGCACTAAAAGTTAATAGTGATTATTGCTGCGAACTGTGGTTGCTGTGAACAGGATAATTTTCTGTGTTTTTTTTGTTATTGTTCTGTATAGTTTGAATTTTTTTTATTATATACTTATCAGTTTAATGGAAACAGTAAAGCCCTCAAGCCCAAACAACTATAAATCAAAAAACTAACATCCATTCTTAAGCCCAAACACTTGTCCAAATTATTACTGCTCTCCATAACTTTGGTCCTGTAGTGATAATTCTAGGATACTGCAGCAGCCTCCTGAGTGGGTGTGAAAGCCATGTCTTATTAGCATCAGAGATGGGCTTGCTCTGAAACACTCACTAGTTTTTCTTTCTTAGTCTCTCTCATGATAGGAGTTTCACATAGGGCATAGATGTTTGGGATTAAGTGTAAAGCCTGTGGCCAGAGAATAGAGTTCCTTTCTTTGTATGTAGAAATAGAAAAAGTATGGAATTGGCTGATTTTTGGGGGGAAAAAAAAGTCATCTACTTTGTTTTACTTTAGTTTTTGCAGATATTTGAGCTACTAGCTAGTCATAAAAGCTGAACTAAATCTTCATCTGTGATATGTAAAATGATAATTAGCTCTGAGAATCCAGGGAGAATATCCTTTAGGAACAATTTTCCTTTTTGTGTTTTTCAAAAATTATTTTTAAAATGGTCATTCTGATTCTAGAAACAGTGTTGCATGCTTCTTGTAAAAATTTTTTTTTCTTTTTTAATTGTACTTTGGGTTCTGTGGTATATGTGCAGATCATGCAGGATTGTTACATAGGTACACACATGGCAATGTGGTTTGCTGCCTCCATCCCCCCATCACCTACATCTGGCATTTCTCCCTATGTAATCCTTCCCCGACCTCCCCACTCCCCTGATGTCCCTCCCTTGGCCCCGCCACCCCTGCCAACAGACCCCAGCGTGTGATGCTCCCCTCCCTGTGTCCATGTGTTCTCATTGTTAAACACCTGCCTATGAGTGGGAACATGTGGTATTTGATTTTCTGTTCTCATGTCAGTTTGCTGAGAATGATGGTTTCCAGATTCATCCATGTCCCTACAAAGGACACGAACTCATCGTTTTTTATGGCTGCATAGTATTCCATGGTGTATATGTGCCACATTTTCCCTGTCCAATCTATCGTTGATGGGCATTTGGGTTGGTTCCAGGTCTTTGCTATTGTAAACAGTGCTGCTATGAACATATGTATGCATGTATCTTTATCATACAATGATTTATAATCCTTGGATATATACCCAGTAATGGGATTGCTGGGTCAAGTGGAATTTCTATTTCTAGGTCCTTGAGGTGAGGAAGCACCACACTGTCTTCCACAATGGTTGAACTAATTTACACTCCCACCAACAGTGTAAAAGTGTTCCTATTTCTCCACATCCTCTCCAGCATCTGTTGTCTCCAGATTTTTTAATGATCACCATTCTAACTGACATGAGGTGGTATCTCAATTTGGTTTTGATTTGCATTTCTCTAATAATCAGTCATGAGCATTTTTTCATATGTTTGTTGTCATCATATATGTCTTCTTCTGAAAAGTGTTCATATCCTTCGCCCACTTTTAGATGGGTTTGTTTGTTTGTTTCTTGTAAATGTGTTTTAGTTCTTTGTAGATTCTGGATGTTAGCTGTTTGTCAGATGGGTAGATTGCAAAAATTTGTTCCCATTCTGTTGGTTGCCGGTTCACTCTATTGATTTTCTTTTGCCGTACAGAAGCTCTGGAGTTTAATTAGGTCCCATTTGTCTATTTTGGCTTTTGTTGCCAGTGCTTTTAGTGTTTTAGTCATGAAGTCCTTGCCTATGCCTATGTCCTGAATGGTTTTGCCTAGGTTTTCTTCTAGGGTTTTTATGGTGTTAGGTCTTATGCTTAAGTCTTTAATTCATCTGGAGTTAATTTTAGTGTAAGGTGTCAGGAAGGGGTCCAGTTTCTGCTTTCTGCACACTGCTATCCAGTTTTCCCGATACCATTTATTAAACAGGGAATCCTTTCCCCATTGCTTGTTTTTGCCAGGTTTGTCAAAGATCAGATGGTTGTAGATGTGTGGCGTTGCCTCCAAGGCCTCTGTTCTGTTCCATTGGTCTATATCTCTGTTTTGGTACCAATATCATGCTGTTTTGATTACTGTAGCTTTATAGTATGGTTTGAAATCAGGTAGCGTGATGCCTCCAGCTTTGTTCTTTTTGCTTAGGATTGTCTTGGCTGTGAGGGCTCTCTTTTGGTTCCATATGAAGTTTAACGTGTTTTTTTCCAGTTCTGTGAAGAAGGTCATTCGTAGCTTGATGGGGATAGCATTGAATCTATAAATTACTTTGGGGAGTATGGCCATTTTCATGATATTGATTCTTCCTAACCATGAGCATGGAATGATTCTCCATCTGTTTGTGTCCTCTCTTATTTCATTGAGCACTGGTTTGTAGTTCTCCTTGAAAAGGTCCTTTACATCCTTTGTTAGTTCTCTTCCTAGGTATTTTATTCTCTTTGTAGAAATTATGAATTGGAGTTCGCTCTTGATTTGGCTCTCTGTTAGGCTGTTATTGATGTATAGAAATGCTTGTGATTTCTGCACATTGATTTTGTATCCTGAGACTTTGCTCATGTTGCTTATCAGTTTAAGATTTTGGGCTGTGATGATAGGTTCTTCTAAATATACAATTGTGTTGCCTGCAAAAGAGACAGTTTGACTTCCTCTTTTCCTAATTGCATACCCATTTTTTTTTTTTTTTTTTTTTGCCTGATTGCTCTGGCTAGAACTTCCAATACTATATTGAATAGGAGTGGTGACAGAGGGCATCCTGGTCTAGTGCCAGATTTCAAAGGGAATGCTTCCAGGTTTTGCCCATTCAGTCTGATATTGGCTGTTAGTTTGTCATAAATAGCTTTTATTGTTTTGAGATATGTTCCATCAATACCTAGTTTATTGAGAGTTTTTATCATATAGAGCTGTTGAATTTTGTTGAAGGCCTTCTCTGCATCTATTCAGATAATCATGGGGTTTTTGTCTTTGGTTCTGTTTATGTGGTGGCGTACCTTTATAGACTTGCGTATGTTGAACCAGCCTTGCATCCCTGGAATGAATCCTACTTGGTCGTGATGGATAAGGTTTTTGATATTGCTGTTGCGATAAAATACTGTTTGGCAGTATTTTATTGAAGATTTTTGCATCTATGTTCATCATGGATATTGGCCTGAAGTTTTCTTTTTTTTTTTAATCTCTGCCGGGTTTTGGTATCAGGATGATGTTGGTCCCTCTTTTTATATTGTTTGGAATAGTTTCAGAAGGAATGGTACCAACTCTTCTTTGTATGTCTGGTAGAATTCAGCTGTGAACCCGTCTGGACCTGGAGTTTTTTTGGTTGGTAGGCTATTAATTGCTGCCTCAACTTCAGCCCTTGTTACTGGTCTGTTCAAGGTTTCAACTTCCTGGTTTAGGCTTGGGAGGGTATAAGTGTCCAGGAATTTATCCATGTCTTCCACGTTTACTGGTTTATGTGCATAGAGTTGTTTGTAGTAAATTGTAATTTGTATTTCTGTGGAGTCAGTGGCGATATCCTCTTTATTTATTGCATCTACTTGATTCTTCTCCCTTTTCTTTTTTATTAATCTGGCCAGTGGTCTATTTTGTTGATCTTTTCAAAAACCAATTCCTGGATTTATTGATTTTTTTGAAGTATTTTTTTTGTGTCTCTATCTCCTTCAGTTCTGCTCTGATCTTAGTTATTTCTTGCCTTCTGCTAGCTTTTGAGTTTTTTTGATCTTGCTCCTCTAGGTCTTTCAATTTTGATGATAGGGTGTCGATTTTAGATCTTTCCTTGCTTCTCATGTGGGCATTTATTGCTATACATTTCCCTCTAGACACTGCTTTAAGTGTGTCCCAGAGATTCTGGTACGTTGTGTCTTTGTTCTCATTGGTTTCAAAGAACATCTTTATTTCTGCCTTCATTTCATTGTTTATCCAGTTGACATTCAGGAGCCAGTTGTTCGTGAAGTTGTGTGGTTCTGAGTTGGTTTCTGAAATCTGAGTTCTAATTTGATTGCCCTGTGGTCTGAGAGACTGTTATGATTTCCTTTCTTTTGCATTTGCTGAGGAGTGTTTTACTTCCAATTATCTGGTCAATTTTAGAGTAGGTGCCATGTGTTGCTGAGAAGAATGTATATTTTGTGGATTTGGGGTGGAGATTTCTGTAGATGTCTATATTAGGTTTGCTTGGTCCAGATCTGAGTTCAAGTCCTGGATATTCTTGTTAATTTTCTTTCTCATTGATCTGTCTAATATTGACAGTGGAGTTTTAAAGTCTCCCACGATTATTGTGTAGGAGACTAAGTCTCTTTGTAGGTCATTAAGAACTTGCTTTATGTACCTGGGTGCTCCCTGTATTAGGTGTGTATATATTTAGGATCGTTAGTTCTTCTTAATGCATTGATCCTTTTACCATTATGTAATGCCCTTCTTTGTCTCTTTTGATATTTGTTGGTTTAAAGTCCATTTTATCAGAGACTAGGATTGCAACTCCCGCTTTTTTTTTTTTT
>NW_016107391.1:5717756-5746854 GCF_001604975.1 Cebus imitator | reverse complement strand
GTCGATTCGCCTGTTGACACTTGTGTATGCAGTGGCAAAGACCTGGAACCAACCCAAATGCCCATCAATGATAGATTGGACAAAGAAAATGTGGTACATATACACCATGCAATACTACGCAGCCATAAAAATGATGAGTTTGTGTCCTTTATAGGACACTTGGATGAATCTGGAAGCCATCATTCTCAGCAAACTGACACAAGAACAGAAAACCCAACACTGTGTGTTCTCACTCATAGGTTAGTGTTGAACAATGAGAACATGTAGACTCAGGGAGAGGAGCATCACACACTGCGGGCAGTTGCGGGGGGTTAGGGGAGGGACAGCGAGGGTGGGGAGGGATAACATTGGGAGAAATGCTGGATATAGTGTATACCTAAAGTAAAATTTAAGAAGCAATATATATATATATATATATATATATATATATGGAAACTCTTGTATACTTCCCAAAGTTCTCATGCTGTGTTTTTTAGCTCCATCAAGTTGTTTATATTCTTCTCTAAGCTGTTTATTCTGGTTAGCATCTCACCTAACCTTTTTTCTAGGTTTTTAGTTTCTTTGCATTGGGTTAGCACATGTTCTTTTAGCTCTGAGAAGTTTGTTATTATCTACCTTCTGAAGCCTGTTTCTGTCAATTCATCAGATTCATTCTCCATCCATCTTTGATCCCTAGCTGGTGAGGAGTTGTGATGCCTTGAAGGAGGACAGGCCTTCTGGTTTTTGGTGTTTTCATCCTTTTTGCACTGGTTTCTTCCCATCTTAGTGGTTTTATCTACCTGTGGTCTTTGTAGTTGGTGACTTTCAGATGGGGTCTCTGAGTGGATTTCCTTTTTGTTGATGTTGAAGCTATTTCTTTCTGCTTCTCGGTTTTACTTCTAACAGTCAGGCCCCTCTGCTGCAGGTCCACTGGAGGTCCACTCCAGACCCTGCTTGCCTGGGGATTATCTGTGGGGGCTGTAGAACAGCAAGGGTTGCTGCCAGTTTCTTCATCTGCTATCCTCATCCCAGAAGGGTACCTGCCAGTTGTTGGCCTGAGCTCCCCTTTATGAGGTGTCTCTTTGGGTATATGAGGGTCGAAGAGTTGATTGAGGAGACAGTCTGTCCCTTATAGGAGCTCAAGTGCTGTGCTGGGCGCTCCGCTGTTCTGTGCAGAGCTGCCGGGCAGGTACCTTTAAGTCTGCTGCAGCTGTCTCTTTTCCCAGGTGCCCTGTTCTAGGAAGGTGGGCTTTGTTTATAAGTTCCTGTCATGCTGCTGCCTTTTTTCATAGATGCCCTGCCCCACACAGAGTAGTCTAGTCACAGTCTGCCAGCAGAGGTGTTGCCGAGCTGCTGCAGGCTCTGCCCAGCTGCTGTGTGAATTGCCTTGGTAGTGGCGGACTGCCTTGGTAGTAGGGGATGCCCTTTCCCTGACTGAGCTGGATGGTCCTGGTTCCAGCTGCACTTACTGCAAAACTGTCAATCCAGAGCATTCCAGATTGCTTGTTTTGTGGGGGTGGTACCTGTTAAGCCTGATCACCTGGTTCCCTGTTTCAGCCCCCTCCCTTTCAGTTGAATTGGTGACTCTGTCTCTGAGGCATTCCAGGCACCAGTCGAAAAGGCCGCGCAGACTTGTGTGAGTTTCTATGGCCCATGAGGCACCAGCTGAAACTGCCACGCTGAAAACTCGTGGTGCCTTTCGGCCCGGGAATCTCCTGGTCTGTGGGCAGTGAAAACTTGTTTGGAAATGCAGTGAGTGCTCACCCTCTGCACTGTTCTCTCTGGTAACTGCACTCTGGAGCTGTTCCTATTCGGCCATCTTGGATCTCTTCTTGTAAAAATATTAACCTATTCTGAGAAAAAAAATGAAAAATTATCATCACCTGGAGATAGTGTCTGTTTACATAATTTTCTTGGTCCATTCCTAATTGACACTTAGATTGTTTCTTTTTTGCTCTTACAAACAGTGTTGTGGTAAAAATCTTTATGGTTACATATTTTCCCACTTATTCAGTTACCATTTAAGGTAGATTGAATAAAGTGAGTTTCTCTGTCAAAGATTATATGCATTTTATATTTTGGTACATGTGACCAGACTTCTGTACAAGGTTTGACCTGTTACACATTTTTTTCTTTCTTTGATTTGTTATATTCTAATCTTCTCCAAAACACTACCTTTTCTATCATTGACACAGCAGGCTAACATTTATTGATGCGTACTATGTCAAGGTCAAAGCTATATCTTTCATGTGCATTCTTTTGAGGCTTAGGCTAAATAATTTGCCCAAGGTGATACACTCAGTAGATTGCTAAGCCAAGATATGAATGCAGGTATCATAGACTCCACCTTGAGCACAGTGGTGAGGCAGGAAAATGAACATTTACAAAGGATGGGTTTATCTTGTTCTGTAGAGTATTTTGAATCCCAGGAATGAAGAATGGGTTTTGTCCTTTGAGTAACAAGCAGCCACACAAAGGTTTCTGAGTAGGCACTGATATGCTGAAAGCTAGGATCCAGATTCTAGAGAACTTAACGTTTCCTTAGCTCTTGACGTGAATTTAGAAAGGCATTTTAGGCAGACATTTTAAACAAATTGGTAATGGGGTGTGGTGGGGGCATCCAAGAAAGAGTCATTATTACTTTGATTTCTTCCCTTTGCCAAGGAAATATGAGAGTAATGGCTAGCCACTGCACCCAGTATAGGGACAGTTTTTTTTTTTTTTTTTTAAAGGGAATTAAAAAAGCTGTCAGCACTGCTGAGTGTAAAATTAGACTTTCAAACTGTGTGTTGGTTAGCAGGTGTGGGTGTGTGACTAGAAACCAGATGTCACTCTGTCCCTGTGCATGGCCTGTTGGCTCAATTCAGAGATGGGCCCAGAATAAGTTTCTTTTAGATACTAAGCCTCGCTCTATGTTCTCTTTACATACTTCTGATTTTGGCATCCCACTGACATCTCTACAGTTGTGGCACCTTCTTGGGTGAGAGCTACATTGGGCTTTCCCCCATCTGTACTCTCACACAACTGGAGAGCTCTAATATGCTTTCTTCCTTTACTAATTTTATCTGACGTTGTCTTCCTGTAGTTTTTTTGGAATGGAATTTCTATTCTTTCCATAAAAGATATGGGAAGATAGGGTGATGCCCTGTTTCTCGCTCATCTGATTCTCCCAGAACCCAGGTTAGCACTCCATGCCTCGGGGAAGTCTTCCTGTATTTACTTTATCCCTTCTCCTGTATCAGTTAGGCTGCCTCTTGCTGCAAGTAGTAGAAACACTGACTCAGACAATACCAGCCATCCCTTACATGTGTTTGCTGTGTGCAGGCACTGCTCTGTGTCCTGGATGGATACATGTATATTTGTGTGTATATGTGTGTGCCTATATTTAATCCTCATAATAACCATATAAGGTTGGAACCATTATTATCGTTGTTTTACAGACTGAGGCTTAGAGATGTCAAGTAACTTGTATAAGGTAAGATGGCTAGTAAGTGGCAGCACCAGATTCAAACATGGACTGTTTGGCTTTAGAGTCTAAGTGGTTGGCAGCGACAGTGCCCTTCCTCTTACTAAGGAACTGCATTATCTAATAGCCAAGTGCGTAGTATTTCTGTAGCTCTTATTCTTTTGGCTCTACCTTTCTCTGTATGTACACTTTTTTTTTTTTTTTTTGAAGTTTGGATTCCTCATGACTGTCAGCAGCATCTAGGGTCAGCATACTATTTATCCACATTTAGTGAGAGAAAGAGCTATGTGGAGGAGGGAACCTGTCTTCAGCCATAAGGAAAAAAGCCTTTCCCCTGATGCTGATTGAGTCAACTTAGAACACCTGCTCCCCCTGACCAATCAGAGTGTTTAGGGGAATGATATGGGTATATTGGTCTGGACCAGTGAAGTTCTGCTTTTGAAGCTGGAGGTGAGGTCATCCCCTCTGAAACACATGGGCTGCATCGGGGACAGGTAGGCACCTGAACAGAAATAATTGGAGTATAATAGAAGGGAACTCTGCATACCTCTATTCCTCTTCATGTTTTCTTGGCACCATATTGCCCATTGTCTTTGTTTTGCTTTGGAAGTAATGGAAATTCACTGCTGCAGATGATTACAAGGATGTTTCTTTATGAGTCATTGGGATAGTAACCAGGAATTGGAAAGCCAGCAAGACCTAAGGCAGCCTCATAGTCTCTTATTTTTCCATGACTGGTTACTTTGCCTAGTAATTTATGTATTTGCTTTTTTTACACAGCCAACCTGACTCCCTCCAGACCTGCACAGGGTCTCTCACGTCCTATGCCACAGTAACTGAGTAGGCTTCTGTGTTAGAATCCTACCTCTGGGCTAGGCGTGGCTCAACACGTATGATCCCCACACTTTGGGAGGCCAAAGTAGGAGGATCTTGTGGCCAGGAGTTTGAGACCAGGCTGGCAACATAGCAAGACTTTGCCTCTACAAATAATAAGCAAGCATGGTGGCACATGCCTATGGTCCCAGCTACTCAGGAGGCTGAGTTGGGAGATTACTTGAGCCCAGGTGGTCAAGGCTACAGTGAGCTGTGATCCTGCCATTGAATTCCAACCTGGGCAACAGAGCAAGACCCCTGATATGGTTTGGCTGTGTCGTCACTCAAATTTCATCTTGAATTGTAGCTCCCAAAATTCCCATAAGTCATGAGAAAAACTCAGTAGGAGGTAATTAAATCATGGGACAGGTCTTTCCTGTGCTGTTGTTGTGATACTGAATAAGTCATGAGATCTGATGGTTTTATAAAGGGGAGTTCTCCTGCACAAGTTCTCTCTCTCTCTCTCTCTCTCTCTCTCTTTTTTTTTTTTTTTTTTGCCTCCTGCCATGTAAGATGTGCCTTTTGTCTTTTGCCATGATTGTGAGGCCTCCTCAGCCATGTGGAACTGTGAGTCCATTAAACCTCTTGCCTTTATAAATTACCCAGTGTCAGGTATATTTATTGCAGCATGAAGATGGACTAATACAACCCCTGTCTCAAAAAAAGAGAGGAAAAAGAAGAATTCTACCTCTGAGACTGTAACTGTGTGCCCTTGTACAATTTATGTCACTTATCTACTCCTCAGTTTCTTCATCTGTATCATGGGAATGATAAGCCCTTCTGAGAGGGTGGTTGTAAGAATTAAATGAAGTTATACATAGAGAGAGCTTAAAATAGCTCCATCCCATAGTGGTCAGCAAGTGTTAGTGTTTCGTATTATTACTTTTAAAGTTGTTATTTTCATAATCTTTAAAATTCTGATAACTTTTGATTCTTATTCTCAGTATGTATTTAATATAGAAACAGTGTTTGTAATCATTTACAGTTACACTGCAGAAATATGTTCATGTTGGGGTTTTGCATTCCCTCAGTACACATCTTTGGGGCTACGTGTACCTCAATTTGAGAGGCATGGGACTGGGAACCTTGTATTTTAGTTCCAGAGTGAAACTTAAGCTCTGGAGAGAATAGTATTCAGGGTCAATGCAAGCACTTTGCATGGATGAATCTGCTCACATTTCTGGTGTTCTTCTAGTTTTATGCAGTGATCTTGGCAGTCGTAGATACTGGAGCATCACACAGGGTCCTCTGATGCACTGCTTGAGTGTGTAGAATGAGAGACACCACACTCATGCTCTGCTTTGCCTTACAACACTTGGGCCAAATCAGAAAAAAAAAGTGGATCTTAATCTGAAAAGAAGAAAAAATTAAAGCCCGCTTTTGTGGGAATACACTTTATTATGTAGAGCAGGACACAGGCATTTACTTTAGAAAGTGGAAATGTATTATTTTAGATGTTTTCAGAAGGAGGAAAAAGGTCATGGTTTTTACCTTCAGAAATCTTATATTGAGATAGATTTGTTAATTTCTTACTATTTTGTGTTTGTGTCTGTTCTTTAAAATATATTTATTTGTTAGTTTCTGGTTCTTTTCTTATTTATTACCCCTTTCCTTTTAGTAGGTATTTGTTACATCATGTGGGAATATAATTGACATGCATTTGATTTGGTTTTAGTAATTGACATTTGCTTTATCCAAGTATGGCAATATAATTCTGAAAGATAATCATCTTGTAAAAGTATTTTCTTGGGCTTTGCTCTTTCAGCATATGTGTTTTTATGCTAAGTAAAACCTTTCTGGTATCTTCAAGTTACTACCATCAATGGAGACCTATTCTATTCATGATTTTTTGGAGCTGGGTTTTTCCTGCATTTGAGTAACAAGATTCTTCTTCTGTACTCAGCACAGCATCTCAAAGGCCATGTCTTCAGCCTTCCACACCTAAAAGCTTTTGCTTATCCTCTGATGTTTATTTTTGACATTATAAATGCTCACCCAGTCCGGGCATGGTGCCTCACACCCATAATCCCAGCATGCTGGGAGGCTGGGGAAGGTGGAAAAACAAAAGCTGTCCCAGGGCCCAGCATAGGCTTATGGCCAGGTTGAGTCTGGCTCTTTGTCTTCAGGTGCTTATTGCCTCATTGCATAAAGACCGTTTTAGGACCCCATTTGGACCCTGCTCTCCTGGGCAGAGTGGTTGGGCATAGCTGGGACATGGCAGTGCATCAAGACAAAGGACCGGGCACAGTGGCTCACTCCTGTAATCCCAGCACTTTGGGGGACCAAGGCAGACGGGTTGCTTGAGCCCAGGAGTTTCAGACGAGCTGTGCAAGATGGAGAAACCCTGTCAGTCTACTAAAGATACAAAAATTAGCTGGGCATGGTGCACATGCCTGTGGTCCCTGGTACTTGGGGGGGCTGAGGTGGGAGAATTGCTTGAGCCTGGGATGTGGAGATTGCAGTGAACTGTGAGTATACTACTACACACTCCAACCTGGGTGGCAGAGTAAGATCATGTCTCAGCAAACAAAACAAAAACCCCAACTCAAAACAAAACACTACAAAAAGTTGGGGAAAATGACTTTTTGTTTGCTGTGTGCTATGAATTGAANAAAAAAAAAAAAAAAAAAAAAAGACAGCAACAACAACAACAAACAAAAAAAACCTCAGCCTAGCAAAGTGTGTGTTAATAATATTGAATACATCCCTTGGATATGTTGATTCAACATTTATAAAGTTCAAAGAAATTTCTCCTGGAATATAGTGAAAAACAAGCCAAAATCAAACTTAAACACTGATTAAATTAATGAGATGAGAAGCTGTTTTTTTTTTTTTTTTTTTTCTTTTCTTGAAAAGGTTTTGCCTCTGTTGCCCAGGCTGGAGTGCAGTAGCACAATCAGTTCACTGCAGCCTTGAACTTCGTGGGGCTCAAGCAATTCTCACACCTCAGACTCCTGGTAGCTAAGTAGCTGCGATATAGGTATGTGCTATCATACCTGGCTAATTTTTTTTTTTGTTTGTAGAGACAGGGTGTCACTGTGTTGTCCAGCTGGTCTTGAACTTCCAGCCTCAAGTGACCCTCTCTCCTTGATGTCCCAAAGTGCTGGGATTATAGGCATAAGTCACTGCACCTGGCTGCAGCTGTTGTTAGGTGAATACATTTTCACTACTACTGAAATTACTCATGAATATTCTTCACTTTAATAGATATGTATATAACTTTTTAAATGTTTTATTTTTGAATTTCTGTATTAAAATGTCCCAAGTCTCAAGTGTTCATCTGAAAAATCACAAATAGTATAATTTGCATGTGCTGAGGCCTCATTGGGCATGTTTTTTGGCGTCAGTTTTTTCCGCCTGCTCTAGAGTCTTTTTAGACTTTTTTTCCATGAGTGAATTCAGTAGTCTAGTGACTTCTGTGTGTTTTTAAGATTGGCACTGGCCTTTTTGATTGACCTCCAGACTTGCTTTTACTGAAGTATTAAAATACTCTGGCTCTGCTGAATTAGGAATTATTTCTAAGCCCAGCCCTGGCACTAAAGGGCTTGAGCGTGTAGTTAACTAATAGCCTGAATAAATACTACTGTATTCATCCCAAAACATGACTCCCTGTGCTCATATTGACCTTGATTTCTAGTGCACCAGTGGATAATGAAACAATTAGCAGAAAGCATCACCAATTATGAAAAGCCAAGCAGTGGGGCCTTTTCTATATAAAAATAACCATGTGGGCTGGAGCTTTATTTTTGGCTTAATAAGACTGCCCTCCAAAAGATACTCATTTGCCATTAGATGTTTGTGTTCGTATAATCAGAGTCTCCTCTGGTTTTTATCCTATACTAATTGTTTTGTGGTAGCTGTGCACTGAGGTCACAGTTTACCACTGTATTCCCTGTATTCAGCATAGTGCTTGGCTCACAGAAGTTGCTCCATCACCATTTGTCTTATGAATGATGAATGAAAATCTGCGAAAGGGGATGCAGATAGTACTGTGGGCTGAAATGGGAATGGCAGAGGAGTTGTGGGTGGGAAAGGTAAAGAGAAGAAATTTGCTGCAGGGTAAGTGCAAACTGGGGAAGCCCAGTAGGATTTGGTAGGAAATGCCATATAGAAAGAATCTCTATATTGAGCCAGTAATATGGGAGCTTCTCTTCTTGTTTCTGCTTAGTCAGTTTATGTACTCTTTGATTCTGGGAAGAATGATAAAACTGGCCTGAGCTCCCTCACAGAGCGATGTAAAGACTTAATAAGATAAAAAATAGACATGATCTGCACATTTAGAAAGCACCAAATAAATGTAAGTTACTGGATCTAATGGTGATTAAATGTTGTTTTCAAAGTATGGTGACTGTTTAAAGTTACTAAATTTGAAAAGTAGAGTAAGCTGTTTTATTGAAAAGGAAAGTGGTAAGTGAGCTAGAAACGATGTTTAGCCAAGAGAGCATTTGATGACATTTATAAGTAGGAGCTTTTGAGATACAGTCAGACACTGCTTAACAACATTTCAGTCTATGGCAGACTGCATATATTAAGGTGGTACCATAAGATTATATTGGAGCTGAAAAATTCCTATTGCCTAGTAAAGTCATAGTCATCTTAATATCATAGTGTGATGCATTACTCATGTGTTCGTGGTGATGGCCATATAAACAAACCTACCGTGCTGCCAGTTGTATAAAAGTGTATCATATACAACTGTGTACAGTACATAATACTTGATAATGGTGTATTAGTCTGTTTTCACACTGCTGTAAAGAAATAGCTGAGACAGGATAATTTATAAAGGAAAGAGGTTTAGTTGACTCACAGTTCTGCATGGCTGGGGAGGCCTAGGAAACTTACAATCATGGCAGAAGGTGTAGAAGCAGCAAGCACCTTCTTTGCAAGGTGGCAGGAGAAAGATAGAGCGCAGGGAAAACCGTCACTTTTAAAACCATCAGATCTCATGAGAACTCCCTCACCATCAGGAGAACAGCATGGGAGAAACTGCTCCCATGGTCCAATCGCCTTCCACCAGGTCCCTCCCTTGACACTTGGGAATTATAATTTGAGATGAGATTTGGGTGGGGACACAGAATCAAACCATATCAAAGGTAATAAATGATTTTGTTACTGATTTATATAATAACAGTACCATTTATTGTTGTTTTAAGGTATACTCCTAACTTATAAAATATTTTAAAAAGTTAACTGTAAAACAGCCTTAGGCAGGTACTTTATGTGGTGTTCTAGAAAGCATAGTTATCATAGGAGACGACAGCTTCATGTGTGTTATTGCCCCTGAAGACCTTCTGGTGGGACAAGATGTGGAGGTGGACGACAGTGGTATTGATGATCATGACCCCGTGTAGGCCTAGGCTAATGTGTGTGTTGTGTGTTAGGTTTTAACAGAAATGTTTAAAAAGTGGAAAAAAATTGAAAAGAAAAAAGCAAATAGAATAAGAATGTAAAAGAAAATATTTTTATACAGCTGCATGATGTGTTTGTGTTTTAAGCTGTTTGAAAACTGAAAAAGTTAAAAATGAAAAAGTTTATAAAGTAAAAAAGTTACAGTAAGCTAAGGTTAATTTATTATTGAAGAAATAGAAGTTTTAAAAATAAATTTAGTGTAGAAATAGAAATTTTAAAAATTAGTGTAGCCTAGGTCACGGTATTTATAAAGTCTAGATATGGTAATATTTTAGACCTTTGTATTTACTCATCACTCATTCACTGACATGTAGAGTGACCTCAGTGCTTCAGGTTCCATCATTCATGGTAAGTGTATATCATTTTTTATAAATGGTATATATATGGTATCTATCTTTTATACTGTACTTTTACAGTGCCTTTTCTATATCTAGATATGTTTATATACACAAATAACATTCTGTTGCAGTTGCATACAGTATGCAGTATAGTAACATGCTGTGCAGGTTTGTAGCCTAGGAGCAATAGGCTATACCATCTAGCCTAGGTGTGTGGTAAGCGATACCATCTAGGTTTATGCAGGTACACTCTATGATGTTTGCACAATGATGAAGTTGCCTAATAATGCATTTCTTAGAACATATGTTCATTGTTTAGTGATATATTATATCTTATTGGATACCTGTTGACATTTTTTTTTCATTGTTCTTTTTCCTTTGAGTTGTTTTGAGTTGTATATTGGCCAAGATTCAGGGGGGGAAAGTTAAAAATGCAGATTTACCTTGGTAATTCTAGTTTTGTATCTCTGGGCTAGCTCCTGAAAATCAACATTTTTAACGTTCTCCTGATGAATCTGTTGAGTAGCTAGATTTGGAATCCCTGATAAATAGTAAGTATCCCAAGGCCACAGTGGTGACCAAACATACAGCAAGCACCCCTTTTGGAACTTCATTTTTTGTAAAATTCTTGATAATCTTATAAAGTGCGATCAGTTAACAATTTGACTAGCAAACACAAAACACTTTTCAGTGGAAACAGCTGCTGAAAGGTCAAAATTCAGATGAGGGCTCTACTGAATTTATGCAAGAAGAATTATCAATGGAAATAAGGGATGAGGAAAGAAGACTTTAGTATTGTTAGTGTCAAAATTGTATTGCATTTTCTGCTCTTAGGAAACACAGATGCCAGTTAATTTTTTTTTCTTTTGCTTCGTTAGCTCTTGCAGCTACAGGAAATCAAAAATTTTGTTATTTAAAATTGATACTTTATTAACCAGGTATTGAGATAATGCAGAATAACCTAAAGATTTCCAGATAATAGAAAGGAACCTGGTGACAGTCTAGACTTAGGGTCTACATCCTCCATCAGGCAGACAATCAGCACCAGCCATGAGTGGGATGCATGCACTGTTGGGCCTGATATCCCGAGACAAGCCTCCACTTGGGCTAGTTTACAAACCATTATGTATTTTGAAGCTTTGCCACCCACTCAGGATGCCCTTAAGCTTTCACTAAATAGAACCTTTTCTAGGTAATAGGATTGTGGGAAGGGACATGGGATCTGAAGTTAACTGTGTTAATAGTGGCCCTGTCACTTATTTTTGTGTGACCATAAGTAAGTTTGTGTCTCTGAACCTCAGTTTTTTCATCTGTGAACTTGGGTTAATATTATGTACCTTATAAGATTGTTGTGAGAACTAACTGAAATGCATGCATATAAAAAACAATACAATGCTTTACCACAATAGACTGTTAAAACGTGTTAACTGTAATTATTAATAATCAATTCTTAAATACTAGGTTTTAAGAGACAGAGCCAGACCATCCTGAAATACATACCTGTACTAAGCTGCTGGGCCTTTGAGAGTCTACCATTTGATTTATTTCTTAGTGTATGGCATACTATGTTGATGCTCATCGTTAATAACTTAGGTAAGAAGCTATTGGTTTCTGGGATGGGTTAGAAGAACAGCTCAGAAGGAGAGGGCTTAGGAGAGGAGGTCAGAAAAGGATGGTAGAGTGGTTTCACAGTGGACAGTGTAGGGTAGCAGGGTGGGATAGGAGGCTGGGAAGTTGACAGGGTTCTGCTCCAAGAGCTTTGAATGTCACAACTGGGGTGGGGAGGGGTCATTCCCTTCATTGCCAAGTAGTTTATGGTGATTGAGTGCCACCTAGAAGTTAATGAAGTACAGAGTCTTGGAGGTGGCTGGGACTGGATTTTCACTGGGGGCATTTGACTTCGTAGCCACTGTGCTTTTTTTTTTTTTTTTTTTTTTTTTTCTTTTTTTTTTTACTTTAAATGGGAATATTAATGGTGGTTATAGTAGAACAGCATTATTGTTACTAGTGTTAGTACTGTTTACACACATTTGTTGAGTGCTTACACATACTACCTTCAGTGCTTTCCACATATTGCCTTATTCAACCTTGAGACAACTCATGAAATAGGTATTATTAACCCCATTTTACAGAGCAGACCAAACTTTACAGAGCTTCAGGAATTTACTGTGTTGGTGGGTAGGCAAGATAACACAAGTTATGAATGTAGATGGTCTAATTCCAGGAGGCACACCTTTATTCCCTATCTCAAAGGCATATATATATATAGTGTGTGTGATTTTACATGTATAAATACATGTGCTTATGTTAAGGCTGAAAACTGCATAGCATTTAGTGAGAGCTCTGCAAATTGCATTGGCTTTCTGTGGAGGCAGTTTTGTAAATGGGTTCAGACAGACAGCATGGGAGAGACTACATAGTTGGGCATGGTGGAGCAGCAGTGATTCAGTCAGGAAGTCTCTGCAGCAGTGTCAGAGCCAGGGAATTGGGCTGGAGTGAATGCGCAGTCTGACCTGAAGACCTTGTGTTTCCTTTGGAAACCCTATTTTTATCTGCTTACAGGAGAATGCTAAAAACATGATTAGAATTGAGATGTCATCACAACAAGAGTATCTGTGGAACCTTTTTTTTCCCACTCAAAGACACTTTAATTAGATTCCCATCATGAAAACAATTAGTCAAGATTTGCCATACCTAACCAGTCAATAATTCAAGGACAAGATCTCATTAAGAGCTTTTGCTTTCCCAGAAACTGCTGTTTTGAGGATTCAGCACTGGTGGCTACATGCTCTGGGGATTAATTCCTGATCCATATTTCCCCTGAACTTTTTTATTTTCTCAAATCAAGAAGAAAACACATTTTAAAATGACTGTATAAACTGCCCTTCATTTTCACAAAGGTGTTCTGGGATTTGAGTTGTGCTTTCTCTGTCACAGTTCCATTGGGTTCTGTTTTGAATTACATCCACTAAGTGGACAAAGCAAGAGATGAGACAGGCAATGCTTGAGTGGGTGAGCCTCACGCTCAGATTTTGTGAGTGGCTTATCCCTCAGCCAGGTGAAGGTTGCCCTCTGTTGATCTGAGCTGGTGGATCTCCTGGGACATCTGGTTCATTTTCCCTGATGCAAGTATTGAGATGTACTATATATTTCTTCCCATCTTTCGCTTCTTCACTTTCTCTTCCCTACATTCCCTCTGTCTCTTCATTCTTTCCTTTGTAAATGCATTGTTGATTTCCTACCATGTGCTAGTCTTTGCAATTAGAATTGAGGATGCAATGAAGAAAAAATAGGTACAACCATTTAGAAAAACATTTGGCCTGATCTATTAAAGCTGAAACTGTGCATGTGCTATGGCCCAGATAATTGACTCCTGGATACTCCAGAGATACTTGTGTACATACATATCTGGATATATTATAAACATTTTCATGACAGCACTGTTGATAATAGCTATAAACTGGTACATTCTAAGTATCTTCTGTAGAGTGGATAAATAATTTGGAATGTTTTCAGTCAGTAGGACATTATGTAGCAATGAAAATGAGTAACGACATGCAACATTGTGGATAAATTTTACAAGACTGAGCATGCGGGCGTTATTCACCCTGTCTTAATAGACAGGCAGTGACATGATTAGCGTGTGCTTAAGAAGTTGACTTTTGGTCAGTATGGAGTACAGGGAATCCATACTGGAGATACAGACCCCACTGGGAGGCACTTTGCAATGGTCTTGGAGAGAGAAAATTCTATGCCATGCACAGGCAGTAGCTGTAGCAAGGAAGAGAGTGACATGGATTGTTGAGGGACATTAGAAGTGAAATAAGCACAATCAGGTGACTAATTGGATGTTTGGATTGATAGAGAGGGGACCATCTAACTTGTTGCTAAGACTTCTAATCTCATGGACTAGAAGGACAGTTGTGTCATTGACACAACTGAGAGCCGAGGAAGACTAGGATTTTGAGTTGATAGATAATGAATCCTCATGGCATTAAGCTATATGACCTTGGGTAAGTTATTGAACATCTCTTTGCCACAGTTTCTTCACTTATAAAAGAGAAAATAATTTTCAAAGCATAGCAGCCTCAGAAGATAATACACTGTCTGATCTAGAATATACACTGTTACGATACTGGTTTTTGAGGAATAAGTATGACCCTGAATTTGTAATATCATGAATGTGAAGGAGAGTCTGCTCTGTAGGCTTCTAACAAATGCTTATTGAACTCATTCAGAGATGAAAGACAGGTGAAGGAAAACTTGAATCATCCTTATATGTCTTGAGGATGATAAGACACTAAGTACTTCAAGTACAGGGTGGGGAGAAAGTCTTAGGACATAAGCTACAAAGAAATGAAATTACATAATGTGGGGAAAGAAAAGCCAAGAGGTGATTTTATGAGACTTTAAATGAAGGGCAAGCCAGAAGTTAGCACGTACCATTGCTGAAAACGGTTTAAAAGGCACAGAGCCATTTATAAAATGCTTTATCTATTTATATAAAAGTGATACTCAGAGCCTTATTATTCAATAGACTTTTGCGGTGATTGCCAAAGGAATACATATTTTTTAATAGAAAGTTTCGAAACCACTAAAAAGAACAAAGCAAGTAATAACATATAATTCTAGTGCCCTAATGTTAACATTTTAGCTCTGTTCACTTACTCATCTGTTCATCCATCCATCTATCCATCCACCCATCTTTTCTTTTTTTTAATGGAGCTGAAATTAAGCCATATGTTGTTGTGTAAGCTGCTGTGTTTTGCACAGAACCTAAATGGAGATGAATTCTAGTGTGAGGGATTTAGGTTAGCTATTTGTAGTAAGAAGAAAGTGTCTGATGTGCTTTATCAATGAGTTATTGAGGGAAAGTGCGATATTTTCTTCTCTGGCAGTCTTAAAATATAACAGGATAAACTCTCATCTCGTTGATGGCAAGGGCATGACCCTGCTTTACTGCCCTGTTATTCTCTGATATGTGGACAAAACCTGAGAGTGCTTTTCTGAAGACTTCTCCCAAAAGTGGCAGAAAGAAATATTGGTTAGAATATGATGTAAGAGACTTTTATTAATCCCTCACCTACATTTGCCTTCAGGACTGAGGTCTGGAGAGTTCATCTCTCCCAAGAGTGTGAGACTGTTCAACTTTTCATTTCTCAATATTAAAATCACTGTAAAATTCTATTCTGACTAATCCAGAATAAAGACGGGAAAGATTAGTGTCACCAAGATATAGTTTTCCATGAGCAAATCATTTTAAATAGGCTTAAATCTAAGAGGTAAAAACTGCTTAGACTGAAGGAATTTATGTCAGATTGGATGGGATAACTCGTGTGTGTGTGTGTGTGTGTGTGTGGTGGAGGAAAGAGAGGGAGAGAGGGGAGCTGTATGCATGATCTAAATGTAGAGGCTGCTGCTATTAGCGAGGTCTGATTAAGAGGTTTTAATAACCATTTTGACCAAAATGACAGTTTGTTGGATCCAGTGTTTTCTCAGATTTTTTTTTTTTGTTTTGTTTCAGTGCGTGTTCTCATGTATCATGCATATAAACACATGCCAACTATATATACAGGAGACTTGGCTCTCATTTCCTTTCCACAGAGATGTAAGGTTGGGAATATGTTTTCTTTGTTGAATAGTTTTGATTACAAAGAAATTGAATTAATTCATCTAACAAATGCTTATTGAACTCATTCAGTGTAAGCACTGTGCTGAAAATGGGGAATAGGAGATTGTCTAAAAGCATCAAGGAATGGCAATAAGCATTTTAGTCAGTGGTGCAGATGTGACTATTAATCTATACCTGGTACTTGGTGTCCTCAGAAGAGAAGCCTCCTTTACCTTCAGGGTAAAGCCTAAACTCCTCAACCTGAGACCATTTGCAATCTTGTCTTCACTTATCCTTTCAGCCTCATATCCTAGCATCTCCCACATCCATCTTATGCTCCCGCCATTTCTATAGGAAGAATTTTTCAAACCCCATGCCATGTACTGGGCATTTTTAGATAACTTATGGCTCCTCAGACATCCTCTCTTCCTTCATGCCTCCTTACCTGGATCCTTGCGGTTTTCCTGTAACGGAGTGTTTCATCTCCAGTTGCTGATACTCTCCCACTTATCTGTTTGTCTTTTCCACTAGCCAATGAGATCCTGGAGGAGAGAGACCATCTCCTTCTCTGTGGACCTCTAGCAGTCAGTATGGTGCTTAGCATATAGTAGCCATGCAGTCAGTGTGTTGAACAAATAAATGAATGAGGCAAAGTTAAGTGTAATCCAAATCTCTAGTGGTGATAAACTCCCTTAGCTTTTGTTTATTTAGGAAAGTCTTAATTTCTCTTTCGTTTTTGAAGGATAGTTTTTCTGGATATAGTATTTTAATGTTGTAGGTTTTTTTTTAATTTCAGTATTTTGAATATGTCATTGCATTTACTTCTGGCCTGCAAAGTTTCTGCCAAGGAATCTACTGAAAATCTTATAGGAGCTTAATGTGATGAGTTGCTTTTCTCTTACTGCTTTCAAGATTCTCCCTTTTCTTCTGTGACTTTTGACAGTGTGATTATGTGTCTTGGTGTGAGTCTTTTTGAATTTATCCTAGTTGAAGTTCATTGAGCTTTTTCAATTTGTATGCCAATTTCCTCCCCAAATTTCGGGAATTTTCAGCCATTATTTCTTCAAATAGATACTCTACTTCTTTCTCACTCTCTTCTCGATTTGAGATTCCCATAATGTGGATAATGATCTGTTTGATGATGTCTTAGGCTCTCTTGACTTTTCTTTATTCTTTTTTTTTTTTTTTTTTTTGGTCCCTGACTTAATAATTTCAAATAACCTGTCTTTAAGTTTGCCAGTTCTTTCTTTTGCTTGATCGAGTCTGCTGTTGAATGAACCCCTCTAGTGAATTGTTTTTTAGTTCCATTATTGTATTTTTCAACTCTGGAATTTCTGCTTGGTTCTCATTTTTAGTTTCTCTTTGTTGATAGTCTCATTTTGTTCCAGCATTTTATTTTTCTTGGTTCCTTTAGTTGTCTGTTTTAGTTCATGGAGTATTTTAATATGGTTATTTCAAGTTCTTTATGAGGTAATTCATAAATCTCTGTTTCTTTCTAGAGATTTGTTTCTTTGATTCGGCCATGTTTCCTTGTTCCTTTGCATACATTGTGATCTTTTGTTGAGGTTTGGGTACATAAAAAACAACCACTTCTCATAGACTTATGGACTGGCTTCATACAGGGAAGACCTTCACTGATCAGCCTAGCTTGAGATTCCAGGGGCCTCTCAAACCTTTTTGGGGGATGCATCTTCTCTGGGTTTGTGTGTAATTTCCCAGTTATAGAGGACTGCCTCTGTTTTCAAGAACCCATGATCTTTTGTAACCCTTGGTGGCTGTCTCAGGTACTTGCAGGCTCTTTAGTGTAACAAGCCACCATGCTTGCTTTTGAGAGTATATTGCCATTTCCTTTAGCACTCTGAGTCATGCCTCTCTTAAAGACAGAATGTTGGATGCACAGTTAGCGCTTTTCTGTCCCTCCTGAGGAAGAGGCCAGAAGTTGGGAGTTTTTTCTTGATTGTGTTACATGATGCTGGGTGGGAAGCACCTATCATGGGTAAAAGCAACAAACTTTCTTATCTGTTTTGATGTGGCTCTTCTTGGCTTTGCACTCACCTGGGTGGTGCTACTTCTTGAGGGAGTTCTCACAAAGGCACTTTGGTTTATATATTGTTCTTACGTCATTGTCTCTGGGGGTAACGAGGGCTTGGGACTTTCTATTCGGCCATCTTATATCACTTTTAAGTGTAATGTAACTCTCCGTTTTACAAAATGAAGATAATTGATATAATTTTGGTAATTAAAATTGGTAGAGATAGTGACATATCTCTTCTGTCTCACCCCCTTCTCCAATTGAGGAATGCAAAAGTCATTCCAGGTTTCTGGTTTTCCAGTCTTGTCTCTATCTGACTTTCTTTAGTAATAGTAGCTAACATTTAATAAATACTTACATGTCGGGAACTCTTCATATTCCTGTGATGTGTGATAACTCATTTACTTGCAACAGTAGTTGTAAGAGAAAGATACTATGGTTGTTCCCATTTTACATGTAAGGAAACCAAGTTAGAGAGAGTCTAAATAATTTACCTAAGGTCATATCATTGATAATTACCTCAGACTCAATTTTAAAAAGAGATTTTGCAGCATGAAATGAATATTCTTTAATTTAAATAAGACTGTTGTGAATATTATATAAACTATAAATTACTTTTAACAAAACTTCTTATAACAGGCAGTTATTGAATAATTATGGATATTATTTTGTACTGATTATAAGTGGTAATTATGCAGCTAGAAATGTCTGTAGTTTATGTATCCAACCATAGAATGACATCAAAGATGTGTTTTTTTGATTTTTGGTGTTTTTTTCTTTGCAGGACAGAGTTCATTCAAAGAGGCAGAATTTCAATCACAGGAGCTGGATTTCTCAACTGCATTCTAGAAACTTTTGCCAGCACATTCTTAAGACAGGGAGCCCAGAAGGTAACCTTATTTCTGCTTTGAACCAGTATTAATTTTAAAAAACTATAAGAGTTCCAATAGGGTTATTGAATAAGACTCATGAACAGACATAATGAGAAAAACATAGTTAATAAATATATGCAAAAATAATTACCATCAAAATTATTACATAAACCAAAATCAAAGTAAAACTAAAGTGCAATTTATGGCTCATTAAATTGAAAATATGCTAATGAAAAGTATGTGAAAATTTGAAGCACACTTACAATCTAATTAAAAGAAATAATCAGAATGAATAATAATGTATAGTATGGTGACAACTATTTAATAAAAAAGATAATGATAGTTAATATTTATTGGGCACTTACTATGTACTACTGACTGCTAAAAGAATTTGTATTTATTATTTCATTTAATCCTCACAAACCTTTGAAGGAGCTATTACTGTTGTCCTAATATTATAAATGAGGAAAATACAGAGACCCCAATTGTCCCTTCTTGTAGTTTTCAAACTCTATTCTCAAGGGAGCTTAGGCTTCCATCAAAGTGATTCAGAAGTCACATTGGTGTTCTAAGGTCCTGTGCACCCTATTTTAAGTAGAGCTGTTCCATTTTAATCTGTCTTCTATGGCATTCATTATGACATTTATATCTTCTATTTTCTTGCCTTAATAGCATTATTTTAAAAACATCTTTATGGCAAAACCCATTTCTTATGCATCTTTATGTGCTTATTGCAGTGCTGAGTATAGAGCGGTTGCTCCAAAGTGTTTTATTATTGTTATTAATTGTGATGATAATTATACTCACTTATTTCTAGATTTTACTCAGGACTTTGGTATAAGTTACCTCATGTTGTTTTGTGGGATAGAGTTAACCACTGGTCTAAAAAGCTATTGTTATGACTCTCAGAGACTTCTGGGTAATGGACCCTTGTTTTCGTTTTTGTAAGTCTAGGTTTAAGGATGAACCTGTACTAGGAGGCATTCATCTGGGAGACTGAGGGCAGTGAATGAATATTCAGTACTGTTTTGTATACTATAGACCTACTGTTGAGATTGATGACATGTTTTTGAGGTGGTTCCTGGCACATATTCAGACTGGTCCAGCCTCTTTAAATCTGGACTTGAAGGGAGTAGTTGAACTTCCAGAAGATCTGATGTCACCTTCACTCACTCAGATATTATTGCAGATTTTCTGTTATATTGCAATTTATGCATTTGTAAAAACTCCCATGTTCTGCAGCATTGCACTCTAAAAATAGTGGAACTGATGAGAAAAGTAATTTTCTTGCCATGTTTCTTACTGAGTTGACTTCTTGTGCATCCTTTAAACTCTGTATGATAATAGTAATAAATTGAATATAATTTTTTGCAATATAGGTGTATTAACTAGAAGTATGGGATGTTTTTGGGGGAAGGTATAACATTTAGCTGAAGTAGGGTTCAAAGTTAGTGTTCCCTATCATCAAGTTGATTGCAAATGTTCATTTATAAAAACCATTCTTGTAGGCCATATAAAAACAGGTGGTGGGCTGGATTTCGTTTGTAGGGTATAGTTTGCTAACCCCTACTTCAGATAAAATTATTTCATTAACGGAGGTGAGTCTGTATTTGACTCATTGATTAATCTGATGAATCTAATAATGAGTTTTTTTTTTTTTTTTTGAGAAAGAGTCTCACTCTGTCACCCAGACTGGAGTGCAGTGGCGCAATCTTGGCTTACTACAGCCTCTGCCTCCTGGGTTCCAGTGATTCTCCTGCCTCAGTCTCCCAGGTAGCTGGGATTATAGGCATGCACCACTACGCCTGGCTAATTTTTGTATTTTTAGTAGAGACAGGGTTTCACCATGTTGGCCAGGCTAATCTTGAACTCCTCATGTCAGGTGATCTGCCCTCCTTGGCCTTCCAAAGTGCTACAATTAGAGGTGTGAGCCACTGTGCCCGGCCTCTAATAATGAGGTTTTAATCGTACAAGTTATATACATTCTGATCCTGTAAGATGCACAAAGTGAAATTTTTATTCCCATTTTATTAATGAGAACGAGAATTCCTATTTTATTAATGAGAAATGACTTGACTTAAAAGATAAGTATACTTGATATGTGGTAACTGCTTTCCTGCCTTCCTTCCTTTTTTTACAAATATATATTGAGCACCTGCTTTGCACTAGGCACTGTGCTAAGTGTAGACTAAATGTGTTTCTTTTCTTCTTCTTTTTTTTTTTTTTTGAGATGGAATTTCGTTCTAGTTGCCCAGGCTGGAGTGCAATGACACGATCTTGGCTCATTGCAACCTCTGCCTCCTGGGTTCAAGCAATTCTCCTGCTTCAGCCTCCCTAGTAACTGGGATTACAGGCTTTTGCCACCATGCCTGGCTAATTTTGTGTTTTTAGTAGAGACAGGGTTTTTCCATGTTGGTCAGGCTGGTCTCGAATTCCCGACCTCAGGTGATCCACCCGCCTCGACCTCCCAAGGCTAAATGTGCTTCTTCAAGGTCACAGAACTAGCAAAGGGTGGAGTCTGAACTCAAATCCCCATCTTTTTTTCATTAAGAGTTTCCTCTTGCCACTTTATTGTGCAGCGCTTAGATGAATGAAGTGACATTCTTGCCTGCCTAGCATCACTAACTTCAGTAATACATTTGTTCATTAGATGAATTTGTGTTGTGGTCTTACTCCCTTTGGATTTATTAGGACTATTTGGTTGTGAGTAACAGAAACCACTTCAGGCTAGCTCATTTTAAGGGTACAAGGGTGGTGAGACTGGCAGGCTTCAGAAAGGTCTCTACTGGGAGCTGAACGCTGCTAGGAATCCAAGTAGTATTCCTTCTTCAGCTCTTGTCTGTAAGACTATGTGTCTGTTTTATTCCACTCTTCCTGTGTAGTCTGATTTTCTCTGCTCCCCAGGCTATATAATGGGACATGGGCCTCCACTGTCAAGTGTACAAATTATATATTAATAGAATTCTCACTAATAATAAAATGGCTTATTTGTTTTCTTTATTAATTCTTTGGGAGGGACTCTTGTTGGCCTCCCATAGGTCAGGTACCACCAGGAAGGTAGAAGCCAGGTTGTCCAGTTATGGCTTATCCTGTGCCATGACCACATGGACCAGGGTTGGGGGCCACTTCTCAGGAAAAGGGGTTGTAGGGGGATATATACTCCCCCAAATTTCTGGCATGATCCCACAGTTGATTCTATTTTCCTTGATGGCAGAGAGGTGGCTTTATTCATCTTAATCTTTATTCCCTCCTCCCAAACTGTAGTACCAAACTGTAGTACCTTAGACAGTAGTCAGTCTATTCGTGTGGGAATGAGTAGAAAGAAGTCAAATGCACAGGGAGGTTTACAGTTGGTTTCTGATGAATATTATCTGGAAATAATCAGGTGACTTCAACTTCTTAAAGTGATCCCTTTTTATTCTCTTTTATTATGCTCAGAAGTAAGAATATATTTTTCCTGCGAGCTTTTGCCATTTCTGACTTTACTTTTTCTTTTTGAAGAGGCCACATTTAATTAGCTTTTTGATTTTAGGAGCCATTTATGCTTAAGTGTCTTTTTTCTTTTATCCAAGTGGTCGTGTTTTCCAGTATTGCCTGACTTCTGATAAACCTTCACAGCTAAGCCTGCATAAATGGTGTCTGTGGAAGTCACCATGAGAGTGTTTTAGGTGACTTTATTTTCACTTTAGGACTTATCCCTGAGTCTTTTTAGTAGTGGTAATGATGGGATCTGATATCTACTTTTTTCCAGAAAAATCAAAACTAGGTACTTACAAACTTTATATTTTTATGTTTGTAAATTAAAAGCTGACTTTAGCTAGGGATTCCCAAGCTGAGGTCATACGTATTCTGTGCCTCTGAGGACTGGCTCAATTGCTTTTTTCTTCTTCCTTCATCACTCTTAAAGGGAGGTAACTTGGAATTTGAGAGCCTTTGTGTTACAAATGCTGACTTTTTACACAACATTCAGACCTTCCGTCCTCCTGGAGTGGAAATCTGTGGGCAGAAGAACCAGGATTTCCTTTTGGCAGTCAAGTTGACAGATGTGTCCCCGAAACAGGAGTGGTTCTGAACTTACAGCCCACTGGACTTGCTCTCCTCACCTTTGTGACCCAGCACAAGTCACTTTGGCCCTCCCTATTCTAATTGTCTGCAAAATGGAGGTTTTAATGTTCCCACAGATATGTGTGAAAACTAAGTTAGACAGCTTTCTTTAAGTTGGTAAACACAGGTCAAATACAAAAAATATGTTTTAGTTTTCAAGAATTAAAAAAAGTTACTGCCACATACTTCAACATATTTTCTTTTTATGGTTATATATACTTTTTTCTCCCCTTCAAACTCATGTAAACACATTTAGACAACTAGATTTTAAGTTCACTTCCACCAGCACTTTTTGGGTGTCACCTATGTGCCAGGAATTGGGCCAAATGCTGGAGACACAAGTAAGAATTAAGACATAATTCACAAGATAGAGATTGTGCCTTAAGCAGCTTTACTTCTGGGACATCTAGCTCAGGGCGGAAAGCAGGACAGACAATGAATGAACATCTGCTGATGCAGAAAATTTGTTGAGCCTTTCTTGGTGTTCAGTGCCAGCACTATGATCAGTGCAGAGAAGCATATTAAAATAACAGCTAGTGCTTATAAGAGCTTAGTAGATGCCAAGCACTGTCCTTGGCATGCATTACCTTATCTGATTCTCTGGATAACATAATGAGATAGGAATTGTTATTCTCATTTTATGCCTAGGAAAACTGAGGTCCTAAGTGGCAAAGCCGTTTTCTCAAGGTCATGGAATCATTAAGTGGTGAACCTGGGATTTGAACCTAAGCCTGTCTGACCTCAGAGTGCTCTTGATCACTGTAGCACAGTGCTATATCCATGATCTATGTACTTAAGCCACCTGCGTTGGGCAAGAGTGAGGCGATGTGGTGCAAAGTAACGATGGAGGAATGCAAGAGTAGGGAGCTCAGTTACAGGGAAGAACTTGGAATGGGCCAGAGTAATGGGGCCATGCTACTTGAAACAGCCTTTGAGGGGCAAGAGACTATCCTCCCTGCTGTTCAGAGGTGCCAGCATCTGTTGTCCACACTACAGTTGGCCTAAATTCCACAGTGCTATGCAGGTTAAGACTGTGTTAGCTGACATTTCTCCCATTTTTACTGTAATGACATCCTTTTTTGCTTTTCTATTTACTGCAGATGTATTGTGTTATTTGCTTTGAAAATATCTTTGTATTAAAAAATAATATTAAAAGTTAATTTTTTCTTGTGGCAAAATACACACAGCATAAAAATTACCATTTTTAACAATTTTTAAGTGTTCAGTTCAGTGGCATTAAGTACACTCACATTGTGCAGCTGTCACCACCATCCATCTCCAGAACTTTGTTCCTCTTCCCAAACAGGAGCTTGTTAGCTGCAACTTCCCATTGCATTCACCTCCCAGCCCTTGGCAACCACCATTCTACTTTTTGTCTCTATGAAACTTGGCTAGTTTAGTGTATGTCATATAAATAAAATCATATAGTATTTATCTTTTTTGGACTGGCATTATTTTACTTAGCATATGTTTTCAATGTTCATCTATATTGTAGCATGAGTCAGAATTGCCTTTTTTATGAGGCTGAATAATATTTCACTGTTTGTATATATCACATTTTGTTTATCTAGTCATCTGATATGGTTTGGCTGTGTTCCCATCCAAATCTTACCTTGAATTGTAGTAATCCCCATGTGTCAAGGGTGGGGCCAAGTGGAGATAATTGAATCATGGGGGATGCTTTCCCCATACTGTTCTCGTGGTAGTGAATAAGTCTCATGAGATCTGATGGTTTTATAAATGGCAGTTACCCTGCACAAGCTCTCTTGCCTGCCTCCATGTGAGACATGTCTTGCTTCTCATTCACCTTCTGCCATGATTATGAGGCCTCCCTAGACATGTGGAACTGTGAATCAATTAAGCCTCTTGCCTTTATAAATTACCCAGTCTCAGGTATGTCTTTATTAGCAGTATGAAAACAGACATCATCCATTGGTGGATTCTTGGGTTACTTCTTCCTTTTGGCTATTGTGAATAATACTGCTATAAACATGGGTATGTAAATATCTGTTTGAGTCCCTGCTTTCAATTCTTTCGGGGATATATATATATATATATATATATACACACACACACACCCAGAAATGAAATTGCTGGACTAATTATATGTTTAATATTTTGAGGACCCATTTAAAAGTTTTTTTTTAAAGGTTAATATTTTATTTTTAATTGACAAATTATAATTCTATATATTTATGGGGTACATGTTTATGTATGTATATATATATATAAACATAAATATATATCTAAACACATTGTGTGTGTGTGTATATATATACACACACACACATATATGTATATATACATATATGCACACACGCATATACACACACACAATGTGTAATGACTAATTCAAGCTTATTAAAATATCCATCACCTTACATATTTAACATTTTTTGTGGTGAGATCATTTGGAGTTTACTCTTAATAATTTTGAAATTTATAATATATATTTATTAACTGTAGTCAACATGTTACACAGTAGATCTCAAAAAACTTATTCCTCTTGTCTAACCAAAACTTTATGCCTTTTGGACAACATCTTCACGTTCTGTCTCACCAGCCTCTGATAACCACCATTCTATGCTCTACTTCTATGAGTTTAACTTTTTTAGATTTTACATATGAGGTATTTGTCCTTCTGTGCCTTGATTATTTTAGTTAACATAATGTTCTCCAGGTTTATCCATATTGTCACAAATGACAGAGCTTGCTTCTTTTTAAGGCTGACTAGTACTCCATTGTGTATATTTATTATATTTTCTTTATCCTTTTATCTGTTGATAGACACTTAGGTTGATTCCATATCTAGGCTATTGTGAATAATGCTGCAGTAAACATGATAGTGCAGCTGTCTCTTCGACATACTGATTCCAAATTCTTTGGATATATACCCAGAAGTGGGATTGCGGGATCATATGGTAGGTCTATTTTTAGTTTTTTGAGTAACTTTTATATAGTTTTCTATAACGGCTGTACTAATTTACATTTCCACTAACAGTGTACGAGGATATCCTTTTCTCCACATTCTCACCAACACTTTTTATCTTTCATCTTTTTGATAACAGCCATTGTAACAAATATGAGGTGATCCCATTGTGGTTTTAATTTACATTTCTCTAATGATTGGTGATGGGTCAGCTTTTTTTTTTTTTTTTTTTTTTTTTGATATGTATACCTGTTGCCCATTTGTATGTATTCTATTGGGAAATAGCTATCAGGTTCTTTGCCCATTTCTTAATGGGTTGTTTTCTTGCTATTGAGTTGTTTGAATCCCCGATATGTTCTGGATATGAATCCCTTATCAGATGTATGATTTGTAGATACTTTCTTTAAGTTTGCAGGATGTGTCTTCATTAATTGTTTCCTTTGCTGTGCATAAGCTATTTAGTTTAATGTAAATCTTATTTGTTGGTTTTTGCTTTTGTTCCCTGTGCTTTTTGGGGTCAAATCCAAAAAATCATTGCCCAGACCAATGTCATGGATTTTTTCCCCTTTTATTTCCCTCTAGTATTTTTATATGACAACATGATCTTCAGTTCTTATGTTTAAGTCTTTAGCTCATTTTGAGTTGATTTTTGTATATGGTGTGAGATACAGGTCCAATTTTATTATTTTTTTGTGGATATTCAGTATTCCTAGCACCATTTATTGAAGACACTGGTTTTTCCCTATTGTGTGTCTTTGGCATCTTTAGTGAAAATCAATTGACTGTAAATGTGCAGGTTCATTTCTGGACTCTCTATTCTGTTCCATTATTCAGTGTGTCTGTTTTTATGCCAGTATTGTGCTGTTTTGATTACTATAGGTTTGTAGTATATTTTGAAATGAGGTAATGTGATGCTTCCAGCTTTGTTCTTTTTACTCAAGATTACTTTGGTTATTTGAGGACTTTTGTGGTTCCATGTGAATTTTAGAATTTTTTATTGTATTTTTGTGGAAAATGTCATTGGAATATTGCTAGAAATTGCATTGAATCTGTAGATTGCTTTGGGTATTATGGATAAGTTAACAATATTCTTTCAAACTATCTTTCTATTTATTTGTGTCTTCAGTTTTGTCAATGTTTTATATTTTTCAGTGTAGAGATCTTTTTCCACCTTGGTTAAATTTATTCCTAAGTTTTTTTTTTTTTAAATTTTTTATTTTTTTGGTAACTGCTATAAATGAGACTGACTTCTTGATTTTTTTTCAGCTAGTCTGTTAGTGTATAGAAATGACACTGATTTTTGTAGGTTGATTTTTGTACCTACATCTTAACTGAATTCATTTATCACTCCAAACAGTTTTTTGGTGGAGTCTTTAGGGTTTTATATACAAGATCATGTTGTCAGCAAACAGAGGTGATTTTACTTCTTCCTTTTCTACGTGGATGCCTTTTATTTCTTTCTCTTGCCTAATCATGCTAGAAAAACTCCCAGTACTATATTGAGTAGAAGTGGTGAGAGTGGGCCACTTTTTTTGAGATAGTTATCTATCTATGTGCATGACAGCAATGGGGTGTACCATTTCTGTGAATTTTTCTCAGTTCTATACAGAAGAATGAGTACTATATATATATATGTATATACTCTTGGTCAGTGAGCATTTGTGAGTGTGCCATACAGTGTGTTCCTCAATCAGAGAGGCATTCGCTTATCTCTTTACTCTGCGTTCATCCCTCTCAGCTTTGAGTTCATGTGCTGTTGGACAGTTTTGACCCATAGTGACCAATAGAAGATAGTATGCCGGAAGTGCCAAAAACATGCTGAAGACAAGTATTTGCTTATCTCAAGTCATGCTAAAATATGTAGTTAGTAGTTAGTTTTTAACATGCCATGAGATAAGTAAGTACATTCAGAAAGGAGATCAAGGAGATAAAGTTCTGAAGGAAAACAGTGGTTGGTGGAAATCTGGGACACATGAAAGTCTTCATATACATTTCTGCAGCCTTGGGAAATGGCCCAACCACTGTGTGAAGCAGAGCTGGAAGACACCCAGGCCAGAGTCAAGTCATGATCTCAGACCTCAGGTATCCAAAGAGAAGGAAACAGAGACATCACTGATGCTCTGCAGGTGCTCACCACTTTGGGAGGGCTTTCCTTAGGTCAGTGTTTCTCAACCCTTTTTTCATTATCACTCCTTTCAGTAGCCTTTTTGGTAATTTCCCCCTAATTGCTCTTCTCACCTTGAAATTTTAAGACCACTGATATACTGCTTATTTGTTTGTGTACTGTATTATGTTTAATTTATACATAAAAAGTGAAGATAGCTGGGTGTGGTGGCTCATGCCTGGAATCCCAGCACTTTGGGAGGCTGAGGCGGGAGGATCACTTGAGCTCAGGACTTTGAGACCAGCATAGACAAAATAGGGAGATCTCATCTCTACAGAAAACCAAAACAATTAGCTGGGCATGGTGGTGCCTACCTGTAATCTCAGCTGCTCTGGAGGCTGAGGTGAGAGGATCTTTTTGAGCCCGGGAGATAAAGACTGCAGTGAACTGTGATGGTGCCACTGCACTCCAGCCTGGGCGACAGTGAGACCCTTTGCCAAAAAAAAAAAAAAGACATTTTTCAGCCTCCCAAACAAATTGTTGCATCTTTTCAGTATTGGCCTGTTGAGAAAGCATGCCAAATACTATTTTGGGCATACTATTTAGGGGAGCTTTTGTCTCTACCCCTCCAAATTGAAGTAAAAAATTGCTAGCTCCCCACTCCAAAAAAAATTTCAAACCCCAAATTTCCAAACCCATATCAAAAGAATGTTTTGGTGAACCCCCATATAGTTGCTTACAAATTCCACGTTTTGCTTCTCTGGGGAGGCTTAGGAGATAATATGGGTGATAACAGTCTTGTTATGCAAGCATTCTTTTTTTAGCCCAGTTTGTCTGAGTGTTTAGAGAGTACTACAAGTGCTGTGGAAATGCAGAGCTCTCATTATGCAATTGCATGGATGTGTGTTTTTTTTTTTAAGTTTGTGAAATACATTTTCAATGTGTGATGAAATAATTTGTTATTTCAGCCACTCTCCTGGCAAGGCCCCATTATTAGCTCCATCATTATTCTTATTGTGTTGATCAGGAGGCTGAATCAGCGAGAGATTGAATTCAACAGTGTGTGAAATATTTGTCACTGAAACAATGTGGGCAAGTCAAACAATTTGAACATCACTTTGAAGAAGGTCTGGCCTAGACATACTACAACTAAAGAAATCAGAATATGCTGTTTCCTTGTGGTGTATGCTTGTTATTTTAGCCTTATAAAAATCCATTTTAGTAGTTGGAGATAATGTCCTGGGACTCAAGAAAAGAATGGAGATAGGCTGGGCGCGGTGGCTCAAGCCTGTAATCCCAGCACTTTGGGAGGCCGAGGCGGGTGGATCACGAGGTCAAGAGATCGAGACCATCCTGGTCAACATGGTGAAACCCCGTCTCT
>NW_016107391.1:5707536-5717591 GCF_001604975.1 Cebus imitator | reverse complement strand
AAAAAAAAAAAAAAAAAAAAATGGAGATAGTACAAATGTAGTCCAAGTGGGCATTTGAAAAATCTTGGGACATTTGGTAGCATTATTTTTGTAAACTAATTTAGGCACAGCTTAGTTGGATCTGTTTCAGGGTCTCACAAGGATGTAATCAAGATTTTAGCTGGGCTGCAAATTCATCTGAAGACTCAATGGGGAAGCTTCATTTCCAAACTCATATGATTGCTGATAGGATTCAGCTGGCCTCCCTTGTTTTCTTGCCACATGGGCCTCTCTATAGAGCATCTCAGAATGTGGCAGCAAGTATGAGAGTGAGAGAGTGCTACCAGGGTGAAATATCACAGTTTTTAATAATACTAAAGTGACATCCCTTTATTTTCTGTATTCTGTTCATTAGAAGAAAGTCACAACCCACACTAAAAAGAAGATTACACAAGGGCATAAATACCAGGAGGCACAGGTCACTAGGAACCACATCAGAAGCTGCCTGCCACACTGACCTTATCCAATCCGTATGCTGAGTTGTAGGCAGAAGTGTTCAATTCTTTTTGGTATATACTGGATATTGATGATAATTAGAGGTTGCTTAGGGTCAGCTGCATCCCTGAAACCTCACTAACAGTGTATGGAAATTTCTGTGAGACATATATTGTGACATTTATTAGTCATTTATTTATAAGTAGGCACAAAATAGTTCGTCTGTTCCATAAGTTTAAGTCTTCATCCTTTTGGGTGCTCTGACCATGAATTGCATGAACAGCTCACTGAAGGCAGAGCAGACAATATTCCAAAGGCGGGATTCAGCTATTTTACAGAGAGCATCAGGCAACCAGAATCTTCTGATGTAGTGGCTGGCTTTGGTACCATTTAGTCATAAATGGTGGGTGCCATCCCTAAAGTTGGAGAGTGAAGGGCTTGCTAGATAGAGACTTAAACCCTGATGGCACAAGGATAGGTGTGCATTGAGAATTTTGAGCCAATCCACATATCTTAAGTTCCATTCATTGGGTTAATGACAGTCCATTTCTAATATCCATTATGCTAGTTAATAAGCCATTACTTTTACCAGTGAAAATTTGCAATTTTAACATCCCTTGTGCTAATTATCAAAGCCTTTGATGTCTAACTGAAGTTTCTGGAGAGCAAGGTTGCTGATTAGAATGTTCACAGACAACCTCTGGCATGTGAGCCTGCCTTAGGGCATCTGGCTATATCTGATGTATAACTTGAACTAACACTCATACTGCCATAGTATACATCATGTTCTGAAGTATTTTAAAGCAAATTACAGACATCTTAACAATCATATACCAAATATCAACTTCTGAACTAAAAGCATAGTATGCTGTGCCTTTAGAAAGATTATTCAGTGTGAAACAGATTTTGTCTGTATGTTTAACACAGGGATTGGGTATGAAGCTTTAGAGAAAAGTTTCTTGGCCCTTGATCAGGTTTTCTCACTTTTCACAAGTCACACTTTCTCTCTCAGACCCCTAACTTTCTCTCTCTAGAATGAAATGATCATAAACCCTGTTTTACAGAATTTTTAAAGGATTAAGTAAGGTTACATATGTGAAACATGCCTGGAACATAGTAAAACCTCAATAATTGTTAGTTTTCAGAGATGTTCTCTACCAAGAAGTATATTTTTATAGGTAATAGCCTTTTAAATACAAAAACTTTAGATATACAGTGGTATAGGACAAGTTTATGGTGTTTCTTTTAAAAATGATATATTTTTATCATTTTCTTACGTTATAAATATTAAATATCAATTTTTAATTACAGTTATATTCATTCATAATTCTAATGCACATTTAACATTTTGTATTCACATTTAACATTTTAATGTGGATCTTTTTATGTATCTGCTCATGTTTGCATATATATGTGTATGTATTTTTTTTTTCTTTTTAAAAACAAAGTTGGGATTATTTAGTCCACTCTTTCATTTGTGGACACATTATAAACATTTTTTCTGTGTCATTACATATTTCTTGAAAACACGATTTTTGGTGCCTGCATAATATTCCATTGGCATAATAGCTGTTATTGTTGGTTTCTATTTATCTTCACTATTATGAATAATACTGGAATAAATTTTTGGATATAAATGCTGTATAAATGTTTGTGTACATATCTTGTTGCTTTCTGAGCTAGGACCTTTCATGTTTATTACCAAATTTTCTCCCAAGAGAATTCTGTAAATTTGGCACTGGGTATCATCCATATTCTTGCTGTATAACTTGAATAAAGGACTTAACCTCTTAGAACTTCTATTTATCGTTAAGAAATTAGGTTAATTTCACTTCATAAAATCATTGAGAAGAAAATAAAATTGTTAGGTCTTGTCTTCTGATATCTACTTTGAAGACTACTGAAAGTTAATTATTCTACCATTAACTAGTTTGACCTTAGTCCCACTCCTCTCCCCTCCAGTCCCCTGCCCTGCCCTCCCTTCTGCCACTTCTCCTGCCCTCCCCTCCCTTCTTCTTTCCTTTTCTTTCCTTTTTTCTTTTCTTTTTGGCTCACCACAACCTCGCCTTTTGGGTTCAAACAATTCTTGTGCCTCAGTCTCCCTAGTAGCTGAGACTATAGGCTGGACCACCATGCCTGGTTAATTTTTTTTGCATTTTTAGTAAAGACCAGGTTTTACCATGTTGGCCAAGTTAGTCTCAGACCTATGGTCTCAAATGATATGACCACCTTGGCCTCCCAAAATGCTGGAATTATAGATGTGAGCCACTGTGCCCTTTCCTGTGTGCTACCTTGGACCAATTGCTCTGAGGTGCTCAATTATGTATCTGTGAACTAACTGTTCAGGGTCTACACATATATGGGCACTCACAACTCTAACAGTAAACATTCCAAAATTCAGTAATTCCAAGATAGAGGAAAAGAGCAAATAAAACTGTCATTCAAAAGAATAAAGAGAAGTTACAGTGTGATATTAAGAACATGGTATGATAATACGTATACTGACTATATGTTGGAGACTTGCATTTCCTGCTTGTTCATGAGAATTTTTTCAAGATTCTTTATATTATTTCAACCACATGAAAAAACTGATGAAATATTTTTTTCCTGTTCCAGAGGGTTTATTGCCCGGTTCAAATTTACCTCTGTTGATAATACTTTTTAATCCCACCCTTGAGTGCTCAGATAGATTGATTTAGTTGATATTTATTCATTAGATGTCCTGAGAATATTACCAAGAATTCTGGTTTTTAACAGCTTATTTATAGATCCCATAAATCATAGTAGCTGCTGTTTTCTTAGACATCTCCCTCCCCAAGAGCCCTGCTACTACTGTTACCTCTAGAGTTTTCGTCTGATGAAACATAGGCTTTGCAGGGAAAACAGCTTTGTGGAAATGAGTATTCTGAGTGATACAGTTTTTTGTTCCTTCTACTGAGTTTAAATCAATGCCTTTACCTTGACTGTGAAACTTGGGAATCCAAAATCCCTTGATGGCTCATTTGAATTCATCCTGGTTGTAACAGACTTTGCTTGGTGGTAAAGCTTTTGGGAATTCCTGGTTGATTTAGTAGCTGAAATTCTGGGATGTTGCCTTCTATGAAACTAAATGAAATCTCGGAAGTCTAGCTCTTGCCTGAAATGACAGAAAGTGGTTTCTTGAGCTTCAGATGTGTTAGTGCATAGTGATGGGAGAAAGTGCCTCTCGATGCAGTGCGGTGAGGAGCCTGTCAACCCAGCCGGGAGTCAGGAGACCTGTGATCTGGCCCTGTCTTGGCCTCTCTCTAAGGACTGTGTTACTTGGATTAGTTGTTCTGAGCTTCACTAACATATTCTGTAAAACCAGATTGAACTGGGTAGGTCATTTTCAATTAGGCAATTGTCTGACTTTTTAAAAAAAAATTCTCTCTCCCTTCCTTCAATGTCTGACCAAGATTTTTCTGACAAATAGTCTTTAAGCCTGCATTAAAATGCAGTAGTTTAAGCTAACTAGGGATCTAAGAGCATCAGGGATAATTCATTTAACAAGTTTGTAGTCAAGGGTTGATATGGCAATAAAATATTTAAAAATAAGAAACATAGTTTTATAAATTGCTAATTAGCAGAAGGCATGGTAAGCATGCAGTAGGGTTGCTACAATTTCATTTTATAATTCTATTCACATAAACATGTTGGCTTATTTTTAATCTATGCCTTCTGTAAACACAGCCTATGCTGGAACTTTTGGGGAAGACCAGATATATAATAGTAGCTGTAATTTATTGAGTGTTTACCATTAGCTAAGTGCTATACTGTTTTATGAACATTTAATTTTCCCAGTTACCTTCTGGAAGAGAGATTGTGGTTACTCCCAGTTTTCTGTTTTACAGATGAGGAAATAGAGGCACACAAAGGTTAAATTCCTTGCACAAAATCATCAGCCAATAAGTGGCAGAGCTGGAATTTGAATCCAGGTGGTCCTGACCGTCCTCTCAACTGCCATTCACTTTGATTCCCTGACAGGGAGGTCAGAGTCCCGGTGTTTAGGTGAAGGAGACAAGACAAATGCATGACTTGTCTCCATCAGCATTGGGCATTTATATGACTTTGAAGCAGATACTTGTTAGACTATAGAGAAAAATGTTCTCATTTTCAAAACACTTAATGTGATACTTGTTTTCTTAGTGTTCCTCCACTCTCATACCCATTAGTTCTAATCTCTCCAAAGAGATTTGGGAGCTGTGTTCTCTCCACTATTCTGGATGGAATTTCCAACCAATCTATTAGTTTTCTGAACCCGTTCTCTCACTCTTTTGTGCTAAATTCAAAGACAAAGACTATGAGAAAATAGGAATTTGTGGCCACTATAAATCTTCATGTACCTCGTATAAACCTAAGGCAGGCATAGAATTGAAAGCTGCAACAGCTCTGGCCAGGCTGCATTGAAATACAAAAAAAAAAAAAAACAAAACAATTGTGTATTTGTGTGTGTGTGTGTGTGTGTGTGTGTGTGTGTGTGTGTGTTTATGTTTATGTGTGTATACACACATATACATATGTAAAAATATAGGGGCTGCATCTGCATATTGTGTGGATCAACTGCCTTTAGGTACACATCTGTTGCAAATCAGAGGTATCATTACTTATAGGATTGGGCTTGGATTTTTCTAGACTCTTTGTGTTTAATTAAGGCTCTTAGTTTGATGAAAAAGGCCAGGAAAATGTCATTCAGACATCTCAGCTGAGGGACTAATAAAGAATTCTGGGTAGAGCTACTTGAATTGGAAAGCTAATTTCATTTAAAGATACATCTACTAGTTTAGCAACAGTTGTGTGCTTAAGGCCTGCAGCATGATACTTCAATGTACCTTGAGCTCTCTGAGGTGTCCAGCTGTTCCCCTGGGGCATTCTTCCTCCCTCAGTCTATGGTGATTTCTATGGCTCCCCACTCTAAGATAGCATTTCATCCTTCCTGAAAGAGTCTTTTGGTTGTACTCACCCCTAATGAGCAGCAGGCAGTGACCCAGGAAGGCGTTGGGCAGGAGGCTCCAATGTCTGCCTGTTGTTAAGGGAAAAGGAAGCATTGTGTCTAGTGAAGCTGGATTTGTTGTAGTGACATGTTTTTGTCACTTTCAGTTTTTTTGAATTCCACTTACTGTCTGGGATTTGACCCCTTTTTCCTTGGCTAGCTTTTTTTCTTAGAATCCAGCTCACCATCTCTGAATTTCCAAAGGAAAATAATGGCTTTTTGGGAGTTAAGTAACTCCTTTCTTATTGAGTCCCAATTTAAGTAGAATGTAAAGACTGTAATTAAAAATTTCCTTAATCAGTGGCCTTTAGTGGAGTGTAGCTTTTGTTATTTTTAAAGACATTAATTTTTGTTAAAGCCTATTGTTTTTTCTGTTATTCTCTGAACTTCCTGATATGTTTGAAATAGTTCAAATTTTAAAAACTTATACTCCTCCTAAAAAGACTTTTAAAATCTTTAAACAAAATTAAAAAAAAAACTTATTTAACAATGTTTTGAGTAGGTACTACCTGCACATAAACATTTTAAATTATATTTTCAGTAGAGTCATTTATGTTCTTTTTCCTCAGCTCCCTTTGAGACCAGCAGAATACTCTGCCCTGACCAGCTATATGAACTTGACTGAGCAATTAATTTTCTGTGTCTCACGTTCCTCATCTGTAAAAGGGGGACAATATCAGAACCTACTAAATAAAGTATCATGAGGTGTAAATGAGCTATGTACATAAAGCACTTAGGATAGGATGTGGCAACAACAAATGATAAGCTGTTATTGTTGTTTTGAGGCACAGTCTCCTTCTGTTGCCCAGGCTGGGTGCAGTGATGTGATCTTGTCTCACTGCAATGTCTGCCTCTTGGGTTCAAGTGATTCTCCTGCCTCAGCCTCCTGAGTAGCTGAGATCACAGGAAACTGCCACCATGTTTGGCTAATTTATATATTGTTAATAGAGACAGGGTTTTGCCCTGTTGGCCAGGCTGGTCTCAAGCTCCTGACCTCAGGTGATCCCCCTGCCTTGGCCTCCCAAAGAGCTGGGATTACAGGTGTGAACCACCATGCCTATCCCCTGTTGCTATTTTAAGAGACGAGTTCTCACCATGTTGCCCAGGCTGGTCTCAAACTTCTGACTCAAGCTGGTTGTCGTTATTAATGTTACTTTAAAAGCAATAACTTATTTTCCCCATTATGACATTATAAACAAATGTTTAGTGATTACGATGAGCCTGTCTTTGGAGTCAACCCAATGTGGATTTAAATCAGAGTGCCCTCCCTCATAGAGTATGGATGAACTTAACCTCTCTCTGGGTGAAATATGAATAATACTGCCTATCTTATGAGTATGAGAGTAAAGGAGATTGTATAAATAAGTGCTTAAAATATCTTGGCACATAATAAATACTTCATAAATGGTAATTGTTATGTTTTCATTAGGACCCAAATTGGCATATTTCCTTCTAGTCTCATGTGCAAATTTTAAACACAGTCATAATTACAGCATTAGTACAATTTCATTTCTTGCTTTTTTCAAGTAATATTTTATAATAAATGCCTTTCACAGTAACTACATAAACTTCAAAGTCATCATTTTAATGATTATATAATATGTCATTAAATAATTATGGAATAATTTATATTGCCCTTTCTTTACTATTGAGCATTTTGGTTATTTCCGCTTTTACCATTACAAATGACAGCATGTGAAACAACTTTATACAAATAACCTTTCCTATTTTGTACCATTACTGTAGAAAATATTCCCTGAAGTACTCTTAACTGTATGTGACTGCTTTCATGATCCTTTGAATGGGGTTTTTTTTTTTTATCTCTGTCACTGATAAATAGGCTTCTGTTTAAGGCTTACCACTTTATCCTCAGTACCTAGCACATCATCATTGCTCAATAAATATTTATTTATTGAATTAATGATCAAATGAACATATTATCATATTATTTTCCAAAAGTGGTTAGACTTTCTGTTTTCATTCTGTTATCTTTTAGCAACACTCTTAAAAGCAGAGGCATTTTCTATATGGCACAGGGGTAATCAGAAAGGTAACAGTAACAGGTAATATTTTCGAGTACTTTCTATGCCCCATCCTGAGTATGTTGCATGTATTACTTCATCCAGTTTGCTTAGCATCCACCATCCAATTCTCTATAGTGAGTACTATTGTTTCAGGATCTTTGGGATATCACTTTTCTGGCTGGAAACCTGTGGCTGGCGGCACCTTTGCCTAAGTTTTGTGTGGGCCTGCTGGGCCCATTCCGCCCACTTGGCCTGGCAGGCTGTGCTTAGTTCACAGTACTGCCCAGGATCCCACACTTCCAAGGGAGATTGTGAGTCAGGCATGGAACAGCGAGGGGTGCATGAGCAAATGTGGAATACAGCCACTGAGCAGTTGGACACACCAGCTGCTGCCATGGGGCAGGCACCTCTAGGTGCTGGCATGGGTGTCATTTCTCTGCGAGGTTGTGGCTGGACCAGGCACACTACAAACAGCTTTCCTGGGGAACTCACAGTATGTAGCTCCTTTCTGTAGCCAGGGTGTCCTGTAAAGTGTTCAGCCCCTAGCAGAGAGGAGACCCTGGAGTGGGAAGCTTCTCTCTGCAGGCAAGTCATTCAGTCGTCTCTGTAGCTCTCAGCAGAGAGGGGTCCCTCGAGTGGGTTGCTCTCCTCTGCAGTTGGTAGTCCTGTGTCTGCAGCTCTCAGCAGAGAGGAGGCCCTGGAGTGGGTAGCTCTTCTCTGTGGCTGGTTGTCCCAACATCTGCTGAGTTCTGACTGAACCCGGGGCTTTTACGGGCCTCAGAGGGAAGGAGGTATGCACTGATTGGTCCATGGGTGGCCATGGGCGGTCCCAGAAAAGGCACACAGATTCCCACTCAGGTGGATCTGGCAGCCCCACCTCCAGCCTTTAGGCCCTCCCTGGCCTGAAAATGGGGCTTCACTGGGGACCTGCTCCTTTCTGCCCAGGAACCTGTCTACCTCCTGCTGCCATTCACATTGCCCGTGTTCAGCCCTGGTGTTGCTCTGAGATTGGAGCAGGTGCCAACAGCTGGGAGAAGCCAGGCAGCAGGGGCAGGCACTTCCAAGTCGGTGAGTGCAAGGGGCCCTTCCTACCACCCCCTGTCCCCAAGAGTGTAGGGATGCCTTGGTTCGCAGCATACGTTGGGTGGCTGCAGCTGTGCCCATGGGGACAGAACTCCTGACTGCTCTGTGGAGCAGCAGGCCCAGGTCTGAAGCTGCAGTTTGGGTGGCTGTAACTGTGCCCAGGAGGGTGGGGCTCCTACCTGCCCCTGGGCTCCTGCCAGCTCCATGGAGTGTACAGCCCTGGCTGTGTCTCCCTGTGGCAGCCAGCAGTGATGTCAGTGGCAGGCCATGTAGAACAGCTGCTGCCATCACTATCATTACAATTTTATAGATGAGGAGACATAGAGAGGTGAGTTGACTTGCCTAAGGACACACAGATGGTAAGTGGTAGAATCCATATTTAAACCAGACAATGGTGACTCAGACTGAGCACGTACCCAAGAGGCTGTTGTGGGAGGATTGCTTGAGCCCAGGAGTTCAATGCTTCAGTGAGCTATGATTGCACTGCTGCACTCCAGCCTGGGCAACAGAGTGAGACTCCATCTCTAAAATGCAACAGGAAATTCCCCCTCATTTTACTTTTCCAGCAGCTCACTCCTTTACTTCAGCCACGGTAACAAACTATTTTCTAGAGAACCAAAATATGTTGGCCAGATTCCATATAAGATATGAATCAGAGCTGTCCCTCAGTCTTGAGAACTTTGCATCAGTCCCAAACAAGACCCAGAATTGCTTACTGCACTTGGGTTTTTAAAACAACCTCCCCTTGCAGTTCACCAAGTGAAGATTTGTGAACTTTTAAAAAATAGATGCTTTATTTTTTTTTATTCAAAGGAATAATTTTATTAGATTGTTTAACACTAAAGACAGATGGTAGATTTGGAACATCATCGATGTGGGAGATATTAATCCATGCAGGGATATTTCAACCAAATCATACAAAGAATATCCTAGAGATTAACCAAGAACACTCCCCACTTAGTTACCAACTGAAATAGTAGAGCAACTTTTAGGAAGTATCATTATTACATCTATTTCTTCAGTGTCTCCTTTCCCTTGCCAGTTTATTACAGCGTTTGGAAGCTTTAAAGAGCATTTGTATATACAGCAGTCCCTTTTATCTTTGGTGGATATGTTCCAAGACCCCCAGTATCCTGAAAACATGGATAGTATGGAACTCTACATGTACTATGTACAAATTTCATTTTCCTTCTTCACAATTTCATGGATAGAAGACTCGTTCTTACCACAGATTTTGTAACCTTAGCGTATGATTTCTTTCTCTCTCTCTTTCTTTCTTTCTTTCTTTCTTTCTTTCTTTCTTTCTTTCTTTCTTTCTTTCTTTCTTTCTTTCTCTCTCTCTCTCTCTTTCTTTTCTCTTTCTCTCTTTCCTCTCTCTTTCTTTCTTTCTTTCTTTCTTTCTTTCTTTCTTTCTTTCTTTCTTTCTTTCTTTCTTTCTTTCTTTCTTCTTTCTTTCTTCCTTCTTT
>NW_016107391.1:5651566-5707516 GCF_001604975.1 Cebus imitator | reverse complement strand
TCCTTCCTTCCTTCCTTCCTTCCTTCCTTCCTTCCTTCCTTCCTTCCTTCCTTCTTTCCTTTCTTCTTTCTTTCTTTCTTTTCAGAACTTTTACCTTTTCATTTACAGGAAACACATTGTGGCTTCTCTTTTAGCTGAATTGCCAGCATCACTACTTTTGCACTTTGGAGCCCTTGTGAAGTAAAATAAGGGTTACTTGAACACAAGCACAGGAATACTGCAACAGTTGATCTGATAGCTCAGAGGTCTACAGAGTGACTAATAGGCCAGTAGTGTCTACAGTGTGGCTATGCTGGGCAAAGAGATGATTCATGTACCAGGACAGGAGATTTCATCACACTTCTTAGAACGTTATACACTTAAAAACTTATGAATTGTTTATTTCTGAAATTTTCCACTTAATATTTTTGGACCACAGTTGACTGTTGGTAACTGAAACTGTGGAAAACAAAACTACAGATAAAGGGTGACTATAAGCACTGCAGGCATTTTTTTCTTTGCAAATAGTTGACTTAAAACCATTAGATGGTTTATTTTTAGGCTATTATCTGCATATAGAGATTTTATTTTTTAATCATTTAGTAGCTTTCCTGTATGTAACTTTTTTTTCTGATTATTCTTTTTAATTTGTAGTGTTAAAAGTGTGGAATTAAAACACAAACGTCACTTCCTAAACTTGCCACAGACTTACTGTTCTTTCACTCCACAGGTAATGCAAAGGATGAGGAGTGAACTCAAGCCATCATATTTATGTTGCTCTTGTTAGTCACAGCACTCTGTCTAACCTTGTACTTCATTCAACCACTGCGCATTTTGTCCCCAAGAAATGATGACCATGTTCAGTATTGAAAGGACTTTAATGGGCAGCGAAGGGCCCTCCGTGTTGGCATTACACAATGGAATTCTAATAGGCAGATATTGTGTTGAAGCAGAAATGCTCCCTGTGGAATGTTTCTCTTCTGGCTTCCCCAGAGTGCACAAGGGAGCTTCACTTAGTGTCAGCAGAAAACGAAATTCATTTGGATGCATGAGGGGGTGCTTTTATTCTTATGGCAATTTCAAGAACTATATGCTCCCAGTCTCTTCTAAATTAATATAATTGAAACCACTCAGATGTAGATGGAAATGATTTTTTTTTAATGGTAGGAAGGACTGTGCCTAAGCTGACATATCATTTTTTGGTAATTCAAGAAGAAAACCCTATAAACACACCTTCTCAAGGAGACAGTATATGGAAGTCTCACAGTCACAAAGATCAGGGTCTGAAACTGGATTATGCTATTTTTTTTTGATATGAAGTCTCATTCTGTCTCCCAGGCTGGAATACCTGGAGTGTAGTGGCTTGATTTTGGCTCACTTCAACCTCTACCTCCCGGGTTCAAATGATTCTCCAACCTCAGCCTCCTGACTACCTGGGACTGCAGGCACACATCACCATGCCTGGCTAAGTTTTATATTTTTTTGTGGAGATGATGTTTCAACATGTTGGCCAGGCTTGTCCTGAACTCCTAACCTCAAGTGATTCACCTACCTCAGCTTCCCAAAGTGCTGGGTTTGCAGGTATCAGCCATTGCACCTGGCCTGATTTTGCTGCTTACTAATTGGTTGTCTTTGGTTACATTTTTTAACCTGGCCGAAATTCATTTTTCTTATGTAACTGACTTGTAGGTGGGATGTGATGGTGAAGGCATGTAATGTGCTCAGTACAGACTAGTGGATAGAGGTCTTAGCCTGCTTGCTAATTAGTTCTTTCCCTGGAACTGGATTCTAATTCTGTCTCTGATGACCACTGTGATGTGAGGAAAGCTGGTTTACTCTGCTGGGTCCAGAAGTGTGAAAAGGAGTGTTAGTGACTCTCAGAGGTGATATGAAGAGCAAGGGAAATGTGAACAAGGATGAGGTAAGCCCCTACTGGTATTTCCTATAGGTCACCAGCCTGTGGCCGGATGTGCAGAGGTGCCTCACTGTGGGAGTCCCATTATGAGGGGCCCCTAGTCAGATAGAGTCCATATATCAATCAGTAGCTACTTTTAAGGGCACAGGAAGAATGGGAGGTAATGGTTAACAAAAGTCTGTTGTGCGCCAGTAGCTCTACGTGTTGCTCCTGCAGGGAAGTATGCTATTCTCTTCCCTGCACCCATTTTCAGACACAGAAACACATTCAGTAAGGTAAGTAAGCACTCATTGTAGAATGAGGTGGAGAGACCCAGAGTTAAATCCTAGGTCTGCCACTTGCTAGCTACATGACCTTCAACAAGTCATTTACCCCTCAGGCTGAGTTTTCTTACCTGGAAATGGTGAGAGCAGAAGCGTCTTACCTCGAAGGACTGTTGAGAGGGTTAAATGAGATAATGTAGGTAAAGCATTGAGTAAGCCCATAATAAATTATCATTAGATTCAATATTGTTGAGATTTGGTGAGATCAGTTTTTGACTAGAATATGACTTTGAAAAGTTCTGTTTTGGTGAAAGGAAACACCTAGCTTGAAGACACAGTAGACCTACCTTTTATATAAAGAAGTTCATTGACTTAGGGAATTGCCTGAGCCTGGGGGGAAGGACAACGGTAGAGATACAAGATTAAAGCAGAATTATCTGGGCTGTTCGATTTTTTTATTATTTGAGCATCAATTGGATTCATTTATTCTGTTAAAGATATTTTTTTGATAAAATGTGCAAGCCTGCTGCTAACCACTTTTTCTCAGAATAGGTAAGAAACAAGGGAAAATTATAACTGAACTTACATCTGATCAATAGTGAAAAAAATGACTGATAAAGGGGAAATAATAAGAACCTTGTTGCTTTTCACTTTGGCACACTTGAGAGTATAGGAGTTGGTACTGGGATGCTCTGGTGCCAGCCACTGAAACAGTTCCTTGCTCTTCAGCATGAGGAAGCACTGTCTTGTGATTAAGCACAGATGGACTAAGGAAAAATACCCTTCCCATGAATGGAGGTTTCCAGCAGGTAACAGATGACCAGCTATTATAAATGTCATGGATGGAGTATGGCACTGGGGGAGAGGTCATATTTTACGTGAAGTACAAGTGAGGAAAAATAGAATTATATACAGGTCAAATTTTTAAAAATTCAAAATGAAAATACATTGGAAGATGGCGGAAATAACTAAAGCAGGAAAACATCAGCGACTTAAATCTTCATGTTAGGGTTTATTTGAAAATCAGCAGCATGGAAATGATTTAGTAATCTCTTATTCTGATATTTGATTGCAAGAAGTCTCTTTAAATCAGATGGGCCACTTTTGATTCTTTACTTAGAGTTTCATATCTGGACTAGAAAATATAAGGTCCTTTCCAATTTTTAGACTTTATTATTTGGAGATAAATTTAAGAATTAAATATTCTCCTTAAGGAGAGAGAAAGCTTTATCATGTGAAGTAAAGACATCTGAATTATTGTATCTGTTTAATGTTCTGCAGTTATACCTAAAGATTTTGGGTTACTTATAAAAATAAAAATGAATCTTACTGAAGAGTTTATAGTAGTATGGGAAAATTATATTGAAGCCATACATTCTATGAGGCTATTTCTAATTGAAAAACATTGTATTTAAAACAATTTGTAGATGGGATTAGATATTGATTAATATATTAAGATTCATGCCATTTTGTGTTGGAACAGGACTAAAATACCTGATTTATTTATAAGGCTCTTTGAATACAGCCAATAAAGAAAGGAAGAAAAGCTCTTGCTATGTACCTGCTATGGTTTGAATGTGTCATCTCAAAAGCTTGTGTTGGAAACTTAATCCTTGATGCAACAGTGTTGGAAGTGACCTAATGAGAAGTGTTTAGATAGTGAGGGCTCCACCCTTTTTTTTTTTTCCATTCATTTATTTTATTGCATTTTAGGTTTTGGGGTACATGTGAAGAACATGCAAAATTGTTGCATAGGTACACACGTGGCAGTGTGATTTGCTGCCTTCCTCCCCATCACCTACATCTGGCATTTCTCCCCTTGCTATCTCTCCCCAGCTCCCCACCCCCCCCGTTCCTCCCCTATTTCCCCCCAACTGACCCCAGTGTGTAGTGCTCCCCTCCCTGTGTCCATGTGTTCTCATTGTTCAACACCCCCCTATGAGTGAGAACATGCGGTGGCTCCACCCTTTTGAATGGATTCGTGCTGATTATAAAAGGGCTTGAAACTGTGAGTTCGGTCTCTTGGTTTCTTGTATGTGCTCTCTTGCCAAGCGGTGCCTTCTGCCATGTTACAAAACAGCAAGAAGGCCCTCGCCAGATGCACTCCCTCAATCTTAGATTTCCCAGCTCCAACACCATAAGCCAAATAAACATTTTTTTTTGTTTATAAATCACTCGGTCTATAGTATTCTGTTATAGCAGCACAACATAGACTAGTTCCAACAGTATAGCGGTTCACTTTTGCATTCTCATTTAAAATTCCCAACCCAACAGTGTGGTGAGATTCAAGATCCTTGAGTCTGATTGCTTCCCATCAAACTGAGGTTTAGTTACTGTGTGATTTTGGACAGGTTGTTTATTTCTCTGAGCCTTGGTTGCATCAAAAAAAAAAAGGCAGATGGGAGAGTAAAATAAGTGATTGCAGGCAAAGTGCTTGGTACACAGTGTGTGCCAATGAATTTTAGCTGTTTATTTTAGATTTTTATTAAATGTTATTCCACTTTCTAGAAAAAGTTCTGCATCGGAAGGGATTAGATGGATTAAAAGTTGCATAAAAGTTGCTTTATTGTAGCAGAAAATCTCTTGCTGGAGAAGTTTCATGCAGTATTTCTCTTACCTTTTGATGAGAAAACTAGATGCAGACCCCTTCCGCCTTTCTTTCTTTCTTCCCTCCCTCCCTTCCTCCCATGCAGTTCCCACCCTCATCCATTTTCTTAAGCCTCCTTCCGCTTGGTCTGTCCCTTCATCTCTGTATGTCACACTCATGACCAGACTTTGGGTATTACTCAAATCTCCCTTCTTCAAGTGGCTTCTGCAAGTCCTTCCTTCCTGCAACATTAGTCTCTACTTCCTTTCTTCTGTTATACAGTCACTTAGCAACAGGGATACATTCTGAAAAATGTATTTAGATGATTTTGTCATTGTACAAACCTCATAGAGTGCACTTCCACAAACCTAGATGGTAGAGCCTACAACACACCCAGGCGATATGGTACATCCAGTTGCTCCTAGGCTATAAATCTGTACTCGTGTTATTGTACTGAATACTGTAGGCAACTGTAGCACAATGATAACTATTTGCGTATACAAACATAGTTAAATACAGGAAAGGTACAGTACACATATGGTATAAGAGATTAAAAAAATGGTTTACCTGTATAAGACGCTTATTGTGAATGAAGCTTGCAGGATTGGAATTTGCTGTGGGTGGGCAAGTCAGCAAGTGGTGAATAGGAAAGCCTAGGACATTACTATGCATTACTGCAGATTTGTAAACCTTTTGCACTTAGGCTACACTACATTTATGAAGAAATACTTTTGTTTCTTCAATAACAAAATAACCTTAGCTTGCTTTAACATTTTTTATTCTATAAAATTTTGAATTTTAACTTTTTGACTATTTTGTCATAACCCTTAGCTTAAAACACAAACACATTATACAGGTATGCAAAAGTATTTTTTCTTTATATCTTTATTTTAGAAACTCTTTTTCTATTCTTAAAATTTTTAATTTTAATTTTTACTTTTTAAACTTTTTTGTGAAAAGCAAAGACACAAACACACACATTAGCCTGGGCCTTTATAGAATCAGGATCATCAGTCTTACTGTCTTTCACCTCCACATCTTGTCCCATTGGAAAGTCTTCAGGGTCAGTAATATGGAGCTGTCATCTGCTGTGATAACAATGCCTTCTTCTGAAATACCTTCTGAAGGACCTGCCTGAGGCTGTATTACAGTTAACTTTTTTTCAGAGACAGGGTCTCTCACTTTGTTGCCCAGGCTGGAGTGTAGTGCCATAATCATAGTCCACTGCAGCATCAAACTCCTGAACTCAAGTGATTCTAAGTAGGTAAGACTACAGGCTTATGTCACTGCACCTGACTAATTATTATTATTATTATTTTTTTTTTTAAGAGAAGGAGGTCTTACTATGTTGCCAAGGCTGGTCTCAAACTCCTGTCCTTAAGCAATCCTCTCACTTCAGTTTCTCCAAAGTGCTACCATGTCTGGCCCTATAGTTAACTTTTTTTTTCGTAAGTAGAAGTACATTCTAAAATGATAAAAAGTACAATATAAATATATATATACATAAACCAGTAATATATATATATATATATATATACCAGTAATATAGTCATTTATCATTACTGTCAAGTATTATGATATTATAACTGTATGTGCTATACTTTTATACAAATGGCAGTGGAGTAGGTTTGTTTACCCCAACATCACCACAAATACATGAGGAATGTGTAGGGTTATGATGCTGTAACAGCTACAAGGTCGCCAGGTGGTAGGATTTTTTCAGCTCTTGTGGAGTCTTATGGGACTACTATCACATATATCATCTGTCATTGACTAAAACATAATCAAGCAGCACATTACTGTACTTTTTTCTTTTAAAAGTCATAGTACTTCACAGGGGCTATCTCTCTTCAGCTATTTTTTCTTCCTCTATTTCCTCTGAAGAGGGCAATGGCCCCTTGAGTAGAGGCTGCTTGTCTTATCTGCGTCCCTGTCCCACATAGCTTCCCTGTCCTTCCTTACACAGAGTGGGTGCTAATCCTGTTTATGGTATTTACTCCAAAGCCATGACCCACAGAAAGCAATATTTCCAGTGGGGGTTCTTTAACACCAGTCTTTTATTACTGATAATTAAGTGAGCAATTCTCTTTTGTTAAGAGCTCCCGTGAATGTACCTTTTCAGAACTGTTTTAGAAAATTTTTGTTCGGTCTAATATTAACTCTCTTCTGAGCCTCCTACATAAATCAGAGCTTCTCAAGGAAGGATCAGTTTTATAGCTAAACAAATATACTGTTTGAATTTAGCCACTTTTAGTTTCAACTTATTCCTTCTCCTCTAAGACAAGTTTTGTGTTTTTAGTAATAATCAGCTATTTCTCACAGACTCTTAGAGTGGAGAATTTGCGAAGTGTTATGAATCTGAAAGACTCTGAGACTCCTTTGTGGGGATACATTTGGCCAGCACAGCTCTGGTATTAGGGAAATGAGCCTGCAAGGTAGCTCACTTATCTGTACATTGGCAAATAGAGAAAGATAGCCTTGTAATAGAGAAGAAAAAATCTCAGTGGGGAAAGAAATAATAAAATCAAGCTGGTTTACGGTTTGTCAGTCTAAAAAGCTTTTAAGCCTTATCTGTAAAGGTAGATCCACTTAATGTTTGTTCTGCATTTCAGGCATCATTGTGTGATAAGTGGTGTAAATTTAGCCCCTTTAAGTCTGATCTCCTGGGAGTTGAGATTTAAGCGTTGGAACTTTATTTGAAAGGACTCTATCGATTAGGTTTTGATTTGGTCCTTCTTCACCAAAGAGAGATACTAAATCATGGCTTAGCTTCCCTGTTAGGTGTTTTTTTCTGTTCATTTTACAGGCCACTCTCTCCCTGCCCGCATTCTCCACGTTCCATTTCTAATGTTCTGCCTAAAAAGAGTAAAGTGGTATGAGAGAGGGGGAAAAAGGGAAAGAAAAATCAACTGTCACCCTGTGAACATAATTGATTTAACAAATAACATCTTTCAATTCTCAAGGAAATCCTCAGTCTTCACTTATGTCAATTAGTGTTCAGTTCAATAAGTGGTGGAGGTCTTAATTTAGATGGATGGGAAAGTTTGCAGGTTCTTACTTCCTAGGGAAGGAGTGTGCTTTTCTTATTTTAAAGTCATACTGTCTGGATTTATGCATCTACTCTGCAAAAAAGAAGCTTGAAAGAGAATTAATGTGATAATTTTTATTCTTCCTGAAAATAGAGAAAAGACATTTAATTTCCGTCCAGAGATTTGTTAGAATAAAGAAGTGAAATGAGGGAATGAACATTTTCTGGAATCCATTAGACTGTAAACTCCATGCAGGCAGGTACTTTATCTTGTTCATTCACCATTCAATCTCCAATGCACATAGTAGGTGCATAGTACCTATTTGTTAACTGGATCTGTTGTTAAGGGAATAAGAACAAAAAGGGGCACAATTCAGGTTTTCTGTTAAGAATTTAGTTAAATTTCATTTCACTGGTTGCTTCATCCCTTGTCCCCAACGCCCTTTCCCCTAATTCTTTAAATGGCAGGTGGCTTTTAAGAGTGCAGTATATACTATATCTTCAGAAATGATTAAGGAGAACCTATTTCATCAATTCCCAGACTGTCAGAATTGGAAGAGATCTCAGAGATGATGTAAAGCTGCTATTTATAAATTCTTGTAAATGAATTGCTTGTTTCAGAATCACATTGAAACGCGATAGTTCCCTGACTCCTTTGTAAGACTTATGAAGGGATTGGCTCACTTACCCAGCTCACAGCTCTCAACTCCTGTATGAGGGGGAGCATACAGGTGAGCAGGTGCAAGGGCCAGGATGAGTGCTTCTGGGCAACCAGCAGGAGCAGAACTCTGTGCGGGTCTGCAGCAGCATCTAGAGGTTGCCTGTGACTCTCAGAACCCCAGAGGGTGCATGTTACAGTGTGCTATTTTAGTTTTGTCATTCATGGATGGCTTAAGTGTTAAACAGCTCAATGGAAGGGTCAGTGTGATAGCCGCTTGTACGCGCACCCAGGTCCTTGTCTGGCATCCAGGAAGAATCTGGTTGTGTGAAAGAATTGAAGGATGGTGAATGTGGAGATTTTATTGAGCAGTGAAAGTGGATCTCAGTGGGATGGGGAGTTGGGAAGGGGATGGAGTGGAAAGGTGGTCTTCTCCTGGAGTTTGGTTGTCCTGGCTGAATTCTTCTCTGAGATCCTGCCATCAAGCCATCCCTCTGAAGTGAAGCTGCTTCTCTCCAATGTCCAGATGCTTCTTCTCTTCTCTCCTCTGCCACTCTGCTACTCTACTGTGGGGCCTGGGGTTTTTATGGATACAGGATGGGGAGTAGGGTGGGCCAGGTGGTTTTGGAAAAGGCAGCATTCATGTGGGAAAACAGGAATGCATGTTTTCACTTTGGGCCACAGATCCAGGCTTGAGGATGCGGCCCTCACCAGGGACTGCCCTTTTCCACCCAGTATTTTCCTGCCACCTTTCCTTATCAACATGAGGTATGTTATACATGTACAGACTCGGGCCTGAGCTTTGAAATTTGTGACTGAGTCAAACACACTCTTGGGTAGACTCTTGGGAGTCTGTTTCCTTTTGTGACTTCCCCTAGTAATGTCAGTGTGAAGCTGGGTATAGAAAGCACTAATCCCATCTGCGTCTCAGTGCCTTGACCTCTGTGGTCTACGTTACTCCTTGGTAAAAGTGATCAGCCTAAGGTACCCAGCAGAATGATTGGTGGAGCTGTGATAAGAACTCAGGTCTCCTACCTCTGTCAATGGTGCTCCTGGCCCTATGATTTGCTGCTTTGGTTTAGCAAACACTCCTTACTACTCAGCATTCTCTCAAGATCCAGTAATACTTCTTCCTTCCAAGATAATGGTAGTATTTGTGGTGATGGCCAGGCAGAATCTGAAGGAAATACTAACTTTAGTTTCATCTACTTTGATGTTAAATATATTTTATCGTCTTCTCTAGCGATGCCTTTGATTACCCTCCATCCCCATCCCTGGGCTCAGACCCCAAGTCAGAAGTCCCTGCCTTTCTTCTGCAAGTCTACTTGGCATTCCCAGCCCTGCCTGATCATAAGAGGATCATATGGGTGCCTGTTAAGGGCATAGAGTTCTGGTGCCTGCTTGAGTCCCATTAAATCAGAATCTTCCTGGGAGGGGCCTGGGGACCTGTATTTTAAGTTCCCCTTGTTATTATTATCTGCAACAATTCTCAGGCTTAGGTATCTGAAAATAGCAGCTTCCTTTCCCTTGGATCCAACTGTGATGTCCTGGAGACCCCAGTTTATAATTACATCATAACCCTGTCTTCCCATTTGATGGTTTATCCTCTCTTCTGTAGAACTTGTGCTTTAAGGAGGAAAGGAATTTCTGCTTTTTTCTTTCCTCTAAGGTGGAATTTTCCTAGAAAAGATGCTAGGTGGACAGGTGGGTATGAACAGTAGCAGAATGAACATTGCAAGAAGGTTCATGGGTGCCTTTGAAAAGGAAGAGGGTGCCTGTGCTCTTTTCCTGGCTTTATTACTTAATAGTTGTGTAACTTTGGGCAAATTATTTAAACCTCTCTGAGTTTATGTTTCCTCGTCAGTAAAATGGGGATAAAGATAGTACTCATTTGGAGGTTTTATGTGCATTAAGGTGTCCAAAGTCAGCTCTTAGGACACAGACACAGTTTGAGATTTGCCTGCAGGGGGTGTTGGAGAGTACATGCAGGTACAACTCTTGTCATGGGGTATAGAGAGGGATTTTTGAACTGTGATGCACCTGCCACAAAGGTCTTAGCTGATCCCTTGGAGAGCTTTGAGTGTTGGATGCTCCTCAGAGTTGTCCCAAATTAAGGGAAGGAGGCTAGGTCTTTATACCCCTGTACTTATCAGTCACTCGATGTGGGCTGCCCCTGGAGGGACATGACTTCAGGTAAGGCAGCTCCCTTTGGCTGAGAGTGGCTGTGTGCCAGAAGCAACCTACATACAGTCTTGGTGGAAAGGGGAGTGCTTTAGTCCTGGGAGGGATCTCAGTGGTACACCACAGCACTCACTAACCCCAGGTAATGTGTGTAAAACCCCAGCAGTGAATCTAGCACATCTGTAAATGTTCAACAGATATTAACTATTGCCATTATCATTCTAGCTCTGGCAGGGCCACTTTCAAGAAGGTTATTTAACTATTCTTGGGCTATTTTCTTATGTTTAAAATGGAGATCCTAAGTTCTGTTCTGCCTATGTCCCTGAGTAGTTCTGAGCACATGCAGAGATAATGTATGTGAAATTGCTGAGTAAAATAGTATTAAAATGTCAGGTATGGCTATGAGCCTACCTTTTTGAAATGAATATATGGCCATGACCTGGATTCTTTGAAGGGAAAAGGTTGTGATAAATGTAAAAGTACTTGTCTGTGAAATAGGGCATTTTAATTTTTTTCTCTTCTTTCTATAGGGAATTAGAATCATGGAGATGCTGCTAAAGGAACAGTGTGGTGCCCCCTTAGCAGAATAAAGAATCATCAGTGAGTACCAAAAGCAAAGTCAGAATTATTTACGCAAGCCGTGTTTTCATGCTTATCAGCCTGGTATTCTACAGCAGCCTCCCTGGGCTATTCACGCTGCACACTTCCCAATTATATGCACAGAATACTATTTCACAGGTGTTTTATCTTTTTAGTACTTTTATTTACTTGGTTCTTTGATTTTCAGAGCAGTTTTGTATTACATGCTGGGTTACAACTCTATTCAAATTGTTAAAACTGTTGCACAATCTACCATGATTGGGAGCCTCAAAGTATCATAGATTTGCAAAGACTGCAGCTCAGATTAACTGAAGCTTAATGTTTTTGTTCTGAAAATAATCAAAGGAGGGCTTTAAAGATGTAATTGGAGCAGGAAGGGAAACAAGGAAGGGGCATGTTGATTGGCCAGTGAAACAAATATCTCTTATTAGTCATATATATTTCCAGTGATTCTGAGTAGCTGCCTGAAATGCGATTGAGAGGGATTCTGAGGTCTTGAGAGTAATACTCAGGCTCTGGGTAAGAGTGCCTTTAGTGATTAACAGTGTCTGCCCATGGGCACAGTATGGAAGGAAGACAGCACTCATGTTGAAGCACATGCTGCATCTAGTTTAGGGCAAATGGTGGAGGGTTAACAGATAGTGGGGAATTGCCAAACTACTCAACTCCCTACCCTCACCCCCTAAATTTATATGGTCTAAATCAGGAAGAATGGTTTTTATAGTGGAAATGGCAGGACAGAGTTATTTAAGGGAGAATCAAAGCCCCAAATAAATAAGTATGATAGATTTACATCTTACAGAACCTATAGACCTTAGATTTTTAACACCTGAGAGTTGAAACCTTTGAATAAAACAAACTTTGCCTTGGGTAATGTAGAATTAACTCAAATTTTGTTATGTTGGTTTAAAAGTTGAGACACGTGGTCTTGTGTAAGCAACCTAGTATTCTAATTGTGATATACAATAAACTTTGAGAGCAGTTAGCCAAAAAGAAGCAAAAGGAGCATTCATGTAGAAGCACCTTGGCATACCAAGCATGCTGTCCAGATGTGTGAATGAATATCAGTTGGAGAATTGTAAAGTCTTTCTGTTTATTTTCAGGTTGGACTCCATTTTGATTAATACTAAGCCCCTGTATACTTAATACATATTAATTCCTTTGTTACTGGAAATCTAAACAAGATATAATTTCATTTAGCATAGGCATGCGCATAGCAGGTGCTCATAAAATGTTGGAATTGAATCTAAATATGGCTTACTCCTACATCCACCCTGTTCCTTTAAAAAATTACAGAGAACAACTTGGCCACATCTCCCTGTTTTTCTCTGTTAGCATATTTGTGAGGCTCACTAAGCAACCTCTGTACTTGCATACTTAGGCACAGATCCCATCTTACTCTGGGAGGTGGGATCTTGAGTCAGCTCCAAGGTAAATGAAGGAATGAGGGGCCTCCATTTCTATGGGAAAGGTGAACACCTGTTGGTCTTCAAACTTCAAATTAGTGGTTTTGAAACTTTCTTGAGCATTAGAGTCATCTGGAGGATTGGTGGGCTCCACTCCCCAAGTTCTGATTCAGTAGGTCTGAGATGGGGCCTGAGCATTTGTGTTTCTAACAGATTTCCATGTGATGGTGATCCTGGTCCTGAGACCACACTTTGAGAATGGCATTTTTAAATGAGTTCACATCTCTGGGTGCAGACAGATGAAATGCCAGGGCACTGACAAAGCTGTTAAGCCAGGAGTTAGACATTGTTATATATTTGGTCAACTTTTGATTAATAGGAAGAGTGAGAGGGGGTGCCAAGATGTCCAGGAGAAGCCAGCGCCAGAATGCAGCTCACAGTGAATGAGACACAGAGGGCTGGAGGACTTCACGGTTCCAAATGAGGTGCCAGGTTCTTTTCTGTGGGACTGATAGGGCACTGGAATTGGGCCTAGGGAAGGAGCCGCAGGGTGACAGTCACCCAGGGGGGCAAATCAAGCCAGGGTGAAATGTGCAGCTGGCTTGGAGGATCTGGAGACTTAATCCCCTGGGAGCTCCGTTTTGGATCCTGTGCTTGCCTCATCCCTCCTGCAACCCATGGTCCACGGGGGGCCCTGCCAGACAGTGAGGCGCTGTGGGTAGTCAATACAAATCTGAGCAGCGGCTACTGCTGGGCTTGGCAAGTTGTTGCAGAGACCTGGGTGGGAATTTGGACCAATGCCAGTGGGACAGACCATCCCACTCTGGGAGAGACACCATTGGGAAGGCGGGGCCAATCTCACCTGCAAACAAACTCCAGGGAAGGACCACCTACTCAGCAACCTGACTGAACCTGAGAGAGCCCAGCAAAGCCCTCCACAGGCCAAAAAAGATACAGCTCCAACCTCAATTAAAAAAAAGTACCCTCAGAAACTCCTCCTGAAATCACCAACTTCAAAGATTAAAGGAAGATAAATCCACAAAGATGGGAAAAAAAACAGTGGAATAAGGATGAAACCACCAAAGAACAGAACACTTCTTCTCCTCCCAGGGATCACAACACCACACCATCAAGGGAACAAAAAAAGACAGAAAATGAATCTGACGAGTTGACAGAAGCAGGCTTCAGAAGGTGGGTAATAACGAACTTCTGTGAATTAAAAGACCATGTTCTAATCCAATGCAAAGAAACTAAGAACCTTGAAAAAAGGTTAGATGAAATGCTAACTGTAGAATAACCAGCTTAGAGAAGAACATAAACGACTTGATGGAGCTGAAAAATACAGCACGAGAACTTTGTGAGGCATACACAAATTTCAACAGCTGAATTGATCAAGCAGAAGAAATGATATCAGAGGTAGAAGATCAAATCAATGAAATAAAATGAGAAGGCAAGATGAGAGAAAAAGAGGTGAAAAGAACAAAGCCTCCAGGAACTATGGGATTATGTGAAAAGACCTAATCTATGCTTGACTGGCATACCTGAATGTGATGAGGAGAATGAATCCAAGTTGGAAAACACTCTTCAAGATCTTACCCAAGAGAACTTTCCCAACCTAACAAGGCAGGCCAGCATTCAAATCCAGGAAATACAGAACCACAAAGATATTCCTCAAGAAGAGCAACCCAAGGCACATAGTTGTCAGATTCACCAGGGTTGAAATGAAGGAAAAAATCCTAAGGGCAGCCAGAAAGAAAGGTTGAGTCACCCACAAAGGAAAGACCATCACACTCAGAGCAGATCTCTCAGCAGAAACCCTGCAAGCTAGAAGGGAGTGGGGGCCAATCTTCAACACCCTTAAAGAAAAGAACTTTCAACCCAGAATTTCATATCCAGCCAAACTAAGCTTCATAAGTGAAGGAGAAAAAAAGTCCTTTACGGACAAGCAATTGCTGAGAGATTTCATTGCTACAAGACCTGCCTTACAGGAGCTACTGAAGGAAGTACTAAACAGGGAAAGGAACAACCAGTACCAGCCACTGCAAAAACATACCAAATGGTAAAGAATAACGACGGAGTCAAGGAGCCATGTCAATTAATGGGGAAAACAACCAGCCAGTAACAAAATGGCAGAATCAAATTCAAACATAACAATATTATCATTGAATGTAAATGGCCTAAACACCCAAATCAAAAGACACAGACTGGCAAACTGGATAAAAAGTCAAGACCCATCCGTGTGCTGTATTCAGGAAACCCATCTCACATGCAAAGACTCACATAGACTCAAATAAATGGATGGAAGAAGATCTACCAAGCAAATGGAGGGAAAAAAAAAAAAAGGCAGGGGTAGCAATCCTAGTCTCTGATAAAGTGGACTTTAAACCAACAAGATCAAAAGAGACAAAGAAGGGCATTACATAATGGTAAAAGGATCAATGCAACAAAAAGAGCTAACTATCCTAAATACTTATGCACTCAATGCAGGACCACCCAGATACATAAGGCAAGTTCTTAAAGACCTGCAAAGAGACTTAGACTCCCACACAATAACAGTGGGAGACTTTAACACTCCACTGACAATATTGGACAGAGCTATAACATTCCACTGACAATATTGGAATCAGACGGAAAGTCAACAAGGATATCCAGGACTCAAATGCACATTTGGACCAAGCAGACCTAATAGACATTTGCAGGACATTCCACCCCAAATCCACAGAATACACATTCTTCTCAGCACCACATTGCACTTACTCCAAAATTGACCACATAATTGGAAGTAAATCATTCCTCAGCAAATGCAAAAGAATGGAAATCACAACAAACAGTCTCTCAGACCACAGCACAATCAAATTAGAACTCAGGATTAAGAAAAGCACTAAATACCGCACAATCACATGGAAACTGAACAACTTGCTCCTGAATGACCAATGGATAAACAATAAAATGAAGGCAGAAATAAAAATGTTCTTTGAAACCAACGATAATGAAGACACAACATACCAGAATCTCTGGGACACATTTAAAGCAGTGTCTAGAGGGAAATTTATAGCAGTAAATGCTCACATGAGAAACAAGGAAAGATCTAAAATTGACACCCTATTATCAAAATTGAAAAAGCTAGAGGAGCAAGATGAAAAAAAACCTCAAAAACCAGCAGAAGACAAGAAATAACTAAGATCAGAGCAGAACTGAAGGAGATAGAGACACAAAAAACCCTTCAAAAAATCAATAAATCCAGGACCTGGTTTTTTGAAAAGATCAACAAAATAGATGGACCACTAGCTAAACTAATAAAAAAGAGAAGAATCAAATAGATGCAATAAAAAATGATAAAGGGGGAGATCACAGCCGATGCCTCAGAAATACAAACTACCATCAGAGATTACTACAAACAACTCTATGCACATAAACCAGCAAATCTGGAAGACAGGGATAAATTCCTGGACACTTACACACTCCCAACGCTAAGCCAAGAAGAAGTCGAAACCCTGAATAGACCAATAACAAGGTCTGAAGTTGAGGCAGCAATTAATAGTCTACCCACCAAAAGAAGTCCAGGTCCAGACAGGTTCACAGCTGAATTCTACCAGACACACAAAGAGGAGCTGGCACCATTCCTGTTGAAACTATTATAAACAATACAAAAAGAGAGAATCCTGCCTAACTCTTTCTATGAGACCAACATCATCCTGATACCAAAATCTGGCAGAGACACAAATGAAAAAGAAAACTACAGGCCAATATCCATGATGAACATTGATGCAAAAATCTTCAATAAAATACTGGCAAACCGAATCCAACAGCACATCAAAAAGCTTATCCACCATGATCAAGTAGGCTTCATACCGGGGATGCAAGACTGGTTCAACATATGCAAATCTATAAACGTAATTTACCACGTAAACAGAACCAAAGACAAAAACCACATGATTATCTCAATAGATGCAGAGAAGGCCTTCGACAAAATTCAACAGCCCTTCATGCTAAAAGCTCTCAATAAACTAGGTCGATGGAACGTATCTCAAAACAATAAAAGCTATTTACGACAAACCCACAGTCAATATCATACTGAATGGCCAAAAAGTAGAAGCATTCCCTTTAAAAATTGACACTAGACAAGGATGCCCTCTCTCACCACTCCTATTCAATATAGTATTGGAAGTTCTAGCCAGATCAGTTAGGCAAGAAAAAGAAATAAAGGGCATTCAATTAGGAAAGGAAGGAGTCAACTTGTCCCTATTTGCAGGTGACATGATCGTATATTTAGAGACCCCATCATATCAGCCCAAAACTTCCTTAAGCTGATAAGCAACTTCGGCAAAGTCTCAGTATACAAAATCAATGTGCGGAAGTCATAAGCACTCCTATACACCAATAACAGACAAACAGCCAAATGATGAGCGAACTCCCATTTACAATTGCCACAAAGAGACTAAAATTCCTGAGAATACAACTAACAAAGGAGGTAAAAGATCTCTTCAAGGAACTACAAACCACTGATCAAGGAAATAAGAGAGGACACAACAGATGGAAAAACATTCCATGCTCATGGTTAGGAAGAATCAATATTGTGAAAATGGCCATACTGCTCAAAGTAATTTATAGATTCAATGCTATCCCCATCAAGCTACCAATGACCTTCTTCACAGAACTGGAAAAAACCACCTTAAACTTCATATGCAACCAAAAGAGAGCCCTCATAGTCAAGACAATCCTAAGCAAAAAGAACAAAGCTGGAGGCATCATGCTACCTGACTTCAAACTATACAAGGCTACAGTAATCAAAACAGCATGTTACTGGTACCAAAACAGAGATATAGATCATTGGAACAGAACAGAGGCCTTGGAAGCAACGCCACACATCTACAACCATCTGATCTCTGACACACCCGGCAAAAACAAGCAATGGGGAAAGGATTCCCTGTTTAATAAATGGTGTCAGGAAAACTGGCTAGCCATATGCAGGAAGCTGAAACTGGACCCCCTCCTTACACCTTATACAAAAATTAACTCCAGATGGATTAAAGATTTAAACATAAGAACTAAACCCATGAAAACCCTAGAAGAAAACCTAGGCAAAACCATTCAGGACATAGGCACAGGCAAGGACTTCATAACTAAAACACTAAAAGCATTGGCAACAAAAGCCAAAATAGAGAAATGGGACCTAATTAAACTTAAGAGCTTCTGTACAGCAAAAGAAACAATCATTACAGTAGACTGACAACCAACAGAATGGGAAAAAATTTTCACAATCTACCCATCAGACAAAGGGCTAATATCCAGAATCTACAAAGAACTATAGCAGATTTATAGGAAAACAAACAAACCCATTCAAAAGTGGGTGAAGGATATGAACAGACACTTTTGAAAAGGCCAACAAACATGAAAAAATGCTCATCATCACCAGTCATTAGATAAATGCAATCAAAACCACATTGAGATACCATCTCACACCAGTTAGAATGGCGATCATTAAAAACTCTAGAGACAACAGATGCTGGAGAGGATGTGGAGAAAAAGGAACACTTTCACACTGTTGATGGTAGTGTAAATTAGTTCAATCATTGTGGAATACAGTGTGGCGATTCCTCAAGAATCTAGAAATGGAAATTCAATTTGACCCAGCAATCCCATTACTGGGTATATACCCAAAAGATTATAAATCATTCTATCATAAAGACACATACACACGTATGTTCATTGTGGCACTGTTTATGATAGCAATGACCTGGAACCAACCAAAATGCCTATCAATGATAGACTGGACCAAAAAAAAAAATGTGGCACATATACACCATGGAATACTATGCAGCCATAAAAAATGATGAGTTCATGTCCTTTGTAGAGACATGGATCAGCCTAGAAACCATCATTCTCAGCAAACTGACACAAGAACAGAAAATCAGACACTACGTGTTTTCACTCATAGGCGGGTGATGAACAATGACAACCCTTGGGCACAGGGAAGGGAACAACACTCACAGGACTAGGAGAGGAAGGGAGTGAGGGGACGTGGGGGCGGGGGGAGCGGCGGGGAGAAGGGGGAGGGATAACACCGGGAAAAATGCCTGATGTAGGCAATGGGTGGGGGGCGGGGCAGGGGATGGAGACAGCAAACCACCACAGCGTGTATGTACCTATGCAACAATCCTGCAGGATGCAGAACGTGCACATGTACCCCAGAGCCCAAATACAAGAAAAAAAAAAGTAGGATGAGTGTTATTCTTTGTACGGCTTTTCCCTGATCTTTGCATCTCAGCTTCTTCTTGTTTGCCCCCCTTTTTTGTTGCTTAAATGGTGCCAGGCTCCACCCTGGCAACAATGCAGTTGAAAAGAGGGAAGGTGAGACTAACATCAACTTGTATTTTAAATCAATTTGGATTTAAATTGTTGGTAGTGAAGATGAGTAAATTAAACAAGTTTAAAGCATTACCCGTTGTCTTTTTACCCATGTTCTGTGTTTCGTTTTGTTTTGATTTCTTTTGAGGCAGGATCTCGCTGTTCTGTCACCTAGGCTGGGGTGCAGCAGTGCAATCAGGGCTTACCACAGCCTTAACCTCCATGGCTCAAGTAATCCTCTCGCCTCAACCCCCTGAGTAGCTGGGATCACAGGCATGCGCCACCACACCTGGCTAATATTTTCCTTTTTTGTAGAGATGAATTCTCTCTATGTTGCCCAGCCTGGTGTTTTTTTTTGGTCCTGTGGTTGAGGGCTAAGCCATGAACTCAGGGCATTGCATTGTTTGTGAAAAGCAACTTATTCTTTCTTAAGTGAAATGGTTGAGGTCTGAATATAACCAGGAGTTTAGTACAGGACAGTTGCATTTAATGCATTCAATGCAATGAAATTTCCTGAAGGATTTATGTAATTCAGACTCTCAAATTCATGACCAGTTTTCTCAGAGGAGTAACTGTAAAGTAGGGGAGATACACACACACACACACACACACACACACACACACACTCACTCTCTCTCTCTCTTTCTCTCTCACCACATAAATCAGCAATTCAGTGTTGCAGCCATGCTGCCAGCTTTTTCCTTTCCTTTTCTCATGTTTTCTTGACTATTTTTACAAAGTTTTTAAAGTTTGAAATGTGCCTATTTTGATAGAACTTTTTAATTTCTCAGAAATAACTGTATGGAAAATGGAGGGGGTGGTTGCAGGTGGGTGTACTACTGTTTTCATGAGTCATAAAATGCTACATTAAAAGAAGCAGGGAAATTAGCTCTATAGCTATAAAATAGAGATAAAAAAACTACAGCCTATAAACCAAATTTAGCCTGCTGCCTGCTTTTATAAATAAAGTTTTATTGGAACACAACTATGCTCCTAACTGTGTTCAGAGCTATAATTGCAGAGTCGAATAGTTATAACAGTGACCTTACAGCTGCAAAGCCAAAAATATTTACTGTCTGGTCCTTGAAGAAAATTGTTGCCTACTGAGTTAGTGTCCTAAATTAACATCAAGGAGTGTTGTGGTGATTGTTTGGCCTTTTAAAATATAGTGTCTGATCATAACTTACCCCTAAAGTTTATAGTTTGACAGTTTGTTTTTCTTGCATTAGCTCTAACATCAACACTTTGTGAAGACTTGGCTGATTTTATATTAAGACATAAAAAGGTATTAAAATGATAATAACAGGAAGTTAAAATACCAGCAACAGTGGTCACTTAAATTGCTCACAAAGTTTCAATGCACATATACAGTGGAGTAGATATATAGGCATTTTGTTTAGCACATAAAGTGGCACTGTGATGCGGCTGTAGGGTAGTTGCTATTTATAATTTACTCAATTTGCCAGCTTTGGAATTTTGTAATTTTTAATTCTTAAAAGATGTTTTGTGGGATTTGCAGAAATATGCATAAGGAGACATTAATATTTTCATATCATGCCACATTTTAAATTTGCATAATTTAAATTCACATAGAATGTGACTGCATTCTATATTGTACCTTTTTTTCTTAAATTTATTTAACTTTAGGTGCATACTATATCTGGCATTTCTCCACATGTTATCCCTCCCCCCCCCCACTGTCTCTCCCCAACCCCCTGCCCCAACTGCCCCCAGTGTGTGATGCTCCTCTACCTGAGTCCACATATTCTCATTGTTCAACACTCACCTGAGTGAGAACATGCGGTGTTTGGCTTTCTGTTCTTGTGTCAGTTTGCTGAGAATGATGGTTTCCAGATTCATCCAAGTCCCTACAAAGGACAAGAACTCATCATTTTTTATGGCTGCATAGTATTCCACGGTGTATATGTACCATGTTTTCTTTGTCCAATCTATCATTGATGGGCATTTGGGTTGGTTCCATGTCTTTGCTATCGTGCACAGGGCTGCAATGAACGTACATGTGCATGTGTATTTATAGTAGAATGATTTATAGTTCTTTGGTTATTTGCCCAGTAATGGGATTGCTGGGTCAAATGGAATTTCTATTTCTAGATCCTTGAGGAATTGCCGCACTGTCTTCCACAGTGGTTGCACTAATTTACACTCCCACCAACTGTGTAAGAGTGTTCCTATTTCTCCGCATCCTCTCCAGCATCTGTTGTGTCCAGATTTTTTAATGATCACCATTCTAACTGGTGTGAGATGGTATCTCAATGTGGTTTTGATTTGCATTTATCTAATGACTGGTGATGATGAGCATTTTTTCATATGTTTGTTGGCCTCATATGTGTCTTCTTTTGAAAAGTGTCTGTTCATATCCTTCATCCACTTTTGAATGGGGTTGTTTTTTTCTTGTATATCTGTTTTAGTTCTTTGTAGATTCTGATTATTAGCCCTTTGTCAGATGGGTAGATTGCAAAAATATTTTCCCATTCTGTTGGTTGCCAATTTGCTCCAATAATGGTTTCTTTTGCTGTACAGAAGCTCTGAATTTTAATTAGGTCTCATTTGTCTATCTTGACTTTTATTGCCATTGCTTTTGGTGTTTTAGTCATGAAATCCTTGCCTATGCCTATGTCTTGGATGGTTTTGCCTAGGTTTTCTTCTAGTGTTTTGATGGTGTTAAGTTTTATGTTTAAATCTTTAATCCATCTGGAGTTAATTTTAGTGTAAGGTGACAGGTAGGGGCCAGTTTCTGCTTTCTGCACATTGCTAGTCAGTTTTCCAATCACCATTTATTAAGCATTGCTTGTTTTTGCCTGGTTTGTCAAAGATCAGATGGTTGTAGATATGTGGTGTTTCTTCTGGGGCCTCTGCTTTGTTCCACTGGTCTATGTCTCTGTTTTGGTACCAGTACCATGCTGTTTTGATTACTGTAGCCTTGTAGTATAGTTTGAAGTCCGGCAGTGTGATGCCTCCAGCTCTGTGTTTTTTGCTTAGGATTGTCTTGGCTATGCAGGCTCTCTTTTGGTTCCATATGAAGTTTAAAGTGGCTTTTTTCGAGTTCTGTGAAGAAGGTTATTGGTAGCTTGATGGGGATAGCATTCAATCTATAGATTACTTTGGGCAGTATGGCAATTTTCACAATGTTAATTCTTCGTAACCATAAGCATGAAATGTTTTTCCATCTGTTTGTGTCCTCTCTTATTTCATTGAGCAGTGTTCTGTAGTTCTTGAAGAGGCCCTTTACATCCTTTGTTAGTTGTATTCCCAGGTATTTTATCCTCTTTGTAGCAATTGTGAATGGTAGTTTCCTCTTGATTTGGCTGTCTGTTTGTCTGTTATTGGTATATAGAAATGCTTGTGATTTCTGCACATTGATTTTATATCCTGAGACTTTGCTGAAGTTGCTTATCAGTTTGAGAAGATTTTGGGCTGAGATGATGGGGTCTGCTAGATATACAATCATGTCATCTGCAAATAGAGACAGTTTGACTTCCTCCTTTCCTGATTGAATACCCTTTATTTCTTATTCTTGCCTGATTGCTCTGGCTAGAACTTCCAATACTATATTGAATAGGAGTGGTGAGAGAGGGCATGTTTGTCTAGTGCCTGATTTCAAAGGGAATGCTTCCAGCTTTTGTCCGTTTAGTATGATATTGGCTGTAGGTTTGTCATATATAGCTTTTATCATTTTATGATAGGTTCTGTCAATACCTAGTTTATTGAGCGTTTTTAGCATGAAGGGCTGTTGAATTTTGTCGAAGGCCCTCTCTGCATCTATTGAGATAATCATGTGGTTTTTGTCTTTGGTTCCTTTTATGTGATGGATTACATTTATGGATTTGCATATGTTGAACCAACCTTGCATCCCCAAGATGAAGCCTACTTGATCGTGATAGATAAGCTTCTTAATTTACTGTTGCAATCTGTTTGCTAGTATTTTGTTGAAGATTTTTGCATTGATGTGCATCATGGATATTGGCCTGAAGTTTTCTTTTTTAGTTGAGCCTCTGCCTGGTTTTGGTATCAGGATGATGTTGGTCTCATAATTATGAGTTAGAGAGAATTCCCTCTTTTTGTATTGTTTGATACAGTTTCAGAAGGAATGGAACCAGCTCCTCTTGTACGTCTGGTAGAATTTGGCTGTGAACCCGTCTGGACCTGGACTTTTTTTGTTTGGTAGGCTATTGGTTGCTGCCTCTACTTCAGCCCTTGTTATCGGTCTGTTCAGAGTTTCAACTTCCACCTGGTTTAGTCTTGGTAGAGTACAGGTATCTATGAATTTATCCATTTCTTCCTGGTTTCCTGGTTTATGTGCGTAGAGCTCTGTAGTAATCTCTGATGGCAATTTGTATTTCTGTGGGATCAGTGGTCATATCTCCTTTATCATTTTTTTATTGCATCTCTTTGATTCTTCTCCCTTTTAATTAATCTGGCAAGCGGTCTATTTTGTTGATCTTTTCAAAAAACCAGCTCCTGGATTTGTTGATTTTTTGAAGGGTTTTTGGTGTCTCTATCTCCTTCAGTGCTGCTCTGATCTTAGTTATTTCTTGTCTTCTGCTAGGTTTTGAGTTTTTTTGATCTTCCTCCTCTAGCTCTTTCAATTTGGATGATAGGGTATCAATTTTAGATCTTTCCTTGTTTCTCATGTGAGCATTTATTGCTATAAATTTCCCTCTTGACACTGCTTTAAAGGTGTCCCAGAGATTCTGGTAAGTTGTGTCTTCATTCCGGTTGGTTTCAAAGAATGTCTTTATTTCTGCCTTCCTTTCATTATTTATCCAGTGGACACTCAGAAGCAAGTTGTTCAGTTTCCAAGTGGTTGTGCAGGTTTGAGTGTGTTTCTTAATCCTGACTTCTAGTCTGATTGTGCTGTGGTCTGATAGACTGTTTGTTATGATTTTTGTTCTTTTGCATTTGCTGATCAATTATTTGCTTCCAGTGATGTGGTCAATTTTAGAGTAAGTGCAGTGTGATGCTGAGAAAAATGTATATTCTGTTGATTTGGGGTGGAGCGTTCTGTGTATGTCTATTAGATCCACTTGATCGAGCTCTGCATTCAAGTCCTGGATATCCTTGTTAATTTTCTGTCTCATTGATCTGTCTAATATTGACAGTTGAGTGTTGAATTCTCCCACTATTATTGTGTAGGAGTCTAAATCTAGTTTTAGGTCGTTAAGAACTTGCTTTATGTATCTGGGGGCGCCTGTGTTGAGTATATATTTAGGATAGTTAGCTCTTCTTGTTGTACTGATCTTTTTACCATTATGTAATGCTCTTCTTTGTCTCTTGTGATCTTTGTTGGTTTGAAGTCCATTTTATCAGAGACTAGGATTGCAATCCCTCCTTTTTTTTGTTCTCCATTTGCTTGGTAAATCTTCTTCTATCCCTTTATTTTGAGTCTATGTGTGTCTTTGTATGTGAGATGGGTTTCTTGAATACCACACACCGATGGGTTTTGACTTTTTATCCAGTTTGCCCATCTGTGTCTTTTGATTGGGGCATTTAGGCCATTTACATTCAATGTTACTATTGTTATGTGTGAATTTGATCCTGCCATTTTGTTACTGGCTGGTTTTCTTTCCCATTAGTTGACTCATTTTCTTCATTGCATTTTTGGTCTTTGCCCACTGGCTTGCTTTTGCAGTGATTGGTACTTGTTCCTTTCCGTCCTTAGTGTTTCTTTCAGGAGCTCTTATAGGGCAGGTCTGGTGGTGACAAAATCAGTAATTGCTTGTCTGTAAAGGATTTTATTTCTCCTTCACTTACGAAGCTTAGTTTGGCTGGATGTGAGATTCTGAGTTGAAAGTTCTTTTCTTTAAGGATGTCGAATATTGCCCCCCACTCTCTACTTCTGGCTTGTAGGGTTTCTGCTGAGAGATCCCCTGTGAGTCTGATTGGCTTCCCCCTGTGGGTTACCTGACCTTTCTCTCTGGCTGCTCTTAGCATTTTTTCCTTCATTTCAACCCTGGTGAATCTGACGATTATGTGCCTTGGCGTTGCTCTGCTTGAGGAATATCTTTGTGGAGTTCTCTATATTTCTTGAATTTGAAATTTGGACTGCCTTGCTAACCTTTGGAAGTTCTCCTGGATAATATCCTGAAGTGTGTTTTCCAGCTTGGATTCATTCTCCCCATCATATTCAGGTACACCGATCAAGCGTAGATTAGGTCTTTTCACATAATCCCGTATTTCTTGGAGGCTTTGTTCATTTCCTTTCACTCTTTTTTCTCTTATCTTGCCTTCTCTTTTTATTTCATTGAGTTGATCTTCAGTCTCTGATATCCTTTCTTCTGCCTGATCGATTCAGCTATTAAAACTTGTGTTTGCTTCACGTAGTTCTTGTGCTGTGTTTTTCAACTCCATCAAGTTGTTTATATTCTTCTCTAAGCTGGTTATTCTAATTAGCATTTCGTCTAACCTTTTTTCAAGGTTTTTGGTTTCTTTACATTGAATTAGAACATGTTCCTTTAGCTTAGAAAAGTTTGTTATTATCCACCTTCTGAAGTCTGTTTCTGTCAATTCGTCACACCCCTTCTCAGTCATGATGTGATCCTGTGTTGTTGAGGAGTTATGATCCCTTGAAGGAGAAGAGGCATTCTGGTCTTTGATGGTTTCATCTTTTTTGCGCTGTTTTTTTCCCATCTTTCTGGGCTTACCTGGCTGTGTTGTCAGGGAGCTGCTTGATGAGGTCTCCTGTCTGCCTGTGGAGGTGCTACTGGGTTTCTAGGGACTCCTTCAGGTTATTAGGGAAGCTTCCTGTGTCTTTTTTGTTTATACTGGGAAATTAGGCCCACCTCTTCCACTGATAGGTGCTGCTGGGTTGTCAAGAAAACTGTCCCATTGCTACGCAGGCTTCCTGTGTTTTTTGTTAAAACATGTAGCCCAGTTCCCACCCCTCTACTGGTGGGTTGTGCCCTTCCTCCACTGGGCTGGATCATTCAGGGTTCAGCTCAGACTGTGGCACTGGCTGCACAACCCGCTAGAATCAGAGCTTCAGCCCTCTGGGGTTTGAGGAGGAGGGTAGGGACCCGCCCAGCAGCACTAGGCCATCTCCCACTTTCAGCTTCCTCTCTCACCAGTCAAGGGGTAGGGGCCCGCCCAGCTGCTCCCGATTACAGCTCCCTCTCTCTCTGGGCGGGGCGAGGGGGTCATAGCTCAGTCTGAAGGTTCTCCCGGCTGCCTTTTGGCCTTATGCGTCTATTTAGGTCTGTGAGCCAATCCAGGACACCGTCCTGGATTATGATTCAACTCCGTGCTTGTAGTTCCCAGAGCTTGACTGGCAAAAATCCCCTGTTCTGTGTATTGCTGAGGCTTTGGGGGAAGTGCTGTATCTGGACCAGAGTGCCAGAGGTGGGGCCTTCGACTTGCTGGTCAGATACACTTTCTGGGTGAAGCAGCACCCCTCCCTACCTCGGTTGCCCTGAGTGGGCTTTGCTCACCATCAGACCAGACCCATTGAAATGCACTTGGTACCTCGGTTGGAGCTAGGAGATCTCTGGATTTCTGTGTCACTCTCGCTGGGTGTTGTGCGCTGGAGTTGTGTCTATTCAGCCATCTTGGATCCCCTCTCTGTTGTACCTAACATTAAAGATACTTCATAGAACTCTTTGACCTGTATGTCCAAGTGGGCTTTTGAAAATTAGAAAGCTTAGAAGGTGATTTTTGTCATGAGCCAAAATGGAGGCACATAAATCTCACTAACCAATATGCTTGTGGCATTGCTGTTGACACATCCATTTGATAGATTTTTGATTTCCTGTCATTTTTGAATAAAACAAATAACCCTGACATCTGTTTGTTCTTGCCACTGGCAGTTGGGAGATCAGGCTTGGTGAGATTTGATAATGTAGCCGAGTTCTGTCATATTGGAATGATTAAGACCTCAATTTTAGTTATATCTTAACTCCTCTCCGAACCAGCTCCTTTGGGTAGTTGGACTTAATAAAATGAGGTGCTTGCCTCGTTCGAAGATCATTAGGAGGGAGAAACGCAATCTCAAGAATTATCCATAGTGATAGAATTCAAGTGGACTCTGAAGAGTTGCTTCAGAAAAGAGGGCAGATAATTATTGATTGGTGAGACATGTTTATGAGGTGATAAAGCCTGTTTGCTTTTTCTTGCAGGAGAGCTGTATTGGTGTCTGCTTTTTTTTTTTTTTTTTTTTGGGTGGGGAATCACTTCTTGGCCACAACACATCAGACACAGTTTTTGGAATACAGGTTTGAGGATGCAGTGTCGGCAGCTTCAAGAAGAGGAGACCTTCTTGCCAGGACATGAAATGATACCCTCCTCTGGGAGCCTGCTTCGAATAGTGGGACTCGGGGAGTTGAGACCTTCTTGCTGGATTTTTATGACACGATCTCTTTACAATTTTACAAATAAAGGAAAAAACCCGTGCAAGATGATGTGTGCCCTTCCTCAGGGTGTTCTGCTGATGATTGTCTGGTTATGCTGTCAGGGCAGCTAAGGACAGGATAAAGGCCTGAGAGGGTGCTTGTGCCCTTATGTTATCAGCACCGTTGTTCATAAGATTTGTGAGGGGATTCTGGAACCAATAAGGGCGTTGAAACTAGTACCTGATTCATGAGTGGACTGGAACAAACAGGAAAGTACCAGACCAACGTTGGAGCTAAGCTTTATAGCAATGTTTAAGATTCTCAGAAATCAGGAGATTTTTATCTCTATCTGTAAGTAATTTGTCACTGCCATTAGTATAGCTTTTATAATGTAACATGTAAACTGTGATTTGGTCCTCTGAAAAAAAAAAGATGAAATGTAGAGTGAGAAGGCAGGTTCTCACCTTGACTCCTGTTAATTTGTTCTGTGATGTGGAGCAAATCATTAACCTCTCTGTTTTTTACTGGGCGAATGGGGATAATCAGGCACAGGTCTTTCTGGCAATGCATTATGATGATTAAACAAGGTAATTTTGTGCAGGTTTGTAAGTTGACAGACCTGCGTTTGAATCCAAGTGCTGGCACCTACTTGCTCCGTGATCATGAACGTAATTTTGAATCTTTCTGAACCTAAAACATTTGTGAAACAAAGTGATGGAATTAACTTTGTGAGATTGTTGGACTGATATGAGATCATGCATATGAAGTGGCTAGCACTCTGCCTGGTGTGTAGTAGAAGTCCAGGAAATGGAAGCCATTATTATGTAAAACGTTCTGCAAATGTACTTTTTAACTGTAATGTAAGGTGGTACTACTGTTGAAACTTAGTTGGCAGTAGTTTGCATTTCTCATGATCAGTGCCAAAATATAAATATATACTATCTAAAAAATCTTGAAGAGAGGTAATAATTTGGAATTCATCTTCTTAAGATAAAAATCAGGGCCAGGGACGGTGGCTCACACCTGTAATCCCAGCACTTTGAGAGGCCGAGGCAGGCAGATCACAAGGGCAGGAGTTCGAGACCAGCCTGGCCAATATGGTAAAACCTGTGTTTACCAAAAACACAAAAAAATTAGCCAGGAGTGGCTTATTTTTAAGTGGCTTTACTTAGAAGGCTGAGGCAGGAGAATTGCTTGAACCTGTGAGGCAGAGGTTACAGTGAGCTGAGATCGCACCACTGCACTCCAGCTTGGGTCACAGAGCGAGATTCTGTTTAAAAAAAAAAAATCAGGCCATTACTGGAGAGTCTTGGGAAATTTTTTTTTTTTTGAATGTTTGAAACATTTTCCTCTTAGTCCATTGATGAATTTCAAAGCAATTGTATTTTTTCATATGAGCCTGCCACTGTGAGCTTTTTATTCTGTCTGAGCTCTTTGTGCTGTTTGAATTTTGTCCCTCAGAATAATTTCTTTTCAGCTTTATAGTGTTTCATTCTTCAATTGTGTTGGAGGGGAAAATAATGGTAGAAGTCAAAACACACTTTGACCTTTTTTCCAATTTGTAAATGGCATTTGGTAGGCTTTTAGAGTACTAGCCTATTTCCAAAAATAAGAGGTGATACAAATTGTCGTGGAGATGAGAGGCAAGAAATTTGTATTTGGAGGTTGACATTAGAGGAAGTTTAACCCTTCACACTCAACAACTCATATCCTCTGAAGGCAGGAGCTCTCAATCTTGGCTGTCTGTTAGGATTGCCTGGGGAGCTTTCTGCAATCCTGATGCCTGGGTTGCTTCCCAGACCAAGAAATCATTATCTCAGGTATGAGCATTTAAAGAAACTCCTTAGATGATTCCAATGGGCAGCTAAGAACACTACAATGACTTCTGGGTATTTGCTGACATTATCTAATTTTTTTTTTAATATCTCTGAGGTTGAAAAGGATCTTTGTAGCAGGAATTTTTATTAGAAATAGAGTGAGGCACAGACAGGTTGAATTTCTGCCTTGTGTGCAGGAGTGGCCAATGAAAATGCTTTCACGGATCAGGCAGCCCGTCTGAAGAGGGAGGCAGGCTGGGGCCCTGGAGTGACCCAATTGGGAGCATATACCTGACTGAAGGTGGCAGCTTCTGCCCACTTCCAGCACAGTGTGGTTGTGTGGCTGGTCTTTGTTAGTACTTCCTATTTCCAATTTTCTAAGTAAAGACAGAATTTAAAAAAAACCAAACAACTCCCAATATTATATTGGCAACCAATTCAGAATTGTTTAAAATATTGTGCTGGCCAAAACAAAAAACATGTTTGCCAGCCAGTAGTTTTTAGCCTTTGCTTCCGGAGTGTTAAGGATAGGCCTAAACATCCTGGCCAATTTTTAATAGATTTGCATTTCTGTATTCTGGATGTAAGCTGCATTCTGCCTCTCCTCCAAGTCTACTTTTAGATGTATCTTACTCCTCATTCCTAAATAATTCTCAGGGAATACTTTTCTTAATTCAGTATTTTTCCCCCTGCAGGCAGGCATGTATTGCTTCCAGCCTCACATATATGGTTTAGAAATCTTCTGGTCTTTTTTTTTTTTTTTTTTTTTTCTTTATTTTTTTTTTTGAGATAGGATCTTATTTTATTGACCAGGCTGGTCTTGAACTTCTGGCCACAAATGATCCTTCTGCCTCTGCCTCTGCAAGTACTGGGATTACAGGCGTGAGCCACTGTGTCTGTCCTTTCTTTGGAATTCATTAGGACTTGTTAAATTTTTTAAAATTATATGTTTTGTGATGAAACATTTAGAAGTCCATGTTTTTTATTCTGTACTGTGTAACTTAAGAAATGTCAAAACCAGGAGTACGGCCTTATTGGGCACAGTAGAAACAAGAGTGGGAAAGGGTTAATTCACAGACCTGGCCAGCCTCCTCCTGACTTCAAGGTGATAATTTGCCATGTGATTCTCAAACAGGTTCTCGAGCTCTTCTCCCAGCGATTCTGATTCATGGAATTTTCGTGGATCACTCAGGACACGGTAAAAGTTCTTATGCAGAGAGAAGCTGATTTCAACTATCCCTATATGATTGAGGTGCTTTTACCAGGAAGGGGTTTTTATAGATTCAATCATATATGATAAAGGTGCTATATTCTTTTTGTATGAACTACTTTGTGTATTTTATAAGCAATATATATGTACTAATATTCCTTTATCAGACATTGTGGGGTGCATGGTATAGAAAACTCAAGGTATTCTTTTAAGGTGCACATCTTTTTTTTTTTTTTTTTTTTGCTTTATTTCAACCATTTACATCAAACTATTTCTTAATTTAGAATACATTTCTCTGCTTTTGCAAACACAGTCTACAGGGGATAATTAAATATTTTCAGAGTCATCATATACATTTTTAATTCTTTCGGGTCTTAGTTTCGTTAAAGTCCCTACATTGAAGGTTCCAGATGTGTTTGCTCTTTGAGTTCTACCATGTTTTTAGAGTTTTTTGTTTCCCTCATTTTTTTTCTGTCATCTATCTCTCCCATTACTGTGCCTACGTCTAGGAACCTTTCTTTAATTTACCCTTGGGCTGGGAAATTGTGTAACTGCATACTATATGTTGAGTAAGAGTAGAGAGGATTTGAATGAGGTTTTGATAGGCTGTTATAGCAATTAAAATGAATATACTTTGCTGCATTGACTTGGTGACGTTATTTTAGTGGCTTAGCTCCCTTCTAACTTACTTCCTTATCAACTGCAATTGTCATATTTGTGATTTCATGGCAAGTGAGATATTGCTAGAAATAATTTCACTTGATCTATGTGTCATCTTTCCCAGTTGTGTTAGTGTTTTTGTGTATACAGTTCCATAATGTGAAACTTAAGACAATTAAAACTCAAAAAATTCTCAGGTCAAGTTTTTGTATGGGATGAAGTGTTTTTGATTAAGTGTTATTGTGATAGAGAGCTATAAATTAGTTGTTTATCTATGAAATTCCTTCCGGCAGTCATTCTGAAATAAAGATATATTACAACTAATATTTATGTATGCATTCTAATTTTGGGGGGTTATCCTGTCTCTCAGCCGAGCTTGTGGTTATCGTTTGTAATAATAATCCTAGTCCTTTTCAGCTGCCCCAGATGAAGGTGTTATCCTGATCATATGATGTTAGCTCCCTGCCTTTCCTCAAGGTGAGACATTAAAGTTTCTCCCTGAAATAAGCAGAGGCCACTGTTATTGAGTGACTCGGGTGGGCCCTGTGCTAATGGAGCAAAGGACCAGGATCTGCAGAGGGAGAAGTAATAAAGCCCAGCATGGACAAACAGAATGAAGCTAGGTGTTCCCAAAGGGTAAAGGAGAGAGAAAGGACCTTCTTTTTGGCATGTGAGGCTCAGCTCTGTTTTCTCAACTTTGTTTCCATGAGACTCATATTTATCCTTTCATTTGTCCCCTTTTTACTTGAATGTGTTTGGGTGGGTTTCTGTGTCTTATTACCAGAATGCCTTGTCCATGCCCTATTAGTGTCCTTCCTTTGCTAGAGCCCAGGTATCGTGATGACTCTTCCTTTAGGGGTAGAGTCCTAAGTTCAGCCAGCATTTATTGAGCATCTGCTGTGTGCAGGAGAAAGGCAGGACTTGTTTTCTCTTTTGATTTCATCCAGTGTATCACTAGAAGGCTTATATCAATTTATAAGGGGGCTTTAAAAACTTCATAGAAAAATGGAATTAAAAGATAAAAATATAAACTTTATTTCTCAAAATAAGTTCTATCAAGTTCAAGACTCTTTTTTAAAGCAATGATACCAGCCATTTAGTCCATCCCTAAAGAACTGAGGGTCTTGGGAATTTAACCATGTCAGTGCAGTCCTTTTTACATTATTACCTGAAAAAAAATTGATTGCCTTTAAAGGTTTCTTTTAAGATTAGAAAACAAAAAGAAGTCAAAAGGATCCAAGTCAGGACTGTAAAGTGAATACCTAATGATTTCCCATGAAAACTCTCACAAAATTGTCTTTGTCTGATGAGAGGAATGAGCAGGAGCTTTATTGTGGAGAAGGCCTCTGATGAAGCTTTCCTGGGTGTCTTTCTGCTAAAGCTTTGGCTAACTTTCTCAAAATACCCTCAAAATACTACAGATGTTGTTGTTTGGCCCTCCAGAAAGTCAAGAAGCAAAATGCTGTGAGCATTCTAAAACACGCTTTCCATGACCTTTGCTTTGAACCCAGTCTGCTTGTGCTTTGACTGGACCACTTTGACCTCTTGGTAGCCATTGGTATGATTGTGCTTTGTCTTCAGGATTGTGCTGATAAGGCCGTGTTTCATATCCTTGTGCAATTCTTTGAGGAAATGCTTCAGGATCGTGATCTCACTTGTTTAAAAATTTCATGGAGCGCTCCACTCTTGTCTGTACCTGATCTGGGTACAATGGTTTTGGCACTCATTGAGTAAAGAGTTTGCTCAGCATTAATTTTTCAGTCAGAATTATGTAAGCTGAACCAATTGAGATGTCTATGGTGTTGGTTATTGCTTCTCCTAATTGTCAGTCCTCTTCAACTGGGGGCACAAGCAAGATTAATTTTTTTCTTAAAAATTGATGTGGATGGCCTGCCATTGTAGGGTTCATCTTCAGCATCATCTGGTCCCTTCCTAAAATGAACTACCCATTTGTGAACTGCCGACTTCTTTGCAGCATTGTCCCCATAAACTTTTGTAAGGCATCAGTTATTTCATCATTCATCCCAAGCTTCACCATAAATTTGATGTTTTTGCTTTAATCTTAGCAGAATTTATGTTGCTCTGGCAGGGGCTCCTTTCAAACTAATGTTTTAGCTTTCTTAGTGCCTTACACTAGATCCTGTTTAGACATATTATAACAACTTAGTATGAGTTTATTTTGGTAAAAAATTGAAACTCATGCATAGGTTTTTGTAATATGCATTTTCCATGAATTTTTATAAGATTCCTTGCACTGACAGTTGGCAGTAGTGGGGACCAATTGATGGTAAGACCAGACACAGTTACCTCTTGGGTATATCAAACAATGATTGCTTATTTAAAGGATGCAGGAGAAAAATTAGCATAGGATGCACAGTGGAGAGATCAGCACAAATGCATAGGTTGGTGGCCCCAAAGCTCACCAGCAAATGCACAGTTGTGAATGATAATGTCTGAGTGAGAAAAGGGCATGTTATACCTTTGATAAGATAACAACTTCTCTCTAGCCCAGCCTTATATGCAGAAGAGTGGAGCTAACTGCATGAGACCACCTCATCTGAGTCAGGTAGGAGCTTTACATAAATTATAGGGCACAGGACATTCAGGTATAAATGTCTTTTACATTTAAGCTGTTCTGATGGTTATAGCTTGGTCTGAGGACATCCTTGAATTCAGGCTGCAGTATCAGCACAGTGTTTCCCTGATGTCTCAGGGTAGGAGGGTAGCATGCTGACTTGTGTGGACTAGACCTGCAAGCTCCAGAACCTCTACACAAGCCTTGGAAAGAATGAGGAAGGTGGAAAGGGAGAGTCCTAAGAGCGGCAAAGCCAGTGTGGTAGGGACTCAGAATAGAAGTTAACTCAGAAACTTAACTTACAGAATTTTGAAATGCAGTCTTCAAAGTTTTAAATGCAGTATTTGTTTTATACCTTAGCTGCCAATTTGTAAAATCTGGGGAACTTTAAAAAAACATTGATGCTTGGATCCCACCCTCAGAGATTCTTCCTGGTTTATTGGTCAGGGTTGCTGGCCTGATGCAGACCCCAGCATCAAGACTGCATGTAGCTCCCAAGGTGATACTGAAGCCATGGACAGTGATTCTTACCAGAGTCAGAAGTCATGGTGTTCTCTTATCAGTGGTAACCCTTAGGAAGCTTACTCTAGAAGGAAGTTTGAGGCAAAAGATCTCTTCTTTCTTGTGTTTTACCTCAGGTCCTTCAGAAAAATACAATTCACTGTCCTAGAAAAAAGTGCTCCAGTGCCTCTTTAATGCTAATAGAAGAAAAGAGATTCTAAAAATACTCCTCCGTGCACAGCCCATTTTGTTATGATCAAAAGTTTAAGTTGCATTTGTTGGAACAAAATCCCATGCAGAAAAAGGATCCCATAGTAACTACAGGCCCTTGATGGTCTTTAAGGGTTAACCTGATTAAATGCACTGCCGGACCTTAAGATGTAGCCATGGACTGCATGCTGTGCAAGAGGCAACAGAAAGAAAATAGCAGCCACTATCCTGTTAAATTAAACTCCACGGAGCTATTCTCCAGCATTCTCAGAGAAGGTTAGAGCCATTTCGTGCCTGCCATCTGTTAGGCTGCTGATGGAATCATTACTTCTTTGTACTGGTGCCAGGTTAAACTTTTAGATCCTATGACAAAGGAGAAAATGCTAACTTGTCCAATTGCATGTTTTTGTTTTCCCATTGTGAGTTGAGGTGTCTCCCTACATTTGAAAACTCATCAATTGTTCAAACTTTAAAATTACCATGCTGCCAATTTCTTTGGTGGTTTGTAGGGAAATTATTTTCTGGACCGAAGCCCTTTCTTTCACTTGTGTTTAAGAATGTAGTCATTAGTCTTGTGAAAACCAAGGTCATTCTTGTCAATTGGTGGAAACAACCTCCAAAAACCCCCAAAAAACCAACTCCCTGGGTCCCAGTACAGGAGACTTACAAAAAACAGGCAGAAAGAGTTGAGTGAATCACCCCAAAATGTAATTATTGTAAATGAAGACAGGTTGTGGGGTGAGGAGTGGGAGAAAGAAATGGAGAACCCTACCAAGGTTATAGCTGTCACTGATTAGATAAGGGTGGCTGAGGAAAACCTCTATTGTCTGATGTTTTCTTTCACAAATGACAGTTTAGAGAATTGGAGGATATAGCATGGAGGTCTATAGTGTTCAATTTGACCCTAACCCCACACCCAACATATCTTTAGGTACAGCAGAAATAAGTTTAACAACGCTTTTCTGCTAGTTTCTTGGTGATTGGACATAAAGCCCTTTAAAAACTTGGAGTCGCATTGGTGGCCGTTGATGACCACAATTTTAAATTATGGTTTCAGATTGCATTAAATAGTATGCATCAGATTACAACTGGAGCTATTCCAGTGTGGAAAGTAGTCTTTCTGTATGTGTGAACTCAGAAGTGAGCATTGTAACTTGTTTCTTTAGGTGTTAATTGTTCTGTCAAGTGTTATGAGAACCATTTCTTCTTGGAAAAATAAATGCTAACAATGTTTTTTGAACCTTATTAAAGGAAAGGGTTTTGTAGAGAAGAATTGGGGAAGAGCGAGGAGTCAGTCAGACATTTAGTTTTCTGCTGATCTGCCTCTAAACCTCTTTTTGGGGGGTATTGTCCACAATTCTCAAAACAGGATATTTGTTCTCTTGGAGATCTACAGTCATCTCTGTAAGGGGTGTGTGGAGTTACAAGATAGACTGACAAAAACTTGTCTTTTTTGAGATGGAGTTTCACTTTTGTCACACAGGCTGGAGTGCATTGGCACGATCTTGGTTCACTGCAATCTCTGCTTCCCAGGTTGAAGCAACTCTCTTGTCTCAGCCTTGTGAGTAGCTGGGACTACAGGTGTGCACCACCACGCCTGGCTAGTTTTTGTATTTTTAGTAGAGAAGGGGTTTCATCATATTGGCCAGGCTGGTTTTGAACCCCTGATCTCAGGTGATCCACCCGCCTCGGCCTTCCAAAGTGCTGGGATTACAGGCATGAGCCACCACGCCCTGTCCAAAAGTCTTCTTTTGGGACATTAATTTTTCTCAAAGTTTGTGGAAAAGTGATATTTTTATATTAAAGAACTTTGTGGAAAGTAAAATTGGAATAGATTCTTAATTTTTAAAACATAAGACTTAAATTGTGTTTGGGGCACTGGAAATTCTTGGAATGCTGCCAAACACACAGCAAGCGTTATAGTTGGTTGAACATAATGGAAATACCAAAGAATGGCAATTGCGTAAGGTTCAACCTAATGCAATTACTTGCAATCAGTGCATTGCCAAATGCCCCAGGGTCCTGTTTTGCTGGTAGGGATCTGGGGTCTCTTGGAAAAGTTGGAGAAGCCCTGATTGAGCCCACCCCCAATCACTGGAACTCCTAGAATTTCCATGTTCTGCAGAATCAGCCTGTGTTCTTGCAGCATATCCAGGAAGCTTAGATTAGCCTTGCCATCAGTGGCATCATGGGTTATTTTGAATACTGAGCTAATATAAAGTTCTTAGTTATTAAAGCTCTTAGTTGAGAAAGAAGTCCTATGTAAAAATATAATGAGCATTTGTTGAACATAAAATTATAGACAATTTTCCCTGTAATGTGTGTGTTTGGGCAATGCTGTTTCCTCTTTTGTTTTCCTGGTCAGAAAAAATGTAATTTGTCAACATAATGTTTGTAACATACCAGTTTTTCCTAAACGGAGCCAGTTGAGATATACCTATATACTGCAACATCTCTAACCAGTCAGTCTACGTGTTTAATCCAGGGTGCTTGTTAAAATCAAGGGAATTCATATAATTAGTCTTGAAGGGGTAAAGTAACAAACACAATGGAAAAAATTAATGAAGCTGTGTTGTGATTTTTTGATTCTTGTAATTATATTGGTGCAGCTGGTTCTGCTTTGGTGAGGCTCTTAATCATTTCCAATAACAAACCTCTTTTCTGGTTTATTGTCTCAGATATATATTAACTGTTATCTGGATGGGACTTGTATGGCAGTTGCCAGCAGGAATAACATTTTTTTTGAAATTTATAAAATGCATGTATTTCTCTGAAGAATGGCAAATATGATAGTATCCTAACTTCTCTGTTGAAATAGTATATCGTGGTCAGATCTGAATGTCCTGTTGTAAAAGTGAAATTGAAAGATTAGGTAATAGATTAAGATTAAACTGAAATCTTAGCATCTGGTTTGATTCAAATATTTTTTGAGCAATGGCCACAAACCAAACTCTGTAAAGTTTAGAGATTGTATAATGTGGTGGGTGAGAGTAAGGGCTTGGGAGCCAGGAGCTAAACTGGAATTCTGGCATTGCTGTATACTAGCTGTGTTATTTAAGCTCTTTGGGTTCATTTTCCTCATATGTGAGGAAGTAATAATAGTGCCTACTTTATGGGGTTGTTGAAAGGATTAAATGAGTTGAGACATGTGAAAACAATTGGAGCAGTTCCTGGCACATAGTTAAATACTCAGCAATCTCTCGAAGAGATTGGAGTTGGTATAAATTCTAAAATGTTTAGTAGAATTCTTCAGTGACACCATCTTGGCTTGGAGATTTCTGTTTGGGGGAGATTTTAAATTACAAATTTAATTTGCTTTTTCTTTTTTAAAATTTTACTTTAAGTTCTGGGATACTTGTACAGAATGCGCAGATTTGTTACATAAGTATATATGTGCCATGGTGGTTGACTGTACCCATCAACCCATCCTCTAAGTTCCCTCTCCTTTCCCCCCACTCTACAACAGGCCCTGGTGTATGATGCTCCCCTCCCTGTGTCCCTGTGTTCTCATTGTTCAACTCCCACTTGTGAGTGAGAACATGTAGTGTTTGGTTTTCTGTTCGTTTGTTAGTTTGCTGAGAACGATGGCTTCCAGCTGCAACCATGTCCCTGCAAAGGACAAGATCTCCTTCCTTTTTATGGCTGTGTAGTATTCCACAGTTTACGTGTACCATATTTTCTTTATCTAGCCTATCATTGATAGGCATTTGGGTTGGTTCCATGACTTTGTTATTGAAAATAGTGCTGCAATAAACATACGTGTGCATGTGTCTTTAGAGTAGAATGATTTATATTCCTTTGGGGACATACCCAGTAATGGGATTGCTGGGTCAATGGTATTTCTGGTTCCAGATCCTTGAGAAATTGCCATACTGATTCCACAATGGTTGAACTAATTTACATTACCACCAACAGTGTGAAAGTGTTCCTATTTCTCCACAGCCTTGCCAGCATCTGTTGTTTCTTGACTTTTTAATAATTGCCATTTGACTGGCATGAAATGGTATTGCATTGTGGTTTTGATTTGCATTTCTCTAATGATCAATGATGATGAGCTTTTTTTCATATGTTCATTTGCTGCATAAATATCTTCTTTTGAGGAGTATCTGTTCATATCCTTTGGCCACTTTTTGATGAGGTTTTTTTTTTTTTTTTTTTTTTTTTTTTTTTTTTTTTTTTTTTTTTTTTTTTTTTCTTGTAAGTTTGTTTAAGTTCCTTGTACATTCTAGATATTAGACCTCTGTCAGATGGGTAGGTTGCAAAAATGTTCTCTCATTTGCAGGTTGCTTGTTCACTCTGGTGATAGTTTCTTTTGCTGTGCAGAAGCTCTTTATTTAATTAGATCCCACTTTTCAATTTTGGCTTTTGTTGCAATTGCTTTTGGTGTTTTCATTATGATATCTTTGCCCATGCCTATGTCTTGAATGGTATTGCCTAGATTTTCTTCTGGAGTTTTTATGGTTTGGGGTTTTACATTTAAGTCTTTAATTCATCTTGAGTTAATTTTACTATAAGGTGTAAGGAAGGGGTTCAGTTTCTGTTTTCTGCATATGGTTAGCCAGTTTTCCCAGCACCATTTATTGAATAGGAGATCCTTTCCCCGCTGCTTGTTTTTGTCAGGATTGTCAAAGGTCTGATGGTTGTAGATGTGTGGTGTTATTTCTGTGGTCTCTCTTCTGTTCCATTGGTCTATATATCTGTTTTGGTACCAGTGCCATGCTGTTTTGGTTATCATAGCCTTGTAGTATAGTTTGAAGTCAAGCAGTGTGATGCCTCCAGCTTTTTTTTTTNTTCCATATGAAATTTAAAGTAGTTTTTTTTTCTAATTCTGTGAAGAATGTCAATGGTAGTTTGATGAGAACAGCATTGAATCTGTAAATTACGCCTCCCTCTAGGGCCTCAGGCCCAGGGAGATCTGGGTTCTGTCCCTGAGCCTTTGTCTGGAGTTATTGGAGTTTCTGCAGGGAAGCCCTGCCCAATGGGGAAGGATGAGCCAGGGTCAGGCCTGAAGAAGCACTCTGGCCACCGTCTGCCACAGCTAGTATGTTGAGTTATGGGGCACACACCTTGGGACCAAGCCATCCAGCTTCCCTGGTTCCAGCAGGGGAAAAGCGTGACCTGGAGCTGTAGAGATGGATGCTGCCCTTCCCCAAACTAGGGAGCTTAGCATGTTAGGCAGTTGCGAGTCCCAGTGACGGCCACTGCTCTTCCCCCAAGGAACTCAAATGGCTTAGACAGCAGGTAGCTGCAGCTGTGGTGCTGGTTGCTCCTCCCCCTGGGAGTTAGGTAGCCTTGAGCAGATGCCAGCTGAGAGGCTAAGAATGTGAATAGTTCTGGAGTTGGGACGCTAGGCCTCTATAGCATGGGTTCACGGGTGGGATATTCCCATCCATGGGTTGCACAGTTCCGAGGAAAAAACATAGTTTCCCCAGCTGGATAGCATACTCACTCACTGTCTCCCTTGGTTGGAAGGTTGGGGTTCCTCCACCATGTGTGGCTTTCAAGTGGGCCACTGCACCACACTGCTCTTCCTTGCTCTCCATGGATTGTGCTAGCCTCCTAATCAATTCTGATGAGAGAACCTGGATACCTTGGTTGCCAGTGAAGGATTCACATGCTTATTGTGGTTCCTTCCTTCCTTCCTTCCCTCCCTCCCTTCCTCCCTCCCTCCCTCCCTTGCTTCCTTCCTGGCAGAATTTCATTCTTGTTGCCCATGCTGGAGTTCAATGGGCACTCCAGTGATCTCTGTTCACTGCAGCCCTGCAATGGGCATTCCAGTGATTTCGGCTCACTGCAGCCTCTGCCTCCTGAGCTCAAGCAATTCTCCTGCCTCAGCCTCCCACATAGCTGGAATTACCCACGCGTGCCCCCATGCCTGGCTAATTTTTTGTATTCTTAGTAGAGATGAGGTTTCACCATGTCGGCCAGGCTGGTCATGAACTCCTCACCTCAGGTGATCTGCCTGCCTCACCCTCCCAAAGTGTTGGTATTACAGGTGTGAACCTCCACACATGGCTATTATGTTTCTTTTTCATGGGAGCCTCTGATCACTGCTGTTTCTAGTTGGCCATTTTGACCCCGCCTCCTAATTTTCTTATTACTTGAAAGGGCTATTCAAATGTTCTATTTCATATTGGATAAGTTGTGGTAATTTGTATTTTTTGAGAAACTGGTCAATTTCATCTAAGTTGTCAAGTTTTGTTCATATAGTACTTCCTTATTATCCTTTTGGTATTTGCCTAGTTTTTAGTGATCTACCGTTTTATTCCTGATACTGGTAATCTGTATCTTCTGTCGTTGTTCTTTGTCAGTCTCACTAGAAGTTTAATTTTGTTGATCTTTTCAAAGAAGCAGTTCTTAGTTTTATTTTCTGTATGACTTTTCTGCTATATCTCATTGGTTTCTGCTCTTTATTGTTTTGTCTTCTGCTTGCTTTGGCTTATTTTTCTCTTCTTTTTCTAGATCTTGACGTGGGAACTTAGGTTATTGTTTTGAGACTTTTTTCTTTTATAGTATATGCATATAGTGCTATAAATTCTCCTAATTGCTTTTAATTCTGTCCCACACGTTATTATATGGTATATTTTCTTTTTAATATAGTTCATTTTTTTGGTATCCCTTGAGACTTCTTTGACTCCTAGATTATTGAGAGGTGTGTTGTTTAATTTCCAAGTGTTTGGAGATTTCCCAGCTGTCTTTCTGTTATTGATTTCTGGTTTGATTCTACTGAGTTAGAAATAACTCTGTATTATTTCAAGTCTTCAAAATTGATGAGCTTTGTTTTCTGGCTTAGGATGTAGCCAGAAAAAAATACACACACACACACACACACACACGCACACACACACGCACACACACACACACACACACACACACACACACTTTATGGGCACTTGAATGTTTATTCTGATGTTGTTGGGGAAAATGTTTTATAAATGCTAATTAAATTTTTTTAGATAGTGTTATTGCATGCTTCTGTATCCTAGCTGATGTTCTATCTAGTTGTTCTACTAATTGTTGAGAGAATGTTATTATAGTGACAACCTATAATAATTTCTCTATTTCTCCTTTCAGTTCTATAAGCTTTTCCTGTACATGTTTTATAACTCTGCTGTTTGTTGCATACACATTGAGGATTGCTATATATATATTTTTTATAAATCCTCTTATTCTTATATAATGTCTCTCTCTATCCATAGTACTTTTCTTTGCACTAAATCTACTTTAACTGTATTAATATAGCCACTTCTGCTTCCCTTTTTATTCGTGTTTGCATAATATATATATTTAAATGTTTGTACTTTCAGCATGCCTGTATGATTATATTTGATTTGAGTTTCTTATTAATAGCATATGTTTGGTCATGGTTTTTAACCCACTCTTCCAATTTCTGACTTGTAATTGGTATATTTTGGCCATTTACATTTAATGTAATTATTGACATAGGGCTTATGTCTTTTATTTATTTTTCTATTTCTATATGTCTTTTTTTTTTTCTTTGTTTTCTTTTCCTTTTTAAAACTTTCTATAGGTATTTGGATACATTTTGGAATTTGTTTGACTAATTTATATAGTGTTTTTGAGTAAATAGTTTTGTACAGGTTTTTAAAATTTTAGGTGGTAGGTCTAAATATTACATTATATATACATAACTTAAAAAAGCCTATTGATATGATCATTTTATCACTTCCAGTGAAATGTAGAAAACTTACCCCCCTTTCCATTACTACCCTCTCTTGTTTATAATCAATTATTTAAATATTTCTTGTAAATTTAGCTAGGACTACATCAGAGGATATTGTAATTTTTTTCTACAAGTATTAATTTAGAAGACTCAAGAGGAGAAGGAAATTTTAATATATTTATTCATATTTTGCTTACCTTTTTCTTTCTTGTTGATGTTTCAAAATTTCTTTCTTTCTTTCTTTTTTTGGTTTCTTTGTTTGAGACAGAGTCTCACACTGTTGCCCAGACTGCAGTGTAGTGGCAAGATCTCGGCTCACTACAACTCTGGCCTCTGAGGCTCATGTGATTCTCCTGCCTAAGCCTCCTGAGTACTGGGATTACAGGCACCTGCTACCATGCCCTGCTAATTTTTGTGTGTTTTTAGTAGAGACAGGGTTTCACTATGTTGGCCAGGCTGGTCTTGAAATCCTGACTTGGTGATAGACCTGACTTGGCCTTCCAAAGTGCTGGGATTACAGGCGTGAGCCACTGCGCCTGCCCCCTGAAAAATTTCTTATTTAAATTGTTGTTTTTCTGTTTAGAGAATCTACTTCAGCCATTCTTTAAGAGTAGTCTGCTGGTGACTAATTTTTTCGGTTTTTCATCATCTGAAAGTGTCTTGATTTCCCATTAACTCTTGAAGGATATTTTTACTGGTTATTAAGGATTCTGGGCTGACGATTCTTTCAGCACTTAAAAATGTTCCATTTCTTATAGCCTCCATGGTTTTTGATGAGAAATTCACTGTTTTTTCCTTATAGGAAAGGTGATGTTTCCATCTCACAGTTTTTTAAAGACTTTTTTCTTTTTCTTTACTTTTGCTGAAGTTTGACTATGATGTGTTTTGATATGCATTTCTTTGGGTTTGGCCTGTTTAGAATCACTCAGCTTCTTGAATCTGTAAATGTATGTGTTTTGCCAAATTCGGGAAGTTTTAAGCTATTGTTTCTTTGAGTATTCACTCGAAGAGCCTCACCCTTTTTCTCCTGTCCTGGAATATGTTGACATGTGTTAGATTTTTTGTGTTAGTCCCACAGATCTTGAAGTTCTGTTTATTTTTTTCCTTCAGTTTATTTTCTCTCTGTTTAGGTTGAGTGATTTCTATTGTTATACCTTCCTGTTTTCCAATTCTTTCCTCTCCCCATTCTGATGTTGAGTCCATCTCTTGCATTTTTAAAAATTTCGCTTTTTTTCAGTTCTAAATATTCCTCTAGGCTCTTTATATCTTCTGTTTTTTTTTGCTCAGATTTTCTACTTCCATTTGTTTCAAGTGTGTTTGTAATTGCTTATCAAAGCATTTTTGTGATGGCTGCTTAAAAATGTTTGCCACATAATTCTAATATGTCTGTCATCTTAATGATGGCCTCCATTGCTTGCCTTTTTTCTTTCAGGTCGAAATCTTTCTGGTTCTTGATATGAGTCACATTTTTGTTGAAACTTGGATATTTTGGGTATTATGTTATGAATCTTATTTAAGTAGTCTGTTTTAGCTGGCTTGTTCTGACATTACCCAGCTGGGAAGGGAGGCAATGCCTTGTTATTGCTATGTGGAGATAAAGGTTCCCACTCAGTCTCTGTTGACGTCTGAAGGAGTGGGTTCTCTTTTTACCACTTGATGGGAGTGGGAGTTCTGGCTTCCCATTAGACTCCACTGATATCACCCTGGCAAGGGTAAGAGTGTCTTATTATTGCTCCCCATCTGGCCTCCACTCACAGTATGGGGTTGGGGAAAGCATTAACTCTTCACTAGGCTTTCCTTGGAACTACCTCAGTGGGGTGGGAAAGAGGTACTTTTTGTGCCAGATAGGGTGGAAGTCCAGGCTCCTCACAGGGTCTCCAGTGGTGTTCATTACCTCCTGGGGGCATGATACTTCCAACTCCCTACTAAGTCTTCTCTGACAACACCGTAGCAGAAGGATTAGCCCCCCACCCTTTCCCCCATTACATCCTGGTGAGGGTGAAAGTCTAGGCTCCCCACTCAATGCTTGCTAGTATGGGTTATGGTGAGTCAGTTTTTTAAAATGGTATCTAGCTGGAGTACGGAGGTTATCTTCTAAACATTTTTGCCTTGTAAGACTGCTCCTTTCCTGGTGTTTTGCCTGGAGAGGGCATCCTTTAAAAAAAAATTATCTGTGCTTGTTGCTGTTTCCAGGTTGCCAGCTTTTCTAGTACCTGGCCTGGGGTATGTGAGGCAAAAAGAAAAACTCAGGGAACTTAGAGCAGTGTTGTTCTTTGGGTCCCAAGCTTCCTTGCTTCCTCACTCCACTTTTCACAGTCTTTTTATGTTTGTTTTATAAATAACATCTGGGGTTTTAGTTGTACCAGCACTGAATTTTTATAAGTTCAAATCTTTGAGTGTCTTCCTCTATTTAAATTCCACTTTTCCTTATTTCTCAGCCGAAGCAATGAGCCTGCACATGAGGCTGGGTCCCCCGTTTTGGTCCCCACTAGCACCCTGTACCTCTCCTTGTAATCACAGTTCACAGCCTGTCTCCTCTGCTTACTTGTAAGCTCCTTGAGGGCAAGGATTGGTCTCATGTTGAATAAATGAGTGACACCTTCATTTGTAAAGTAAGGTAATTGAAATAGATGAATCGAAAGTCTCAGTCTCTCTTTCTTCTTTCCCTTCTCTCTTCCTTTTATCTCTTCCTCTCTCCCATGTATTCTTTCTCAATTCTCTTCTCTTTTTCTCAACCACCCTCTAAATAATTCCCCCCCAAATTGTTCCTGAAGTCTTCTCCTGCACTCTGACAGCATTAGATTTTATCATGAAAAACAAAATTGAATTATCTGTTAAATGAATAAAGATATCTAATTATGGTTTTATCTTGTACTTATTTGAATACTAAGAATGTTTATTCATCTCGTCCACAACGATTGAGTATCTCCTATGTGCCAAACTCTCTGGGTTCACAAAACAAAGTCTGTTTTCCCATGAAGCTGATGAAGTGTTTTTCATCTATTTATTGATCATTTACATTTTTTTTGTGAATTACTCTTCACATCAGTTGCTCATCCACCTGCTGCCCTCTGCTCCTTTACAGGGCTTAACAAATATTTTGCTCAGAAGTATGGAAGATGAAAAATTTTAAAAATCATTTCCACTATTTAGTTAGCATGTATTCTGGCTCACCAGATAGATCATAGAGTCGAACAAACACCTCTTTCTCAAAGAACAAGACTGGGTAGTCTACTCATTATCACTAATTTTATATAATCTTAAGTAATTCAAATTTGAATTTTAATAGTCACTTGAGGCCAGTAGTCATTGTCTTAGAGCTGTGTGTTCTTGGGTAAGTTATTTACCCTCTGTGAGTCTTTGATTACTCATCATTCTGATGATGAGGAATAGATAAGACAAAATGACAAATAGAAAGAACTTAGTGAGAACATTAAAGAAAACAAAGGCCAAAGGCTTGTGATTTTTGGCACTTTATTTTTATAACAAATGTGCGGTCCCACTGTATAGCAACAGTTAAATACTATACAATGCAAGTGGGAATTGAAGAGCTGTATTTAATGAAACCATTTTAACAAGAACCAGTTGCAGTGTTAGGTTGTAATTGCAAAGGAACCTGCCCAGACTTTAATTTGTCAACTTGTTTTATTTTAAAATGATGCTCAATTTGCATTTCCCAGATGTCAGAGGCAGGGATGAGAGGTCCCGGGTGACAAACCTTTAATATCAGCAAGGTTTTAAACAAAACCTGGCATTTCTCTGATAAACTAAAATTCTACTCACTTGAGAGAGAGAGAGCATGGGTTAAGATTGTTTTAGTCTTACCATGTGGTCTGTCATGCTAATCATCCATTTCACTTATTTCACTCGTCATTGCAATCCCTTACATCTGTAGAGAGTGCTTTAGCTGATTAAGCACTTCCACAGGTCTTATCTCATTTAATCCCTGAGGCAACCTTGTGAAGATGGTAGCAGGTGATTTCAGATGAAGGATCAAAGGCTCACAGTGGGTAAGTGACTTGTCCAGGAACACACTGGTACCAAGTGGCTAAAGATGAATCACTGCATGGTCACATATTTATCACACCTTAAATATAATTGCATAGTAATGTCATGTAATGCTAAATACACCAAAGATAAATGTCTTCATACCTCCTTCTTTTTCTTTTTTTCTCCAGTCATGAAATATCTATATACCTCTTGATTTATGCTTCCTTATGACAAACTATGTTCTTTACACTACATCATGTCATTCTCACACAATCTTATTTTCTTTCTCTGAGGTGGAGTAAACTATGTTATGACTCGCTTGATGTGTTTCTGAGTGTGTATAAAAACGCATCTTTGTAAAAGCCCTTTGTTAAACTGCCTCCCAATTATCCAGTATGGCTATTCTATTTCTTGCTATGATCTTGACTACTACAGTGTTGGAGCTGAGATGAGTTAGACTAATTGTAGCTTTTTATCTGTGAAATGAAACATTTCAGGTAGCATCTGGGAAATAAACTCAGCTTCAGTAGGAGCCTGAAAAACCTAAGCTTTCACATTAGTGGATCATAGTTCATGTGTTCCATAGTCAGTCTGCCATTTACTAACTATGTGATGAGACCAGTTATTTAATCACTCTGAAGTTAAGTTTCCTCATTGGTAAAATATAATTGATAATGGTATCTATTTATGGAGTCATTGTAAAAATGATTAGCATAGTCCCTGGCAGATAGTGGCTCAATAAATGTTAGCCATTAAAATAGATGCTCTTTTTCTGGATTAAGAGATTGGCTGGCTGGATTAGTGAGGAATCTCATTTTTTTCATAAAACATGCTAATTAATGCCCACAGCTTCCCGAATAATCACTGCTAGTACACCTCACTTATTCATTGGTAGACTTTTGGTCTCAAAAGTTGAGTTATATGTTTCCCAAGGATAATTTACATTAATTCCAAAACCAGTTTATATTCGTTGCATTTATAATCATTTGATTTAATCACCCATTACATAAACTGGTGCACTAGTTTCCTATTGCTGCTTTAACGAAGCACCACAAACATAATGGCTTAAAACAACAAAAATTTAACATCTTACTGAAGGTCTGGAGTCTGAAGTAGGCTTCACTGGACTAAAATCAAGGTGTTGAGCTGGGTGCAGTGGCTAATACTTGTGGTCTCAGCTACTGAGGAGGCTGAGGTGGGAGGATTGCCTCAGCCTAGGAGTTCAACACTGCAGTGAGCTATGATCATGCCACTGCACTCCAGCCTGGGCGAAAGAGTAAGACTGCATCTTTTAAGAAATTAAAAAAAAAATCAAGTTGTTGGCAGGGATACATTCTTCCAGAAGCTCTAAAGGAGATCTGTCCCCTTTTTTAACTTTAGGAGGCCACCTGCATTCCTTGGCTTGTGGCTGGCCCCTACCTCCATCTTCAGTCCTTCCCCTGATAGCATCTTTAAATTACACTCTGGATCTCCGTTTCTCCAGTGATTACAATGGGTCTGCTGGATAATCTAGCATAGTATCTTCATGTTAAGATTTCCAACTTCATCATAACTGCAAAAGTCCCTTTTGTCATGTAAGGTAACATGTTCACAAGTTCCAAGGATGAAGGCATGGGCATCTTTCGGGATCCACTATTCTCCTCACCCTAACTGGTGATGTTTGAGGGGAGAGAGAGGATGTTTTTATGAACCTTACTTTCCTGCTTTTGAAAAACTCATTGAGTTAGATGTGAGCTGGGTAAGTGTAAAATTTTGGGATGTTTGTGAAAATCTAGAAGGATTCTGTATTCAGATTGCTTCAGAAATATGTTTATGTACTTGCTTCATCTGGAGAAACACATGATAAATCAGAAGGCACAACATGGTTTTGATTTATGGAAGGAAAATAATGCAGAGTAATATGAGTAATGTTTTTTAAAGCTTTTCCAGTTTAAGATAAAATTCTTCAATTAAGAATTAACCAGCCAACTGCCAATCTTAATTGTGCAGATTTTATATCATTGTATTTAACTAACTTGCACCCATTTTCATCCCTTTTGTTTTAGAGGCTAGAGAATAGATTGATTTTGGTGATTCTTCACATGTTAGTTGGAGTCTTGGATTCCACTGAGATTTTTTTTTTTAGACAAGTGATCCTCTCACCTCAGCCTCCCATGTAGTGAGTAGCTGGGACTGTAGGTTTACGCCGCCATGCACATTTTTTTTTCTTTTTTTTAGTAGACACAGGGTCTGATTATGTTGCTCAGGCTGGTTTAAACTCCTGGGATCAACCAATCTTCCACTGAGAATTTGATGAAAGCTAAGATCAATATTGAAAAATGCCTATACAAACAATGTGTTCTTTTACTTTTAGTGCCTTGGTTAACAAAGAGTTGAGTTATTATTCTCTTCAATTCTTGGTCCACTGTCATTTTTAGTCTATGCAAAATCACCCTTGTATTTTATTATATTATAATCTTCTCTTCCAACACCCATTTTCACTCCTGCCCCTAGACTATCCTCCTCATAGATACCCACTATTTTATTTAATACTTGTTGGTGGATAGTTATGTATTGTTGAAAGATAATTAGTATTGTTTTGCATACTTAACATTTCATCTATAATTTTGGTAATTATATGCATCTCTGAAGGTTATTTGTGGACACTAGAGGATCTATGGGTCTCAGGTCAAGAAACTTTGCCATAAATCTGAATTATGCAGTGCAGTGAATGTCAGACTCATGTGACTCTTTAAATTCAAATTTCAATTACCTAACATTATATCCAATTAAAATTTTGGTTTCTAGGTCTCACTAGCCATATTTCAAGTGCTCAGTAGTTGTATGTGTCTACTGGCACATTTGTGTGGGACACTGCAGATATAGAACATGTCCATCAATGTAGAAAGTTCAAGTTCTATTGGACAATACTGTGCTAGTGATCTATACAAACTCTTCCAGCTCTAGCACTAAGGATTATTTTTGGCTGGAAAACTTTTCTCTACCTAGTATGCCTTTGTACTTGTGTGGAGTAACTCATTTCTCAAAAGTGTGTTAGGGAGTCTCTGTTAAAGTAGATGGGAGACAGGCTCAGGACTTGAAAACTGTAGGCAATGGTTCTGGATTGAGCAAGGTAAAGGACTGCAAAATGTGCTCCTAATCAGTTGCTCTCTGGAGTGCATAATCCAGGAGATCACAAGTATAATCCCCCAAATTTAAATATAACACTTCAGATTTCGAACATCTATTTACTTATAGTTACCTTTAGTGATAGTGTTATTATTGTAATTGTTATAACCATCGTCACAGAATGTCCAGATTGGTATGCAGGTATAGCCCGTTACCAGGAGGAAAACAAAAAAGGCGATACAAAGCAGTTTTTTATTTTCCTCACTGAACTATCCTTCAGTCTACATAAAGTCTACTTCAGGAGGTAATTCAGAGGCTTCTGCTGTCTTTAATCTCCCTTTCTCCCTTCTACTCCTGAGGGTCCAGATTTACCCCTGGAATCGGGAACATGAAGTGCTCTATTCTGGTCCCTGCTGAGAGGGAAAGGTAGATCTTTATGGCCTGTGCCTCCTTTTATAGAAAGAGGTGCAGGTATTTCAGAGTCATCATAATGGAGACACACCTCTTTTTTTTTTTTTTTTGCTAAATTTGATAACTTCTCATAGCATAATTTCAACAGTAGTAAGGGGCAGAAGGAACAATGGATAGTGAGGAAGAGAAAAGTGACCTGCCATGTTGTAATTAGTCTCGTTTTACTAATGAAGACAGTGAGGCTAAAAATGGTTCAATGTCATGCTCCAGATTATTCAGGTAGTAAGTGTTTGGCCCCAAATCCAGTGCTCTTTCCCATGTCATACTCTCTAACAATTTGGAATAAAGAGTTCTACAGTGTTCAGACCATTTCGATGGGTGAATACCTCTCTCACACATTGGACTCACTGGATTCCCTGTCAGTATGCATCTTAGTCACTCTGCATTTTAGGAATAGAGCAGCATTATGGCTGAGAATAGGAGCCAATATTAACATTTGCTTTGGTCTATATCGTGTGATCAGCAGATCAAAGAACAGATTCTTATGCTCAAAACTGAGTACATTCCAAAAACTCTGGGAATCCCCAAATTTATGGCAGATAATTTCCCCAATGAAATGCAAGTATATGCTATGAGCATTCATGCACATGCAACAATGTAGAACACAAAGAAGAAAGAAACACAAAACGTGGTTGGCAGTTAAAGACAGGTTTTCTTTAGCTAACACCTGAGAGGCTTTCCCCGGCCGATTTCCATCAGGAGCACTTTGTTTTACAGACTAAGAATATATATTGGTTTTAGGGTGAGGGGGCTTATCAGAAGCTTGGAATGTTCCTGTTTGAGGGAGAAGTTTTTTGGTGGGGTTGGAATGTCTCTGGGAGGAGGGGGTTTACCTTGGGGCAAGCATCTTTCTGGCCAGAGAGGGGTTACCTGGAGACTGGCATCTTCCAGGCCAGAAGTGGGTCATCTCAGGGCTAGGATGTCTCTGGTCAGGGAGGAGTTTGGAATGTTTCTGTTTGGAGATGTTGTTTGTGGTTTATGGTCATGCTGACCTTAGCTGTTAGGCTGATGCCCTTTGGATTTAGGCAGTTTTGTTTATTAAGGTGAGCTTTAGAATGAGGTGCTTATCCTAGATGGCGATGCTCCTGCTCTGTCCGAACAAAGTTGCAATGTGATAAGATGCGATGTGAATGCTGAGTAGCTATCTAGGCTCACTCACAGGTAACAAACTTGCTTTTGTGCTTATCGCAAGCAGCCTCATCCTCATTAGCATGGGTGATTCAAATTTATGCATCAGCAAAATTACACATGACTCCTTGTCATGAATCTTCATGCCATGCATGAATAGTCAAAATCTTCTTAGTTTGGCATTTTGAAGAGTGTGCTAGTCATTAGTGCTGCTCGTTAAATATTACTTGCTTTCTACATTATGGGCATGGGTTAGAATTACACTTGTCTTCCCTTCTTTGAAATTGGGCATGGCTATGAGAATCACTTTTCCAATGAAATGTTATAATTTACTTCCAGACAGAAGCTTCAAGAGCTGGTGTACAGTTTGTGTGGGCAGAACAAGCTCCCACAGTTTGAGTGAAAGTTCTAAGTGTGAAAAGTTAATAGACGTGTTACAGAGGCTTGAGGTGGAAAGCTGTCGGTGTGAAAAGCTACAGCTGACGTCAGAACTGGGCTGAGGGAACGGATGCAGGGCAATTCCTGTTTAACCTACATAATTGTGTATCCGTCATACTTTGCCTAATCCATCCTCCCAGAGATAGGCACCTTGGTGGACTCCAGCTTCCTGCTTCTGCTCCTAAATATAGTGTTCCAGTGAGCATATTTGTACATATTCACCTATCTGTCTACCTATCTATTCATCCATCTATTAATCATCTGCTTATCCATCCATTCATCTATCTTCAGGAATGAAATTGCTAATAGGTGTTGACCAAGGCAGACTTAATGTTCTCAGCTTGACTAAAATTTAGACTGATTTCTCTGTGACTATAGATTCCTGACTTCCCTTTACTTAGAGCATTTACTTTAGAAAATATGCAATTGTACATTCTTTCCATTTTTTTTTGTTGTCGTTGTTGTTGTTGAAATAGTGTCTTGCTCTGTTACACAGGCTAGAGTACAGTGGCAGGATAAGTGTTCGCTGCAACCTCCATCTTGTAGGCTGAAGCAACCCTCCCACCTCAGCCTCTGGAGTAGCTGGAACTATTCTATGAAAAAATTTTTTTTTTTTTTTTTGTAGACACAGTGTCTCACTATGTTGCCCTGTCTGGTCTCAAACTCCTGGGCACAAGTGATTTCCTGCCTTGGCCTCCCAGAGTTCTGGAATTACAGGCATATGCCACTGCACCTAGCTGTAAATTCTTTCTGTTTAAATTCTTAATTCTAATTATTAAGTCCTTCCCTATAGAATATGTAAATGTCCTACAACCCAGAAATGTCTTGCTCAAGGACCTTGGAGCCATCTTTTTGACATGTAATCCTTTAAGGCAATAGAACTCCATTTCTCAGTCTCTATGGGAGGGTAGAAGCCTATTCTTGCAAAGCCTACCCTTCAAAACTGACAGCAAACACATATGACCTAACCACACTGGCCACCCTCCCTACACTGATGTCCTTTAGTATTCTCTAGTACTTCTCTGTTAGCTCCTTCCAGCATTTAAGAATCTTATTGCCTTTTGTTTCAGTAGAGTTGAGTTCAGTCTCTCTCTGCTATTGCAATAGTCTTGAATAAAGTCTTTCTTGTCATAGTAAACATATCCAGTGACTTTTTTTTAAACATTAAATATATCCAGTGACTTTTTTTTTAAACAACAGACATATATTTAACTTAATGAAGTACTGAAGTAGTGCTCTTTTGTTATCTGGAATGACTATAATGGTTTCTAGTCCCATATATACCTATTAGCAACGTTTAAAGGTTTACATCCCTACATTTCTACCAACGCTAAAAATTATTCAGACTTCTAATGTTTGTGAGTTAGAGGTGAAGTGCTGTCTCATTGTTTTTTACATGTGAATTTCTCAAATTACCAATGACTCTGAATACCTTATTATGTTTGATAACTTTTGGAGTTTCCTCCTCTGTAAATTGGTTTTGTCCTTTATTTATTCTATTGGTATTGCTCTTTACTTGTTGCTTTGAATTCCTTTTACATACAGTCAACGACTTATGAATTTTAGAAATTTCAGGTACCTTACTTTGTTCATATTATTGTCAAACAGAAATCCACATTTAAAAAGTATTTGTTGGCTGGGAGTGGTGGTTCACTCCTATAATCATTGCACTTTGGGAGGCTGATGTGGGAGGATCATTTTGGCCCAGGAGTATGAGAACCAGCCTAAGCAACATAGAGAGACCTCCTTTCTACAAAAAGTAAAAAAAATAGCCAGGCATCATGGTGTGCATCTGTGGTCTCAGCTACTCTGGAGGCTGAGGTGGGAGGATTGCTTGAGCCTGAAGGTCGAGGCTACAGAGAATCATGCTTATGCCACTTCATTACAGCCTGAGTGACAAAGCAAGACCCTGTCACGTATATATGTAATATATTTATCTATCTATATATATATATATATATACACACCACATTCACTTTTTATACTTTTAAAGAACTGTTTCCAAGTAAGTTATAGGCATTCATATATATATGAATGCCTATAAAATATATATATTTCTATAAAATACATACATACATATATATATATGTATATATATATATATATATACATATATATATATATATATATTTACTTCTAGTTATTTCAGTGTTTTCCCTAAAGACATGAACAAGGAATAATGAAAGTACAAGTATGGAATCAGGATGTTTAATATTGATTCAGCTTTATTATCTAATCCATTATCTATGTTCAACTTTTGCTAATCATCCTGATATTACAGCCATTTCTCCCTTCAATTCAGGATTTTACTTAAGTCTCTTTTGTTTCATTTTGTTATCTTAGCCCCTCAGGATTCTTTTTTTTTCATGCCCTTAATGTTTTATTTTGTACATGGCTTCTAAACTTGGGTTTGTCTGATCTTTTTTTGTGATCATGATTTTTTTTGCAAAAATATTATAAAGATGATATTGTGGTCTCAGAGCATCATATCAAGGGGACCATGATACCAATTTATACCATTACTGAAGATGTTAACTTATGTCCCTTTGTTAAGGTGAGTCTGCAATAATCATTTTTCCCTTTGTAATTAATTACTTTCACATAGACATGTTGGAAATATATGTATATTTGCATGTTGCATTTGTCACTTATCAATATATGCTGAACTCACTTCCTATTACCTCATAGAGCTATCCTTTATTCTTTATTACAAATGTATAGCATTCCACTGTATGTATGTGTCAGAATTTATTTGATCAATCTTTTATATGTAGACATTTAGGTCACTTCCAATATTTTGCATTTATAAATGAGGCTGCTATGGATAACCTAATGCAAATGTCTTATATTAATGTTGGAGGTATGTAGTCAGGGTATGTTTCTAGATTTGAGATTGCTGAGTTGTAAGAAAAATGTACATACTATTTGTTAGAGGTTGCCAAGTTCCTCCAATGTAAGAGTTGTATCATTTACATTCCCACCAGCAATGAATGAGAGTGCCTTACAAGCATTGCCAACAGAATGTATTGCCAAACTTTTAAACTTTTTGCCAGTGTGATAGAAGAGAAACGATATCTCAGTGTACTTTTATTTGTGTTTCTCTTATTCTGAGTAAAATTGAAAGAGTTTCATATGATTATGGACCATTGTATACCTTTTTAATGAATTTTTGGCTTGTGCATTTAACTCATTGTTCTATTAAGGCTTACTTATTTTCCCCTTTAAGTTTTGAAATATATTAAATATAAAAGCTTTTCATCTGTGATACACTTTGCGAACATTTCAAAATGGTCTCAATAACCCCCATCTCTATGTATTCACTCCTTTGTATATAGACCTCTCCACATTGAATAGTCCTGGTCTGTGTACCCAATAGAATATTTGGTACAAGTCTTGAACATATCTATAGTGTTTTTGTATAAAACAAAAGTGGCTTCAGAATCATGGTGTTTGTGTGCTTATTTTATATTCATGAATTTCTTATATTTATGATACCTCTCATTCCTAGAATAAACCCTGCTTGGGTCATTATGTATTATTTTCCACAGTATGATGATGAATTCTATTTGCTAGTAAATATTTACAATTTTTGCACTAGTATTTATAAGCTATGTTAGTCTGTAATTTTATTTAAATTTTTTTGACAATCAAATTTAGGTCTCAATATTATGCTTGCTTCATAAAATGATTTTTGACGGTTTTCCTTCATTTTCTAGGTTTTGAAACAATTTTTGTAACATTGGGTCTATCTGGTTATTGATAGTTTGGTCAAATTTCCTTGTGAAACCTTCTGTTCCTGGGGCTTTTTTGCTGGGATATAGCCTTGATACATTTTTTTTCCTATAAAAATTAGTTTAAGCTTTCTAAACTCTACTTGAATCAATTTTGGTAAACTGAATTTTTTTAAATAAATGAATAACTTGGGGCCGGGAGTGGTGGCTCACACCTATAATCCCAGCACTTTGGGAGGCTGAGGCAGGTGGATCAGCTTAGAATAGAAGTTCGAGATCAGCTTGGCCAACATGGTGAAATGTCTGTCTACTAAAAATACAAAAATTAGCTGGGCATGGTAGTGCCATGCCTGTAGTCCCAACTGCTCAGGAGGCTGAGACAGGAGAATTGCTTGAACCTGGGAGGCGGAGGCTGCAGTGAGCTGAGATTGTGCCACTGTACTCCAGCCTGGGTAACAGAGTGAGATTCCATCTCAAAAGAAAATTATTAATTTGATACTGGTTTCTACTAAAACTACAAAAATTAGCCAGGTGTGGTGGTGCATGCCTGTAATCCCAGCTACTCTGGAGACTGAGGCCGGAGAATCACTATATACTGGGAGGTGGAGGTTGCAGTGAGCTGAGATCGTGCCACTGCACTCCAGCCTGGGAGATAGAGGGAGACTCTGTATCAAAAAAAAAATCAAATTATTTTCAGTTTTTAAATTTTGAAATATCATATGCCTTATTTTATTGTATTATAATCTGAGAGTGTTGTTGGTAATATTTCTTCTTCCTGCGGCTTACTAATATTCTTTTAACCTAATATTTGATCAATTTTTTAAATGCTCCATGTATGCTTAAGAGGAAAATGTATTTTCTTTTATTAGGGTTTAACGTTTGATAAATTTCTATAAGATCTGTCTTATTGAGAATGTTGTTTAGTAATTATTAATTTTTTGTCTATTTGACCTGGAGTAGGATACTAAGGTCTATTAATTAGCATGCTTCTGTATGTTTCTACTTGCTTTTCCTATAGTTTCTGCGTTATGAAGATGGCTGCTCTGTAATTTAGTGCATAGGTATTCTTAAATGTATCTCTATTTTGAATTACAGATTTTTTTTTTTTTTTTTTTTTTTT
>NW_016107391.1:5622400-5650357 GCF_001604975.1 Cebus imitator | reverse complement strand
TGTCCATGTGTTCTCATTATTCAACACTCGCCTATGAGTGAGAATATGTAGTGTTTGATTTTCTGCTCTTGTGTCACTTTGTTGAGAATGATGGTTTCCAGATTCATCCATGTCCCCACAAAGGACACGAACTCATCGTTTTTTATGGCTGCATAGTATTCCATGGTGTGTATGTGCTACATTTTGCTTGTCTAGTCTATCATTGATGGGCGTTTGGGTTGGTTCCAGGTCTTTGCTATTGTAAACAGTGTTGCAGTGAACATAAGTGTGCATGTGTCTTTACAATAGAACAATTTATAATCCTTGGATATATACCCCAGTAATGGGATTGCTGGGTCAAATGGAATTTCTATTTCTAGGTCCTTGAGGAATGGCCACACTGTCTTCCACAATGGTTGAACTAATTTACAGTCCCACCAACAGTGTAAAAGTGTTCCTATTTCTCTACATCCTCTCCAGCATCTGTTGTCTCCAGATTTTTTAATGATCGCGATTCTAATTGGCATGAGATGGTATCTCAATGTGTTTTTGATTTGCATTTCTCTAATGGCCAGTGATGATGAGCATTTTTTTTCATGTTTGTTGGCCTCATATATGTCTTCTTTTGAAAAGTGTCTGTTCATGTCCTTTGCCCACTTTTTGATGAGATTGTTTGTTTTTTTCTTATAAATGTGTTTTAGTTCTTTGTAGAGTCTGGATATTAGTCCTTTGTCAGATGGGTAGATTGCAAAAATTTTTCTCCCATTCTGTTGGTTGCTGGTTCACTCTAATGATTGTTTCTTTTGCTGTACAGAAGCTCTAGAGTTTAATTAGATACCATTTATCTGGTTTGGCTTTTGTTGCCAATGCTTTTGGTGTTTTAGTCATGAAGTCCTTGCCTATGCCTATGTCCTGAATGATCTTGCCTAGGTGCTCTTCTAGGGTTTTTATGGTGTTAGGTCTTATGTTTAAGTCTTTAATCCATCTGGAGTTATATTTTAGTATAAGGTGTCAGGAAAGGGTTCAGTTTCCCTGTTAATGTTTTAATCTTATTTTTTTGTCTCATTTTTCTGCTTTTCTTCATTTCCTCTTATTACATGTTTATTTGCATATAATTTCATTTGGGCAATTTGTAATTTAATTTTTCATTTTTCTGAGATGATTTCTTTGTTTTTCAATCAACTCTTAATTTCTTTCTATTTTATGTTTATTTCTGTTCCTTAGATTTTGATTATCTGATTTATGGTGTTTTTCATATTCCTGCATGCTTGCTTGAAGATACTGGATTTAATCTGGAGTGTTGCACTATAGTTGCTTTTGCTTTGTAGCTGTTTTGTGGGGTGAAGGGGTAGGAATTTTATCATTTGAACATTTCAATTTTAAGTTTCCATTTTATCTTTCCAGTAGATTTGTATAGATGTAGATTCTTTTTCAGTCTTTTTTTTTTTGTGGATCAGGTTGGCAATCCAGGGAGATTATAAGCATTTAATTCAAGAGATCCCTCTTCTGCCTGTGTAATGAGGTGGAGTTTCTTCAGTGGCTATCAATCTACCATTAAGTATGAATATATGTATGCATGCACATAAGTATGTATTCCCTCTCTCTCTTTCTCTCATAATGGGAAAGTTGCCATGTATCTCCCAATTTTTTTACTCCCTTTTGTCTTGTAGGATTCTGTTTCTTTTACATGCTTCTCTTCACCACCAAGACTCTGAAGTGTTTTTCTTTATACTGTCTTTTCCCCTAAACTGTTGTTCCCCTCTGAGACTGCCACCTTGAGTCCTGCACATCTTAAAGCCTGCAGTCTTCTTGTTACATTTTTTCATGATTAGTGTAGGCCTTCTCTTTCTCAGGGTGATTTTAATTTAAGCTTAGGCATAATACTCCCTTTTCGCTTTTTCCACAGCTTTCCTGGACTTCCCACATTCTCTGCAAATGCTTGCAGTGGGAGCTAGTGTTCTCTATCTTCCAGTTATCCTGAAGGAATGGGCTTCCTGTGGTTTTATTTGTTCTTCTTGTTAAATTTCAAAGTTTGGAAATGTTGTAGAGTGATTCAGATTTAGATGGCCATCATTATCCTCAGGATACTCAGAAAGCAGAACTCTTAAAATTTGATGCAATCAAATCAATCACCTTCTTTTTCCCATATAGTGTATGTTTTTATTTCATTTCATTTATTTATAAAGTCTAAGACATTTTCTTCCATTAACCTTATAATTTTACCTGTTATTTTCACATCTTACACTTACCAAGAGTGGCCCTGTTCATATAATATTATGGAGAAACCCAGTTCTATTTCCTCCATGTAATAAACATTTTTTACAATACCTTCTCTTAATGAAATCTTTTCTTAATTATTTGCATTTTGTCATATGTGAAGTATTCAAACACACTAGTGTGTTTCTAGGCCATTTATTCTGTCCCATTCTTCTATTTGTTAATTTTTATGGTTTAATAAAAATATGTTAATATCTGGAAGCTCGCTTTTTAGTTTTTTGTTTTATGGTTTACTTAGCTAAGCATGGGTCTTCATTCTTTCATGTAAATTTTAGAGCAAATATGATAAATATCTCAAAGGCATTCGAGTTGATATTTGACTGGAAATTTATACATTAGTGATGGGAAAATTTACATCTTTAAAAAATTATGGAAGCTCTTTCCATTTATTCTAATCATCTTTTGCATTCTTTATTAGATTTTAGAATTGTTTTCTGGAGAGGTATTGAGTTTTGTCGCTTGGGTTAATTCCTAGATATTTCATAGTTTTGTTGCTTATTTTATTTTTTATTGTGTTTTCAAATTGGCTATTGCTGGTTTTGAGGAATACTATTGATTTTTGTAGGTTAATCATCTATCAGCAGCATTGCTAAGCTCTTATTTTTTTCTAATAGCTTGTCTCTAGATTCTGTTGTTTTTCCTAAGTAGATGATCGTATATAATCTACAGATAATGCTTCTACTTTCTCACTGTTGCATTTTGAGCATTTTATTTTGCATTCTTGGGTGAAATAAAAATAAGAAAATATAGCAGTGTCAGATTTGTTCTTTGCTTCCCATGAACTTCAATTATCCTTCCCTTCACTGTCCAGGGTACTTATTTAAGAGTTGACAGTAGCTATATATATTTTTAATGTAGTATAATGTCAAAACCCATTATGAATCCAGAAAAATCATCCTTTGTACTGTGGAGAAGAAAATACTCAGCCCTGAAGGAGAAATGTACTAATGAGGAGAAACTCTATCCTGCAATCCATTCATTTATATTACATTTGTTGATAGTATTGATCTTAGTACTTTGGTAAGCTGACTAACAAAAATGAAATATTAGGGCCCATTTTCCTTACTCGATTTGAATTTAAAAAATTTTATTATTTTACATACTTGATTTGAATATTTAAAATTTTATTGTAATTATTTTTACTATCTATTATATTAAATAATACAAGAAATAAAATTGTAACTGTAAATTATTTAAATCATATGATTCAGATAACACAGAAATAGGCAGAAAGAATCTCTCTTTATTGTCTTCATATTTCCACCTCATCTTTCTCCTACCACTATCAACAATTTTCTGTGTATCCTTTTATCCCCTTTCTTAAATACATATGTATATGTAGTATAAGACTTTTTTCTTCAGTTACTTTAAAAACATATCATTTATTGAAATATAACTCACATATCATAAAATTCATCATTTTAAAGCGTACAGCTGAGTGAGTTTTAGTATATGCACAAAGTTGAGCAATGAACCATAACTACTATCTAATTTTCAGACATCTTTATCACCCTCAAAGAAAACTCATGCCTGTGAACAGTCACTCTCCATTTACCCCTCTCCCCAGCGTCTGGCAACCATTAATCTACTTTCTGTCACTAGGGACTTGTGGGCCAGACATTTCACAGAAATAGAATAAAATAATACGTGGCCTTCTTTAACATAGCTATGCATGATTTATTAAAATAAGCATTAATAGGATCTTAACAAGCATATTTTCTGATTCTTTTCCCTTAATATTTTTTCCATATCTTCTTGTATAGTTTCACATAATTATTATTATTTTTTGAGATGGACTTTCACTCTTGTTGCGCAGGCTGGAGTGCAATGGTGCCATCTCAGCTCACCACAGCTTCTGCCTCTCACATGTGATTCTCCTGCCTCAGCCTCCCAAGTAGCTGGGATTACAGGTATGAACCACCATGCCTGGCTAATTTTTGTATTTTTAGTAGATATGGGTTTTCTCCATGTTGGTCAGACTGGTCTTGAACTCCTGACCTCAGGTGACCTGCTTGTCTTGGCCTTCCAATGTCCTGGGATTAGAGGCATGAGCCACCGTGCCTGGCCTTACGTAACTATTTTTAATAGCAGTATAGTGTACACAGACTAGATGCATCATATTTTATCCACACATTCTATTATTGATAGGTATATTAGCAATGTGTCAGTCAATATCAATAATCAACTTTGTTGTTCATACATATAGTGTGCAGGTGGAAGTGCCTTGTCCAGAAGAGAAAATAGAACAAAATGGAAATAATCATAGGACTCACTGTAAAAAGTTATTGTGCAGATAAAACAAGACAATACCAGTGCTGAGAACAATGCCGGGCACGTGGCAAACTCTCAATAAATGCTAGCTGTTATTAATATAACAAAAATATTCAGATCTGCAGTAGCATAGAAAATGTTTATAATAGCAAGTGTAAAAATCAAGCCAGTAAAATGGCATGTATACTTTGTTTGCAATTGTGTATAAATTATGTCTGCTTATGAATAAAAAAAGAAAGGTGAATATGTGAAAATGGCTTTGTTATGATGATGGTATCATAGATTGCCCTTTTTATGTTTTCAAAATGTCTTTAATGTTATAACAGTATAACATAAAAAGAAATGTATATAGAGAAGAAATCTTGACTTGCCTTTGAAGATGAGAAAGAGGTTTCTGAGTACCCTCAGACCGGGGCTCACCCTAAAACAAAGTGGCTCTGGTATAGAAGTATCAAGACATGGTAGCTCACCAGGGTTTCTTCTCAGTGAAAGATTCCCGGTAGTTTTCTCTTCCTTTATGATAAACAGCTTTGCTTTGACTCCTTGGTTATTCATCGATCTATCCGTTCAGTAGACATTTGTTGAGAGTCCACTGTGTGCTGGGCACTGTTCTAGTCACTACATATACAATGGCGAAAAAGACAGGAAAGGTTTTGGATTTTACATTCTAACAGAAGACTTAGACCAGGGATGTCCAGTCTTTTGGCTTCCCTGGGCCACACTGGAAGAAGAATTGTCTTAGGCCACACATAAAATACACCAATGCTACCAATAGCTGATGAGCTGAAAAAAAAAATCGCTAAAAAAATCTCACAGTGTTTTAAGAAAGCTTACAAATTTGTGTTGGGTCACATTCAATTCCATCCTGGGCCACATGTGGCTAGAGGGTCGTGAGTTGGACAAGTTTGAGTGGACCTAAACAAATAAATAAACAAGAAAATAGACAATGATACATACCATTAATATAATTAAAATACAATGATATGATGATATTTTACTTGGTGACTACTCTAGATTGATGGTCAAGAAAGCCCTCTCTGCAGAAGTAACAGTGTATCTACTGAGCCTAAATGTCAAAAAGAAGCCATCCGGGGGACACTCATAGGGAGGAACATTTCAGGAGAGTGACTAGCACAAGCAAAGCATTCAGGTGGAAGCCAGTGTGGTCAGTGTGAAGTACAGAAACCAGTGTGTACGGGCAGTGGTGAGTGAAGTGGGGGCAGAAAAAGGTCAGAGAAGAAGACAGGCATCCAATCATGTGGGTGGTTACAAGCTAGGGTGGGAAGTTTGGATTTTATTCTAAGTGGGATGGAAGCATCAGATGATTTTTAAGTAGGAGAATAGCTTGATTGGATTTAAGTTTCAAAAACTTAAGTTTCACTGGCTATTCTGCAGAAAATGGATTTTAGTAAGATTAGGATCGGGGAGATCAGTTAGAAAGTCTAGCAATGGTCTAGGCAATAGATGATGGCAGCTCAGATTAGGGTAGCAGAAGTACAGAGGAGAATGGCTGTTGGGATTCATTTGAAGACAAGTTAACTAGATTTGCTATTGCATTGATTGTGGGGGATAAAGAAATAAAGGGGCTGAAGATAACCTCTAGATTTTTGGCTTGAGTAATTGGGTGAGCAGAGATGCTATTTATTCTGAAGATGACTAAAGAATTTCTGGGGAATAGAAAAGTTCTGTTTTGATAATGAAAAAGCAAACATTTCTATCAGAAATACAAACAGAAATGACAAATAAAGAGTTGATTGTATGAGTGTGGACTTCCAGGAGAGATACTAAAGTCTTCAATACAGATGTGGTATTTAAAGCCATGGCACTGGGAGGGCTTGCCTAGATGGAGAATTTAGATAAAATAGAGAAAGAGGCCCAGGTTTAAGTTATCTACATACTCCTTATAAAATAAAGAAAGAGGTCCAGGATCAACTGCTGAGCTGTTAGTTGTAAGAAGTGGAGCCTGGAAAAAAGACCGAGGAGAGAGAATGAAGTAGGAAGAAAAGCAGGAGTAAGTGATGGCACAAAAGCGAAAAGAAGAAAGTGCTGTAAGAATGTAGGTGAGTTAACTGTTAAATGCTTATTGAAAGGCCTGGTAAAATGAAAGGAGAGAAAGGGAGTTTGGATTTGGCAACAAGAAGGAGGCTTGTGAACCTAGGACACAGATTTTAGAACCAGACAAAACTGGATTTAAATTTAGATTTCGAAGATCTGTTGTAGAGGATAAATGAGGTAAAATATGTGAAATTGCTTAGCACTTAATAGGAACTCAGTAAATATCATCTCCTGGGAAGGCAGGATTCTTGAAATATCATAGGAAAGAGGTCCTAGCTTCCTGGTGTTTTGTTTTTGAAGTCCTGGGTTAAAAAATGATGTAATTATTATTTTCAAAGCAGGGAATAGAGTTTATTGACCTGGAGGGATGTTACTTCTGCCCAAGAAGGGTATGAGTATAAGTTTATTCCCATGTAGTCCCACGGGGAGCTCTTCCTAGCTCTTGTTTGGTTCCTTGGGCATTTGTGCTTGTTAAATAGTCATGAAGTTTCATGCCAATGTGTCACACTTATTTAATTCTAACAGGAACAGAGTGGATCGAGGCTAAAAGTGATTGGTGTTGTGCCTAAAACATTGATTAAACACAGCAGAGGAGCCTATATATATATATATATATATATGCACCAGAATAACTCTCATGCAAGAGAACTCTATGATATCTGACTTTATATACATAGTATACTTTATATATATACACTTAATGTGTGTGTGTGTGTGTGTGTGTGTGTATATATATATATATAAAGTCAGATATCATTCTCAGAGTTTTCTTATATGTAATGTTTCCCTCCTCACTTACCACGTTGGCTGCTTTTAAGATTTTTCTCTATGTCTTTGGCTTTTAGTAGTTTAACTATAATGTGTCTAGGTATTTTTTATTTTATTTTTTTTTGTATTCAGCTTGTTTAGAGTTAGCCAAGCTTTTTGGATCCTTGGTTGGTTTTGTCATTAATTTTGGAAGATTCTGATCATGATATTAATGTATTTCTTTTGCTTCATTCTCTACTCTGTCTGGAACTCCAATTATATGTTTGATAATGATCTAATATTGTCCCACAGTTCTATGGTGTTCTTTTCTTCTTTATTCCCCTTCATTCTTTGTTCTCTATGTATTTCAATTTAGACAACTTATATTGACCTATCTTTAGCTTAATTGATTCTTTCCTCTGCTTTGGTCAGTCTTCTGATAAGCCTATCAAATATATTCTTCATCACTGATATTTCATTTTTCACCTTTTATGTTTCCATTTTGTTTTTTTATATACAGTATGTTAAATTTATATATATATATGTGTGTGTATTTTATATATATATATATATATATAATTTTATCTCTGCTGAAATAGACCATTTTTGTCTACCTTCTCCACTAGATCCTTTAACATATTTATCTTGGCTCTTTTAAATTTTCTCTCTTATATTTTCAACATGTGAGCCATATCTGCGTCTGCTTCCGTATACTATATTCTCTCTTGATAGATTACGTTTTGTTGCTTTTTCACATGCCTTGTAATTTAAAAAAACGCATGGTGGATATTGTATATAAAAGAACAGTAGCAGCTGCAATAAATGCTATTTATCTTAAAAAAAAAAAATGGGTGTTGCTTCTTTGTGTGTTAGGCTGCTAGTGTAGAGGGCTGAGTCAATCTAATTTATCAGTGGCATGCTAGTTGATGTTTAACACCTGGATATTTGGAAACAAAAGAAGCCTTGGCTTGCAGTATTTGCTGATTTCTACCCTTGCCAATTTCAAACTATCAGCGTGATGTCACAGAACACAGAGTTGGGAGAAGCACAGTAATGTTACTAAGTAATATTTCTAATATACAAATACAATAGATGTAAATAACTTCAAGAATATATATAATCACAGAATATAGTAAAATCTTTAGGAAGTGATGAGTTTAAAGTATTTATTACATTTTAAAATGTAATTCATTTATTTAAGTGTATGTAATTTAATAGTGGATATATTTAACACTGACTCACAAAATTGGTGAACATTTGACAATCAGCTCTTTCAAGCTAGTACATGATGGCTCCAGCACACCACCTTTAGGTGATCGTATCAGGGCTTTGCTGTTGTTTCAGTTATATTCAGCTCACTACTGGATTCAAATGATTTGTGGGCAGCATCAGCATTTTCCTTCCAGTAGGGTTTGGGATTTGAGTAGAGGGAATTCCTGGAGATGTCTTTGTGTTTTGTATTGCAGCTACCAGCTTTCTGAACCATGGGAGAGCTCACTTTGCTTGGCAACCTGGCTGCTAGCTTGCTGGGTCACTGGGGAGTTTTCCTTGCTCTTCAACAATGCCCCTGGCTCTCTGTGCCCCACTCTGCTGCCCTGCCTGCCTGTGGTAGTGCACTCGGTGAAACCTAGAGTGCCTGTGAGCAATTTCTCTCAGTCCTCTTGCTCCTACCCGCTCCCCCACCATTCCAGCCATAAGTACTCAGGGACTGGAGGGCATTGGAGGAATTCTGTCAGTTCTCCTACTTTGCCCCCAGCCTTCAGCAAACACTACACACCTGCAGCTCAGGGAGAGAGTCTCCCAGCTCTCCACTCTGTCCCCAGATTTCCATGTAAGCACCCAGTGAAGGTCCCTGGGAGATACTTGGCAGGTGGCTGCAGATTTGTGACTGGGGCTCCTGGAGATGCTAAGAAGTCATGATAGCGCTCACTTAGCCTTTAACAACTTGAAGTGGTTCAGATGGTTCTTCTTATCCCAATCAAGGGCAGCTTCCTCCCCATTTCACCCCTCCACCAAAGATGAAAGCAGCCATGGGTATCTTCTCTTCTAGCAGGAGCTCACTATTTTCTGGACTTTAGTTATTCTGGATTTCTTTGAAACCCCAGATTTTTAATGACCTCCACAAAACTGCAATTTTGTTAAGTCCCTGTCCTGTTCTTTTTGTTAGAATGGCAACAACACTCTTCTGTGACCTTCTACTTTCTAAGTGAAAATGAAATCTTCTTGATTAAATTCTAAGCATGAATTTCTGTTCTGTTAAAGAGTGTACCAGTAGTTGGAAAATGACTTCTAAAAGTGGGCAAATGGTAGACATCGATCCTCTTGAATGCTTGGGTTCAGGAAATTAAAAGGGTTTGAGCTGAGGGTCAAGAGTGCAAACAAAGATAAGTGAAATTGCAGAGTATGGCTCCATGGTATATGCGGCAGAGATTACTCATTGTCTATTCTAATATCATCCTCTTCCTTAGAAACAGAACCTTGTGTGCTTAGCTGAATGCATGGCCACCTGAATAAATTCTCTATTCCTCAACTTCTCTTGCAGAGAGGTGTTCAATGTGTTTTAAGTTCTGGTCTATAAGTTGTAAGCAGAGATGTCTATGGCAGCTTCTGGGAAACCTTTGTAAAGAACCTTCTTTTTATCTCTTACTCATTTTTGCTACTTGGTATGCAGATGAAGTGGCATGAGTGTCAGCAACCATTTTGAACCAGGCAGTGACGTTGAGAGCAGGTGCCACTCCTGTGGAACAGTAAGAACAAAGGTGTCTGATCCATGGCATCATGGACACTTATGCTATGTCCAGATTGTCCTCCTCCTGACTTCTTTCATAGGAGAGAATAGTTCATTCTCTGTTTTAGCCATAGTTTGGGGGAAGAAAATTCCTCTGAAATGAAGTTAAACCTGTCTGACTGATTGGTAGGTAAACTAGAATCAAGCAATCAGAATCTTAGAGCTAGAAGAAACTTTCAATAGAACTTAATTCTATTTTCTACTTTTATAAAAAAGGGAAAAAAATGAGGCCCAGAGAGGTTAATTATTTTCCCAAGATTAATGATAGTTTGCTTTGGATGGTACTTGGGAAAATATCCCACATAGACCTAGAATTTATTAGTACAGCTATGTAACACAATTTTCTTATAGAAACATAAGTAGCACTAAAGATAATAAATATTTTTATATTTATCATATACGCTATCTTTATATATGTCAGAGATAAGTAAAATATTGTGCCTTAAGCAAAGTAGAGAGTGTCTTGGCACACTTCCAAGCCTTCATGAAGGAAAAATTAATAGTACCTACTAATTGCTTGGAAGAAGTTTCTTTGGGTTAGAAATCCTCTTCAATCATCTTTTTAACAAGTATAGATTCTGAAATAGACTGGCAAAAAATTTGTCCCTTTCCCCAAAAAAAAGCAAATTAAAAAAAAAATCTGTAAATAGATTTAAATATTAGGTCTTTCTTCTCCAGGGACAGAAATTAAATGGGTTGGAATACTCCCTCTTTGTTAGAAGGAAACTGGAATTGACCTCTAGAAACTTTATTACAAGATCACATTCAATTTCTCTGATCTGATCTGCTCCAATCTCTAAGGGAGTGACCACATCTTTAGGATCTGGAACCTTCTCAATGAGTAGCTAAAAATGGGGTTGGCGATGGTTACTATCTACATAATATTTGAGCATTGAATTTGAAAGAGAATAAGGAGCATGAAAATCTTTTAATTGGTGATTGGCTCCTGTCTCTTGATGCTCTAAAATTCCAATCTTGTTATTATTAAAAAATTAAAATATGATCTAGCCAAATGGAGCAAACTTTATTTATTTATTTTAAAAATACAGATCTGAGACTAGAACCTGCTTTTCTTTATTCCCATTAGAATGTTCATTCCACCTGACTGAATCCAACAACGCAAATAGCGAAGGCCAGTCTTGTAGTTGCATGATGAGGCGGTTCTGATGTGTGATTGCAGATGGACCTGGAAGCTCACCCTGGTCCTGCTGTCTCCCACCAATCTCACCAAAGCTAGAAACTCCACAAGTAGAAAACTATTCCTTGGTTTAGAGTAATCACCTGGGAGAGATAGTGCAGAAAGCCACATAATTATTTACACTTTGAAATGACTGTGGCTCTGGGTCCCTTCCTGAGAGAGCTATTGGTAAGGAAGCAAGAAGAGAGGATTCGCTGTCAGTCCCTGGGGAAGGGCAACTGAGAACTACTGAGATTCTCAGTGGGTGGGCTTAGGTAGGGCTTGGTAGGTGGGCCAGGAAAAGACACAAGAATAGTAACTGGAGCCCTTGTCCTATGCTAGTTTTGCTCTAGGTAGTCTTGTAATCAGGTCTAGGGCTACCAGCCATGTTTACTCTATAGGATCAGGGTTGGAGCAGCTTTCTCACCCAGGCACTTGCCATAGCAGAGCTCATGCAGCTCACAACCTTTGTGTAGTTTTCTGGCCATATATGGAGGCAGCTGTAGACAGTGTCTTTGATGCCAGCTTGCTGGGGGAATTTTCCACAAAAGCACACGAGGATTTGTCCCACCCGACTGAGAATGCTGTTTTCTGGACGAATATCTATTTATGCATGAGGAAAGTTAGCATTGGCAAAGCGGTAGCTTATTTTTCTTTTTTGTTTGGTTTTATTTTTTGCTTCAGAAATAGAACAGATTAAGCGTTACTTGCTTTTGAAGGCACAGCTCTCCCTACAGCATGACTTTAAATTTTGTTCTCCCCAGGCAAGAATGGAAGAAAACATCTCTTCTAGCTTTTGTTAAAAGCAATTCAAGTGCAGAGAATACTTGAGAAAAATTTTTTGTTTAATTTCTATGTCTTTGAAAATAAATCTTTTTTTCTACAAAAAATAATGCTTATTGTAAAGAAATGAGAATAAATCAGAAAACATACATATAAGAAAAAATGCAATTGGATGACAATTAAAATGATGTAATAAAATTACATTACAGCTGGAAGGGACCTTAGAAATAATCTAACTCCATAAACTATTTTATTTTATAAATGATGAAAGTGGGTCCCAGAGAGGTTAAGCAACTTGTCCCACAGTTAATAATAAGAGGAGTTAAAATCCGTCCTTTTTTTCTTGATTAGTCTTTTTCTTACTGTAGTGGTTTTCCAAAATTTATTTTTTCCTTTTTAGTGATGAGACTGTTTCTTTAGGTCAAATATTACTCTGAAGCCCAACATATAAAACAGGCATGTTCCAGTTGGATGGAAGCAGGTCGGGGGGGAAGAACGGGTCTATTCTCTCCATTCCCCACTTCCTCAAGAATGTTTTGAAGATACCCCAATAGCACATCTCAGATTTCCTAGAGCAACATCAGATATACTGAATAATCATTGCATTATACTATTTGTCGTTTATTTATTCAACAGCTATTTATTGAATGTTTGCTATGTGCCAGGCATCTTTTGAGGGTGAAAAGAAAACAGCTTTGATTAAGGCAAGATTGTCTGGGGTGGGGCTGAGTTCACACAGCATGCTGGGTATCTCCCAGGCTCTGTCTCCTTGTCTGTGGCAGCTTTTTGCATGCTATTCTTGTGTATTTGGGTATACAGTACTTCACAATTTGAATCGGGACCACACAATGTAAACCATCCCAGGAACTTCCAAATCGGCAAGATTTTTTTTTTTTCTGACTTGATATGAGTAATTTTTTTTTTCTGTTTTTGTTTCGAAAAGATCTATTATTTCTTGGTGTTTATTCAGAGCCTTTTATTTCTCCTTAGCTGGGAGTGGACTTGGTAGTTGCCCTGAGACTAATTTCAATTTCTACTTGTATTAGAGAGGAGGAAATTGTCAATTCTAAAGCCTACTGTTTCAGTACCTTATGGATAACTTCTTAAGGAAACTAAACATACTAACTTAACAGGTTTTTTAAAAAGTCTCATTCCTGGTGGACACACTTAAGGATCCTATATCTTATTCTCTAATGTTGTTTATTATAAGCTTGTACCTCATAATACAGAAATTACCCTCTTTTTGACATTACAGGCACACTCAAATTCCAAAGGTCAGCTGAGCCTTTTGCAAGTTGGCCACTTGGCCCTTCAACTCCATTCAGTCCTGACACAAAATCCAGAGGAGTGTTGTCATATTCATTGGGGTCACTTCCTGGCTCTGCCACTCACTGCAACCTGCTTGCTATTGATCTTGGGCCAATTATTTAGCTTTCCTGAGCTTAGCTTCTTCACCAGTATATTAATAAAATGCGTATAAAATCAGTGTCATTGTGACAATTAAAATAATCATATCACAGTGGCACAGTGCCTCACCAGGAGATGCTTAATAAATTTTGTTCACATCCTCATTTCCTTTGAATTTGAAGGACACCTGAGTGACTTAAGGATTGTGTCAAATGCAGATTCAGAATGAGCAGGCCTGAGGATGAGGCCTGAGACACTGCGTGTTCAACAGGCTTCCAAGTGTTAACTTGCATGTAAGGTCTTAGGAAAGGATGTTTAGTCACTGTGAAGTCTGGGCTTGTGATTGAATCTTGGCTTTGCCAGTTGCCAGGTGGATGATCTTCATTAAGTCACTGTGCCTTTCTGAGCCTCATTTCTCAACTGGGGTTACTTATGTTTCGTAGATAAAGTGAAGACTTAAAATGAGACAACATTGTAAGGGTGCCATGAGTATAACACCATTATTATTATTGCTATTTTATTTTACATTTCAGTCATATTAGACTGAACAACACTGACACTGAGAGAGTGACCTGCAGCTATTGGGCAGAGTGCGTACATCTTTCGTATAGCACCTAGTGTAGTGCCTGGTACATAGGAGGTGACTCATAGACATTGAATTGTATTCCTCATATGAAGCTTGTATGGGTGGAGGCTGGCTGAAGACCGGGCAGAGCTGCCTGGTAGAAACAAACATTCAGGTCATGGTTAGAGTTTGGGTGGGTGCTCCCTTGAACTCCCTTCTATAAAGGAAAACTACCCATTGATTGACTGGGCTCAAAAAGAAGGAGTTGTGCTCATGAATTTTTTTTTTTCCTTCTGGGAAGCACTGTGATTCTTATTATAACCAGTGTTTTTTATTATAACTTCTGGAATTAGATGCTGAGATCCTTAGTAAGATGGTTCTGTGATGATACGGACAGTATTCCTACTTTGTGTCAGTGGTGTAGTTGTGGCTTCCAGTGCAACTCGGAGCTAGCTTAGCTTGCAGGAAGAAGGCTAGAGTTCCAGGGGACCTTGGTGGAGTTGTGCACTCCAACTTTGCCATTTTCCTGCCTCCTTCTTTGTCTTTCATCTACATTTTATGACTCAACCTTTTTTTCCCCATTTAGTTAAAAATAATTCCACAAGTAATATATGCCTATGCTACAAATATAGAAAATATGGGCAAATAAAAACAAGAAAATAAATATCCCTGAGATCTACCACCTTAAGATAAACTTTTTTCTTTCTAACGTTTTGAAGTAAAACTTTCAAAGTGGTGGTGGTGGTGATGGTGTGTGTGTGTGTCTGCAGGTGGGCATGTGTGCACGGGTGATGTTTGGCCCATAGCTGTGATTGGATTTTATATTTTATTTTTCTTGATGGTAGGAAAACATCATGAGAAGGATATTATTTGGTGACATGTATAATTTATATGAAATTCATATTTCAATGTTCATTAATAAAATATTATTGGAACATAAGCATGTCTATTTTGTTTTTGCATATTATCTATAGCTGCTTCCTCAAAAAATAGTAAAATGAATTAGTTGTGACAGGTATCATACAGCCTACAAAGCCTAAAATATTTACTGTCTGATTCCTTACCAAAAATATTTGTTGACCCCTGGCATAAACAATTTCTATTTTGGTAGCCTAACTGTCTGCTTATCAATAAACATCTTTCTAGAAATATCATCTCCAAAATCATCTTAGTCTTTCATTAAAAACAGTACTTTTGGCCAGGCATGGTGGTTCATGCCTGTAATCCCAGCACTCTGGGAGGCTGAGGTGGGCAAATCACTAGGTTCAAGATCAGCCTGGCCAACATGGTGAAATCCTGTCTCTACTAAAAATACAAAAAAAAAAAAAAATAGCTGAGCGTAGTGGTGGGCACCTGTAATTCTAGCTACTCCAGGAGACTGAGGCAGGAGAATTGCTTGAATCCGGGAGGTGGAGGTTGCGGTGAGCTGAGATTGCACCACTGCACTCCAGTCCAGGTGACAGAGTGAAACTCCATCTCCAAAAAAAAAAAAAATAAATAAAAGGTACTTTTTGGGTTCAGATCTATTGTCTTTATCAGTTGTTAGAGTGTTTTTCTATTTGTAAAGCATTGTTATTTAATTATTGGAGCCTCCAAGTGAGTTAGAGATTATGTGTTCATAATTACTCTCAGCTTGCAAGTAATGGGAACCACCTTGAGTGTCTTAAATAAGAAAATGGGATTGAGAAAGACTGACTTTAAAAATAGGGGATTTGGCCTGCAACCCTGGGGTCGGGCTTAGCTGGGCTTCTGAAAGGGTGTAAAAAGCAGCCATGACTCTCTTGGTCACCTCTCAGCTCCATCCTGTATGTCCTTTTTAATATCTTTTCACCGCTCAACTGCCTTTGCCTATCAGTACAAGTGCATCTGGCTGCTAACAGCTCAACTCTCCATTTTACTGGTCCTACCACTCTGAAGGAGACTAATTATATTCCCTTTTGGGCCCAATTCTAAATTTTATCTAGGAGGGAAGCATAGGTGGCCCAGCTTTGGCCAGATTTCACTCCTGGTCCAGTCAACTGCAGCTATTATAGAAAATGGCTGCTGGGGGAACTATTTACAAAATGACTCCATTCTACACTCGGGGACATTAAGAGGAATGCTTGTGGGTTAGGCAGAGATTTCAAAAGTTATCTATTTCATTATATTGTTTCCTATTTTACAGAGGAAGGAATTAAACACTAGCGGCACCAAGTGATTCTCAAGTAGTACTTTGTCAAATATTAGTATACACACTCCAAATTTCAGGTGTGTTTTGAGTACATCAGACTGCTGCTCATGGATTGCTGTGGACTTGGGATGTTACACTAGTAACACCACATTTGGGCTGCAGATTATATTTTGCTCATTTCTCATCTCATTGCTTGATATATCATTGGAAGGTGGGAATACCCTCTGTGTCTTTTACTTTGTTTCCAGGCTGCAGCTGGAAGCTGGATGGACAGATGCAGATTTTGGAATTTTCCCCTGGTTGACTGCTGTGCTTAGAGTGCTTTGATCCATCAGTGGAGGGAAATTGAGTGAAAATGATCCACATACCAATCTGGGCTGGCATCTCATCGCTTAGCCCAGCATTTATCTCACATCTTGTGTGTAATGCCAGCAACTAAATCTCCAAGCTCAATTAGCAATAGTTACAGCTCAGTGAGCACAAATCTAGAAACCCCCTTGACATGATGTTTCATCAGAGACAACAGTAGCCCCAAAACCTGCTTCTGAGATAACCAAGGAGGATGCCTCAGTTACCGTGACTCTGATTCTGGGGCAGTTGTTGAATAAAATATGCCATGACTTTATGGATTTTTTTTCTCTCTAAGTTGCATGAATAAAATGAGCCATGTGATGTTGTAAATTGTAGCTCTGAAGGAGACCTGGAAATTTGAGGCTTGCTGGAAAGAGTCCTTTATACAGGCACTCAGGTTTGGAGGACAGGTTCAGGGGAAATTTATTGTGTGATGCTCCAGTACCCACTCTTTCCTTCTCCCCTTCTCCCTCTAAATATACCTTGAACATCTCTCTTTTCTATATGATTTTGATGGGGAGTTGATCTGTCACAAAGTTCAAGGATTAGACTGTAATTGACCTAAGCCGATTTATATCTTCTTTCCCTAGCTGCAGTTATTAGTTTGAGTTCAGTCAAATGTCCCATTTCAGGACAATGAAAGGATCCCAAGACCTGGTTATGTGCTGTTGGAACTGACATTTTCTTTTCCCTGAATCCTTTAGGGTTAGCATGTGTGGCTTGAAACTGAGGCAGCTATTTTGTTGTCATAAGAGTAAAGCTAAAGCTCCTGTGTGTATTTGGGGGCATGTCTACCACATGGAATCTGATGATGGAGTGATCCCTATGGAAAGTAGAGCTAAGAGACAGAAGAAAGATGAGACATCAAGGGTCTTCAGCAGTTTAGACATTGATGTCTAATGTTTTTATTTATAGCTTGATTTATACCTTTAATGTCTAAACTGCTGAATCAACAGAGTTCATTTAAAGCCCCCTTTGACTCAATCAATTGCTTAAACCATTCAGCTGAGTTTTAAACAATTTACATAAAAATTCCTGTCTGATACAATTAACATTAACTGTCTGCTCTGAATAGATGATGTTTGCTTGGTTTCTTCCAAAGGCTTGATATACGTGACACTTGGTGGCTAATGGGTGCAGCACAGACCACTAAAGGAATGGTGAATCTAGTTTCCAACTTGGACCCTGATTTCTGTTTGCATGTCTAGTGTGCATTTTTGTCAGGGTTGAGAGTTGAGAGATTGCTTTATTTGATGGTATTTTCTGTCTTTTGATAGAAAGGAAAATAATTATATATCAATCTGCTAAATGACTGTCTTTCCTCTTTAAGATCTACCTGTAATTTTTTTCCTAGTGATTGTGGAACTCAAGCCCACAGAGAAGTGGTATCTTCTCTGACTTTTGGCTGCTCAAGTTTTATTAGGAGTGCCCTGGTAGGTAGGAAATTTTGATTAGTCGGTATCATTTAGGATAATTCCTTTCCCTATGTGCTCCTTGGCCTAGAAGCAGCCAAATTTTTGTGGCCTAATTTTGGCCAATTGATATGAAGCATGAATTGGGAGTCTGCTATGCATGGGGATGCTTTAGGCAGAAGTTTCTTAACTACTTAAAGAACAGGGGAAAGTGTCATTGAATTGCTTTACCTTTTGCCTTCTTATGTGAGATTTTAAGCTAGTTGTCAGAGTTTTTTTTCTTTCTTTCTTAATGTATGTCAAAGAAAGCATCCTGATGCATTTTGCCAGGACCACATGAAGTAGGAAATGGTTGATTCTCCCAAGGAGGGATCGAGAGCCAAAATAAGAAAAGAGAGAAAAGAAAAACCCATCTAAAGACATCTATTACAGTTACTTTACTTTTATCTTGATGTCCTATTTCTCTGTGCATGATTCTACCTTCAGACACAGACAAGACAAGGAGTGGTCTATGTGATTACTAGATTTGACTGTTTTATGCAAAGTAGTGGGGCTCGAACACCATACTCAGATGACTATAAATTTGCTAGCTCATTCTCATACACACTTATAAAAATATCCTTTTTATAAGTATTTACGGGGGGTGGCATTAAAATTACTTAACCATAACAGTAGCATAAGTTAATGTATAAATCAAGCTATAAATAATAAATAGTAACATTAAATGTATATTTTAAAATTCTCTAAATTATAAAACTGCTTACCAAGTGATAGAAGCTGAAATGCACAAAATTCATTAAAAAGCTAATGATTTACAGGTCATTTATTGATTTTTAGAAATTGTTGCTGTGACCTGTTGATGGCATGGCTGTCACATGCTAAGTGACACCTTGTGGTTTGACACAGGGAATTACATTGAACTCATCCACCAACCTCTTTGCTGATTTGTTGGTTGATAGTCATTAGGAGACTTGCATTCTCAAAAAATAGAGAATTTCTTTTAAAATCAATACTATTGTTCGTGGTCCTGAGACCTCTCTCAGCTTCTGCTGAACTAAGAAATTACATTAAACTATTCTAGATTTTATAATGTTGCCTAAAATTTTTATATGGTCAAATTCTCTCTTATCAACTATGCCATAAAAATTATTTACTGGAATATCATTTTTAATTAAGTTGAAAGTATACTTCAGGCCAAATGAGAGGCAGTACGGTCAGTGTGAAGGTTAAGACTGCTTCCTCTGCTGCCAAGGTGCCTGGGTTTGGATTCAGACTGTGTCACCTACATTTTAAATAACCTCATTGTTCCTCAGTTTCTTAATCTGTGAGATGGGGAGAATAATGGTAATTATAGGACTCTAAAAAAGTGCTCTTCTCTCTTGAAATTACCATCCATGGAGTTGAAATCCTGAGTCACTGGCCTGAGCCTGCAGTGATGCCTAATATCTCCTGACTTGACCATCTGCTTTCCTCATCTTTCTCCGGTCCTTTCATAGCCTGGCTCCCAGTGGCTGTAATTTCCACAAATGGTCACACAGAGATAATTCTGTGGCATGCTGGCCTGAGATGGGCAGTCATAGCCTTCATGGTTCATATGGCCATGGAGGGGCTTGCTTACCTGGGTGTTAGCTGCACTGCCCAAGGTATTCCCCATGCTGCTTTTGTCAGATTAGGATACACTCTGGCAGGTGGAACAGATATTGGTGTTTATGAGCTACAGTGAATTGGTTGTTCTCATGTAGTCTGGTAGTGTTCATCCAGGGATCCCCAGGGCCGAGGGAAAGATATGGATGGAGTGTGGCTGGTCACTGGGGATCCCTAGGAGAACCTTTGGTGGGCAGCAAGGACAGACACTTTTGGGTACTTTGACTGTCTTGGGCATCTACCAATAAGAAACAATACCAACTATGGGTCCTAGAGGTCCCAGATGTGTCAGTGATTAACCCTTTCGTTGCTAGTCTATAGAGAAATTCTGGTGATATTGGCAGTGGCTATTTATGAAAACTACATATAATATTTAATATTTTAATAAATGCTTCTATGAAATGCTGGCAAAAACCAACATCATATCAATCGTCCATGCTGGGAGTGGGGGCAAGGGGATTTAGGAAAATAAGTTAATAGTTTTTTGAGTACATGGGTTTGGGTAAACTGAGATTCACGTACATCACCTAAGTTGCCCAAGATTATGCAGTTCACGTGTGGAGGATTGGGGATTTGAATATAGGCCTGTGGGTCCTGAAATCATTATAGGTTGATGTCTAGAGGAGATGGAAAGTTGGGGATGCTGTTGATGACCAGAAAAACCTCTAGGTTCTGATGACTCTTTGAGAATATAATCTAAATATCTGTTAGGCTTGCAGAGGTTACATCACTCTACTCCAAACATTTTCCTCACCTATTAAGAGGGAGTTAAGTGACCACAGGTAGGTATGTGACTGGGCGTGTCCATGTCTGTGGTTGCTCTAAAAGGAAAACGGTTTTTCATTTGGGAAATTTCAGGAGGTTGCAGAACTTATATTCAGCTTCCTGAGCTTGGTGTTACATCCCTAGGAAGTTAGTGACACCTTTTGCACTAGGAAACCAGGAGAGGGGACAAACACCAAGCACTAGGGTCTGTTTTTGGAATCCCTAAGAACACAAAGAATTGATGATGATGTTTTCTTTCCAGAAAGGAAATTTGTGAGGCAGCTGTGATATTAAGGGTAGGGTGTGTGGGTTGTTGGAGTGCTGGAGAGTCTGGGGCTATGCTTAGTTTAAATGACAGCTTTTGACATTTCTTCTCCTTGAATTTGAAAATCTTAAAGCAAAATCATATGGTTCTAAAATCAGTTTCTTTTAAAAATACCTCAGTGTCACACAAACTGAAATGGGAACCAGACTGTGGTGCAAAGGCTTTCCTATTTCATTAACGTCAATGAGCGGGGAAGAGATGCAAATCTGGCCATTGGAGTCAGCCTAGGTATGACCCTCAGACTTGTCATTTACCTGGCAAATGGATGAATCTGCAGTTCTCCTACCTTCAGTTTGCCCATTTGTAAATTGGGGTGTGTGTGTGCGTGTGTGTGATGTGTGTGTGTACAGAAGTGTAATAATAATACTAATATCCAACTTGCAAATGTTAAGTATTACATACTGATCCAAGTTTTCCCAAATCCTAGCATTCCAACATGTGAACATTGCAGCAAGGTTCCTTTTCCTCATATAATCCATGTAACTTTGCCCTGCTCCATCTCTGGGTCCCACCACAGGTGTTTCTTTCCCCAAGAAGCATTCCCAGTCTTCCAAAAGGAACTAGGTACCCTGCTACTGTCTTTCTTAGAACTCCATTCTTCACACATTCCACTGGCATGGACTGAATGTTTGTGTTTCTTCCAAGATTCTTATGTTGAAATCCTAAACCCCAAGGTGATGATCATATAAAGAAGTAGGACCTTTGGGAGGTGATTAGATCATTAGAGTGAAGCCCCTTTGAATGGGATAAGTGCCATCATAAAAGAGGGCTCAGATAGCTGCCTTGCCCCTTCTACCAGGTGAGGACAGAGCGAGAAGACACTGTTCTGTGAACCAGGAAGTGGGCCCTTACCAGACACAAATCTACTGGCACTTTGACCTTGGACTTCCTAGCCTCCAGCACCGTGAGAAATAAGTTTATGTTGTTTATTCAGCCACCCAGTCATCTCTAGTGTTTGTTATAGCAGCCCAAACAGACTAAGATAATTTCATAATGATATATTTAGTTACTTGTGTTTATTTGAATTCTCTCTTCTCCTGTAGACTGTAAATTCCAAGATGATAGGGACATAACTGTTCTTAAATCTCATTTAAAAGTTAAAATATCACCTGTGATGAATGTATAATACAGATAAGGCAATTGGCACCTGACAAATAACTATTCTGTAAACAGTAGCATTGCCTAATATATAGTAGGTCCTCAGTCAAAATTTTCTGAATAAATAAATACATGAGGTTTTATGAATTGGAATTGAAATCTAAACGTTCTGTAGCTGTATAATAGAAATTCATATATGGAGCTTGCAAAAAGGCCTGAATGATATCTTTAGTTAATAATAATACCAAAGATCTTGAATTTATGTTTTGAATTGCCTTGCAAACCATAACTTCATATATATATATGTATATATATATATATACACACACACAGAGAGAGAGAGAGAGAAAGAGAGGGAGAGAGAGAGAGGGACATTAGGACAATCACAGCTCTCATATGTAAGCTTTGAAGTAAGTAGGCTGCAAATTTTTAGTGATTTTATTTTGGAGTGTCAGATAACAGGCAGCTGAAATTGAAAGAGCTTCAAATGTCACAAAATGTCTTCTTGTAATTCTCAAGCATCAAATGCATTAAACCTTAAAGGCACAGTCTCCATTTCCCAACTCACCATAGATTAAAACTGTCTAAGGAGACACAACCACACCCAAGGGAGTTTTCTTATCTAAATGGACTTCATTTATGACAATTTCCCTGAAATCTTCAAATTAGTCTTTCAGATAAGACAATGATAAAGAGTAGAGGGTCAGGAAACCTTTTCTGTAAAGAAGCAGAGAGTAAATATTTTAGGCTTTGCAGGCTATGGAGTCTGTTGTCACTATACACCTCTACTCTGCTAGCATAAAAGCAGTATAAACACTGTGTAGAGAAATGGTGATGGCTTGTGGCAACTGAACTTTATTTATAAAAGCAGGCAGCAGGGAGAATTGGCCCATAGGTGATTAGTTTGCTGACCCCTGCTTGTACACATAGGCTTTGGAGCCAGACATATATATGTTCAAATCCTGACTGTACCATTGAGAAGCTATCAGATCTTCAGAAAGTTTCTTAACCTCATTGAGTTTGTTCATTTGTGAATGCACTGACTCCTAGGATTGCTGTGAGATTAAATGAGGAAAAGCATGAATAGCACACCAGGCAAGACCTGCACACAGGGATGCCTATATCTATGTCTATTTCCATCTACATATATCACACATATGTATACCATCCCAGACAAATAGATGTCTTATATATCAGATATTTATTTATATTGTATATGTGCATGTATGTGTATGTATAGGTATACATCAGACATTTATTTATTAAATGTGTATATTATTTTCCTCTCTTTCCTACATCCACTTTGTTGCTTGATCAGTACCTGCTGCCTCCATCATTTGCTTACTCTGATTTATTCTTCTTGGCTTCTTCCAGTCGTCATTACCAAAAGTGGTCTGAGTATATACTATTTTTTAATATATACTATATGCATACTATTTTTAAAATTAAATAATTCTTTTATTGGTGAGTCTTAGAGTTCTCAACAAATTACTGGGAATGTTAAGAACTGTAGGCTGGGCGTGGTGGCTCACGCCTATAATCCCAGCACTTTGGGAGGCCGAGGCAGGTGGATCACGAGGTCAAGAGATTGAGACCATCCTGGTCAACATGGTGAAACCCCGTCTCTACTAAAAATACAAAAAAAATTAGCTGGGCATGGTGGTGCATGACTGTAGTCCCAGCTATCCTGAGGCAGGAGAATTGCTTGAACCCAGGAGGCGGAGGTTGCGGTGAGCCGAGATCATGCCATTGCACTCCAGCCTGGGTAACAACTGCAAAACTCCGTCTCAAAAAAAAAAAAGAACTGTAATGATTTTTCAAATATTTTAAGGACGGCTGGGTGTGGTGGTTCACACCTGTAATCCCACCACTTTGGGAGGGTGAGGTGGGCGGATCACTTGAGCTCAGGAGTTCCAGACCAGCCTGGGCAACGTGGTGCAGCTCCATCTCTACAAAAAATACAAGAACATTGGCCAGGTGTGGTGGCATGCACCTGTGGTCCCAGCTACTGGAGAGGCTGAGGTGGAAGGATCACTTGAGGCTGGGAGATCAAGGCTGCAGTGAGCAGAGATCACACCACTGCACTCCAGCCTGGGTTACAGAGTAAGACCCTATCTCAAAAAAATATTTTAGAGATAAGAAAGTTATTCTGGAATATTTAGGTAGGTCAAATACATATTGGTGAATGAATGAATGAAAGAATGAATGAAAGATACCTCTGAGGTATATGTGCTTGTAAGTGACCATAATTCCTGAATTTTGGAATAATGAAATTTTCACCATTGGGTATGTGATATTTTTGTGTCAAGCAGAGCCTGCCTCAGGAGTCCTTTTAAAGAGAAAATATCTTGAGAAGAGAGAGGCACAGAAGTGGCTGCTAAACTGGCAAATGGCTATTTTATGAGCAACACTGGTTAAAAAAAAAAGCTATTATATATTGCTCACTATGTGCCAGAAACTATACTAAGCCATATATATATGATTTTCAAGTTTTAGAAATATATAGTTATATATGCATATTTAGAGAGAGTTATATCCAGATACAGACACACACACACACACATACACACAAGCTTGAAGATTAAACTTTCACATATGTTAACATAGTTAACCAGCTAGCCAGGGTCTAAAATGGCCCCCAATGATCCCCACCCTCTGATATTTATGCTTTTGTGTGGTCCCCTCTTACATCATATCAGGGTCAGTCTCTGTGACCTGTTGACTATGGTAGAAGTGATAATATGTTACTTCTGAGGCCAGGTTATAAAACACATTGCAGCTTCCTCTTTGCTCGCTCTGAGTCATTCATTCTGAGGAGAAGCCAGCTGCCATGTTGTGAGGGCCTGGTGGAAGGGCCCACCTAAGCAGGAACAGAGACTTTGTGCCCCCAGCCATGTAAACGAGACATTTTGCAAGCAGATACTCCAGGCCCCATGAAGCCTTCAGATGCTTGCAGCCTATGATTTCAGCCTGCTTGCAAGCCTTGACTGCAATTCCACAGGAGATTCTGAGCCAGAACCTGCGTTCTCCTGGACAAGGATGATGTCTTGGGACAACTCAAGGAATAAGAGCAGGTTGGAGGTGGCATTGGAAATGGACCAACAAATACCACGCTTCTCTTCTATGAAAAAGTAATAGTCTGATTTTGTGCATGAGCTGGCTTCTGTGTACCTTAACAACCTTATTCTCCCTTGCCTATCACTTGCTTCCTAGCCCACTAGTCCCTAGTCATTCAGGCCTCCTTCAGGGCTTTGAATACACCAAGCTCTTTTTTCTGCCTCAGGGCTTTTGCACATGTTCTTTGCTGTACTTAAGCAGCTATTCTTCTGGCTCTTGACATGACCGATTTATTTTCTCATTTTTCAGGCCTAGGCATTCATGTCACCTCTACAGAGAGAGGGCATCTCCAACTGCTCTAAAGGGGTAGTTCTCCTCTTTGTACCTGTTTGTTTCCTTCAGCACATTTGGGATAATCTGTAATTATTTATATCTTTTTCTTTACTTGTTAGTATTGTCTGACCATACAATTTTATACTTTGCAAAATAAGGCAGGATCCATGACTTTTTGGGACACTGCTGAATCTGTAGTAACTAGCTGAGGACCTGACACGTACTAAGTGTCCAATAACTATGTGAGGAGTGATGGAATATTTGTCTTTGTGTTTCTCCAAGGGCTTTTCATCAGTTCTGGCATTAGGGAGTGCTCACTGAGGCTTAGCATCATAGCTGGCTCTTCTTCATTCTCCATTGTCCCTCTGCCCAATTCCTGCGACTCTTTCCTTTTTTTTTCCCTTCAGACCAAATTATTATCTTCTAGTATGTTACATAATATATAAGCTACAGGAAAGCAATGATCTTTGTGCATTCTATTGACACAGTAGACACGTAACAAAAAAAAATTGTTAAATGAATGACATTTCTGAATGTCATATGGAAAAGTTGAATCCATGAAATAAATTATTAAAAAACAAAACAAAGCAACAGTCAAAAACTACAGTCATACTTTACTTTATACCATGGACTTCAAATTCTTCAAATACAATGAATTTGTGCTTAATTTCATGCAAAGTCTGAAGCTGTTCATTATATTTTATTGTAATGTATTATCCTTTTTTAAAAAGATGTTTTATTAATAAACTATTTTAAAAGTAAAAGCACTTAAGAAAAAGAAATTTCATTAAAGATTATCAACATGAAAAGAAATTCAAAATCATGCATCTTTATTTTCGAAAAGTAAAAAGTAAACATAAAACCGCCCCCTCCCCCAAATTACCCCTAATCCCATTGAGACAATCATGACTAATATTTTGAGGCATATACTTCCAAGACTTTTTTCTTATGTATAATATATTTATACACTGCTTAAAAACAGAAACATATTGTAAATGTTAATAAGAGCCAAAGTTATGTTGCGCTTAACGATGTTTCAGGTATTAAGTGCTTTATTTGTATGTATTTATTTATATTAATTTAATTCTCACAACAAATTTATGCTATAGGTCCTAGTATTTGTCCTCATTTTCCAGAGGAGTAAACTGAGACACTAGGTTAACTACCTTGCCTGAAGTCATATAACTAGTGAGTGACAGAACTGGGATTTGAACTAAGGCAGTGTGGTTTGAGAATCTATGCTCATTATCACTATTTTGCTGCCTCAGAATATTGCTTGTGACTTGCTCCCTTCCTGTCATTATATCAAGACCATCTTCCCAATTGTTATATATTCTTTTCCAACATCATTTTTAAAGTCTATATAGTGTTTCAATACATAGATGCTCTAATTTTTCAATTTTTAAAATTTTAATTTAAATTTTTTAGAGCTAGAGTTTCACTCTGTCACCTAGGATGGAGTGAAGTAGTGTGATCAGAGCTCTCTGCAGCCTCAAACTCCTGGGCTCAAGCCATTCTCTCACCTCAGCCTCCTGAGTAGCTAGGACTACAAGTGTACACCACCATGGCCTGGCTAATTTTTAAATTTTTTAATTTCGGAGACAGGATCTTGCTATGTTGTCCAGGCTGGTTTCAAACTCCTACCCTCAAGTGATCCTTTAGCTTTGGCCTCCCAAAGTGTTGGGATTATATGTATGAGCTACTGCACCTGGCTAATTCTTCTAGTTTTTTTTTTTTTTTTTAAATTCAAGAATTATTTCTGGCTTGGTGCAGTGGCTCATGCCTGTAATCCCAGAACTTTGGGAGGCTGAGGCAGGTGAATTTTTGAGCTCAGGAGTTTGAAACCAGCCAAACAATGTGGTAAAATCCTGTCTCTACCAAAAATACAAAAAATTAGCTAGGTGTGGTGGTGCACACCTGTGGTCTCAGCTACTTGGGAGGTTGAGATGGGAGGATGCTTAAGCCCAGGAGGCAGAGGTTGCAGTGAGTTGAGATCACACCACTGGCACTCCAGACTGAGTGAAAGAACCAGACCTTATCTAAAAATAATAATAACAATAATAATAATAATAATCCTGATGGAAAATTCAGGATAAAAATTCAGACACTCCAGCCTGGGTGAAAGAGCCAGACCTTATAAAAAAAAAATAATAATAATATAAAGTATTGTTTATTTATTTTTTTTTCTAGGAACAAAGTTCAACAGAAGTAGGTAGTTCAAGGAGTTTATGAGGAACAATTTTTTAAAATGTTTGATTTTTTAGTTTTGTACAGCTGTAATTTGAGGCAGTTGCTTCATGAATTTCTTTAGGTGATGTCCACCTGTGTTTCTTCTTCTCATTCGCAAATGATTGCTTCTGCTAGAAATCCACTTGGTAACCATTTATAAGTGAAAATGTGTTCCTAAACTGATGCATTTTGACTGTGGGAAGAGCTATAAATAGTGATGGAAAATTCAGGATAAAAATTCAGACAAAAACGTGCAAGTAAAATAAACCAAATCTGGCTGGGCACGGTGGCTCATGCCTGTAATCTCAGCACTTTGGGAGGCCGAGGCAGGTGGATTGCTTGAGGTCAGGAGTTTGAGACCAGCCTAGCCAACATGGTGAAACCCCTTCTCTACTAATAATACAAAAAAATTAGCCGGGCATGGTGGCACATGCCTGTAATCCCAGCTACTCAGCAGTCTGAGGCAGGAGAATTACTTGAACACAGGAGGTGGAGGTTGCAGTGAACTGAGTTTGCACCACTGC
>NW_016107391.1:5601591-5622355 GCF_001604975.1 Cebus imitator | reverse complement strand
AAAAAAAAAAAAAAAAAACAAATCTTAAGGAAACTGGAGTGCATTTGAAACCCTCTGTCTCAAAAAAAACCCAAATCTATATACTAACATTAAGGAAACTGGAGTGCATTTGAAGCCAAACAAAGGTCTTGCTTTATGAAGACACAGAGCTAATTAATCTATGCCACATTGTTTTTTAAATACTTGTCTTTTGGTATAATTCAAGTTCACTCTTGCAGGAATTAATCTATCTCTCCTTTGCTATTTGTAGTTGTCGACCTGACAGGCATTTACTTTGATTTTTTTTTTGTAGTGTAAAAAGTGTTTATGGTGCAAAATTAACATCATTAGACAAAATGTCACCCTTTGGGTGAAAACACTGAGCATTTTTACCTCTTGAAGTGTCAGCCCAGACTCTTCTGATTGATGCATGGAGCTATTCCTGGAGAAGGTCTCCAGCTGGTCAAGTATTACCTTTGCTAATATTCAGAAACACATAGTATGGTTACACCTGAGGCCTAGGGGTGTGTGTGTGTGTGTGTGTGTGTGTGTGTGTACCTCCATGTACACAGAAACTTATAGAATTAGCTGGACAAAAATACATATAAACCTTTCCTGTTCCATCAACTGTAACTCTCAAAAAATTCAAGTACAAGCAGTTTAAAATCTATTTATTAATCAATTCAATAAGGATTTATTGAGCATACTATGTGCTCAGCACTGTTCTAAATGCTGGAGTAGAAAGATGAATGAGAACCTCAAGGAGTTTGTGGCATTGTGAAGATATGAGCCAGATTTGATAGTGTCACAAGTAATGTTAAGTTCAGATAACAGCATCAACCGTGATCAGGGAGGGAGGGGATTCAAGCAAGCATCTTGGAAGAGGACTTGCTTATGATAGGTCTTGAAGGATGCATTCATCAGCTGGTCAGGGTGGTATTCCAGACAAAAAGAAGAATGTGGTCAAAAGCACAGAGCATGAAGCAGCATGGAGTATTCCCCTGAATACTTCAGGGGAATATTTCAGCAGGGTATTCTGTGCTGCTGGAGACAGGAGAGCCTGAGGTGCTAGAGAAGTAGCCCTTCTGGTCAATCTTGGGCTCCATGAAGGGACAGCTGAGGCCATAGCAACCACTGGCCATCTTTTCATTAAGACTTTTGGACTTTGTGAAAACCCAGGAGTCTTAGATAATTGCTGAAGCTGTCTGGGATTCTACAGTTAGGTGCTATTGATTCATCTGGGGTTAGCCTTGGCTCTACTTTTCATTCCTTTAAGTGTAAATATTCCCAGGAAGACCACTACCAACTGTGCTTGGTCCTATGTTAGCTGCTATGCACAGTTTCCACTTCTAGTTGGTAGTAAATATTTGTTGGCTGAAATGTTGAATTGTTATGAAAATGAGAGCTTCCACAAACTTCCTGTCTTGTTGGAAAAATGAGCTAAAAACATGTAAAGAAGTCACAGTGAGAGATTTAAGTAATAGTTACAGGCAAAAGAGAGTTGACAAGATTATTATAAACTCCAAAAGATAAAGCTAACATGAGCTTAACTGATACACACAGAAATATCCAGGGTCCTAAAAATGGGCAGGAGTACTGTCTTCTACTGTATGTACAGTGTTCAGTTTTAGTAACTCATCTTTAAATAGGACATTGGTAAATAAGAGTTACACCAGAGGGTCAAACATGGTAGAGAATGGTCTGTGCAATTATATTCTTAGGGTAACTTTCTAGCAGACTTACTGGGTCAAAAGTTATAAACAGCGTTAGGCCATTATTACATATTGCAATATCAATTTCCAAAATAGGTGTCACAATTTGCACTATCATATGCAGTGCATAAATGTACTTATTTCATCATAACTTTGTTGGAGTTAGCTATTATAATTTTTAAAGTTTTTTTAGGGAGACAATCTAATCAGGATGAGATCATTGTAATTTGCATTTCTTTGATTGCTAGTGAGGCCAAACAATTTTCATTTGCTTAATATTGTTATTTTCTATTGCATGAAGTCATGTTCCTGGGAGCACTGTGATCTAAAAGCAGGACAAGCAAAGGTGATCTTGCACATAGGGGAAGAGTGGAGAGAAAAGTGTAAGAAACAGGTGCTATATTTTTTTGAATTGCCTCTTTTCATAGCTAGTAAAAGAAAAATCTCACTTCACGTGGCTTAAATAAAAAGGGAAATGCAGTAATCACCCTACTGAAAAGACCTGACAGTAGGTTTGTTTTCAGTTATAGCTCGGAGCTCAAGTGATGGCACCAGGACCCATTTCTGGATTTTGTGCTTTCCATGTTGATGTAGCATCCCTGTATTCAAACAAGCTTGCCTCTTGTTGTGTAGCTGCAGTAGTTTCCCCACTCTCTAATGCCAGGTTAAGTTTCAGATGGAGAACAGTCCCTTTCTTAGTCTCATTGGGTCTCATTGGATCACCTAAACACTGTGAACCAATCATAGTGGCCAGAGACATGTGGTGTTCTGATTGGCTCAGGCCTGTCATATATTCCACTGCTAAACTGAATTGGAACTTCACCCTGAGCACGAAGCATTAGAGAAGAGGATCCCCTTGCCGGATATGGTGGCTCATACCTGTAATCCCAGCACTTTGGGAGGCCAAGCTGGCCCGGGCAAAATGGTGAAACCCTCTCTCTACTAAAAATACGGGTGTGGCGGTGTGCACCTGTGATCCCAGCTACTCGGCAGGCTGAGGCACAAAAATCGCTTGAGTCCGGGAGGTGGAGGTTGCAGTGAGTAGAGATCTGGCCATTGCACTCCAGTGTGGGCGATGAAATGACACTTTGTCTTGAAAAAAAAAAAATAAAATAAATAAATAAATAAAAAGGACCCCCAGAAGGAAACTGGAAGTAAAGTGAATGGCACTTAAAGTATTCCAGGATTACCAAAGAGTCATTGTTTAGGAAAGCTGGAGTTCAGTAAGGGAGCCCTATACTGCGAGTTGTAAGTGGAGATGCAAGGGCCTGAGGATAAATTGCCCTTTGCTCTGTGTGGCCTCAGGCTGCCGCCATTGGGCTCTGCCCTTCCAGTGGGCAGTAGAAATAGAGCTGCCATGATCTTCTGAATGCTCAGATTCCTCCCTCTTAGTCCGACTGTCAGGGTGGGCTTCATTTCCTTTGATGCTCCCCTCTCCCTGGAGCTTGCTTAAATCCATGGTACTCAGTTTGGTCCTATCCCCAGAGCTGTCAGGAATGTATTTATGGAGACAGAAGCCTGCAGACCTCTTACGTGATGAATACTAAACTATTGTTTCTCAGCTCAAAGCATTCTTTGTTACTTAGCTTTTTGATACTGGGGCTGGAACTCTGCAAACCACATTTCTTTTTGGCTGGTTGGCTCCACGGTTAGGCTTTGCCAATGAGAGAGAGGAAGCCAGAAGAAGATGTGAAGCTAGAGGAGGAACAGGGGCCTTGTTCCTTTCTGTTTCTGTAACCCAGCAATGCCTCTGCTCCTTGGCAGTGTCACTTGCTTCTAGTAGCAGCAGTTGGTTCGTGTTTGCAGTTTTGCTAACACTCTGAGGATCTGCCTCATGGAGGTCTCTCGGAGGCATCAGCTCCTGCCAACTGCCCTCTCCTGGGAAGCCTAAATCCCAGCTTTGCTGGATCCTCTAAACTCCTGGGAAATTTGTCCTTTTTAATAATACCGACCTCTTCTTTTTGTTTTTCCAGCCGTTGAAGTAGTAGCCTCTTCCTGTAGTATCTCCTTTTGGCTCTCCCAATTGTCCAATACCTGGCTAACAATTTTTTTTTTTACATTACTTTTGTTAAAATAACTGGTGCAGCTTTTATTTCTTGACTGGACTGATTGAAGCAATATCAATTTCAATCGACCTGAATTGTCTTGCTATCATTTCAATGAAGCCTGAAGAAGATCATGCTGACAGAAAATTAATATTAGCTTCCCATTGCCTTTAGAAGAAGGTCCATACCTTTGCCTCCTGCCTGGTTTTATAGCTGCATCTTTTTCAAACTTGCACCTTATGCTCTAGGTACATGGATCTTCCTTAAGTTCTTCCAATGTGTCATGCTCTGTCATGATCAGGCCATTAAATGCATAGTTCCTTTTGCTAAGAACATTGACATCTTCTACCCTTTTAACTGGATAGGTAACTCTATGTATTATTCATGCATCAGCAGAGATGTCATGTTCCAAACCTTTTTAGGCCTCTTCCCCTTTCCTGTGGTATGCTGTACTTGCTTTCCAATGGCATATATTGTTTGATGATCTGTTTCTGTCACTGGACTGCAAGCTGCTTGAGAGCAATGCCTAGAACTCAATAGGTAGCTGAATAAATATGTGGCAAGAACTTCCTTAGAAAATTTCCATGCTTTCTTTTTACTTTTGTGAAATAAGGATAAAACCCCAGCTACCATTGCTGTTGATGCAAGTCGCGCCCTAAATGACTACTGAGGGTTTTATCTCTCATCCAAAGAACAAGCTAATGTTATGAAAATTGCTAAAGTCAGACTAGAGGGCAACAAACAAGAAGCCTTAAAGACCTGAGATGTCTCTGAGGCTGCCATGTGTTGCACCCTTGATGAAGGTGGACAGGGATCAGCTACTGATTCACCGGGTTAAAAGCCTTCCCATCACCCACAGCAGCTGTGTCAAAGACAAGCGTCAAAAGAAAATGAAACCTTGTCAAGCCCTTGCATATATGATTTCAGGATGCCAATGAGACGCACTGGATCAGAGGAGAAGATTGTGAATGTGACTGCTTTTCTGAGGCTGTACCATGCATTGAAAAAGCAAAGACTTGGGAGTCTGAACTTGATTCAGATCTTGGCTTTGCCTCTAGTTCTACTGGGAGATAGGAACCTTGATAAGATTCTTAGTTTATTAAACAGTAAAATGGGACTAATAGCACTGACTTCACTTTATTTATTTATTTACCTATTTCTAAATGAGTTAATTGATTTGAAGTGTCTAACATAAAGTTAGGAAATATTGGTAGTTTGTGGAGACTGATTGGATTGGCAGATCTTATTCTACTCATTCATTCATTTAGTCATTAAAAAACATCATTGAGCATCCCTTAAATGCTAGTTATACAAAGGAATTACATTAGAAAATGTCCATCCTCTCATGGTGTTTCTACTGGAAAGAGACAATCTGAAAGGTAACACATTGATAAACAAAAGAATGACAATTTTGTTCATTGATTTAATCACGTCCTTTATAGCACCTTTTTTTTTTTTTTTTTTTAATTCTGATCCAGGCTCCAGTCCAGGATCACATGTTACATTTTAGCTGTCATGTTTCTTTATTTGTCTTTACTCAAGAATAAGTTCCTCCGCCTTTCCTTGACTTTCATGACATGGATATTTTTGAAGAGTCTAGGTCAATTGTCTTGTAGATTGAATCTCAGTCTGGGTTTGTCTGATTGTCTTGTGCTTTTTAAGACTGTGCAAGGAGCAAATGCCAGAGCTAACACTGGGACCTACCTTTCCTGACCCCATGTCTTATGCATTTTCCTCTATCTATCTATCTATCTATCTATCTATCTATCTATCTATCTATCTATCTATCTATCTATTTAGAGATGGAGTCTTGTTCTGTCACTCAGGCCGGAGTGCAGTGGTGCAATCTTGACTCACTGCAACCTCCACCTCCCGGGTTCAAACAATTCTCCTGCCTCAGCCTTCCGAGTAGCTGGGACAACAGGCACCTGCCACCATGCCCGGCTCATTTTTTGTATTTTTACTAGAGAGAGGGTTTCACCATGTTAGCCAGGATGGTCTCCATCTCCTGATCTCATGATCTGCCCTCCTCGGCCTCCAAAAGTGCTGGGATTATAGGCATGAGCCACCATGTGTGCCCTCACATTTTCCTCTTAAAAGCTGTCAGGAACTTGGAGGTCAGAAGACCCCTCACAGCTCCATCCCCAGAAGAACAGTCCTATTAACACTGCCAGGTTGTTAAATAACAGCAGTGTTGACATGGTAATAACCAGAGAAGACACCTCCTCCCAGGTTAACCTAGCGATCTTCTTTGTCATCATTTAGCACCTTCAGATCTGAATGACAAATTAAAAAAAAAACTGTGATTATTTTATTACTTTTTTGTCATCATCTTTCTAGGTGACAATTTGTCCTGCTTTAATATAAGAGCTGAAAAAATAATTAGGAAAGTTAGATCAAATGTGGGTAAAATGCCATAAGATCATTTCAGTTCTATTATGATGCATTTTTCAAAACTGTAGGACATTGAACAAAATGCACTAAAATAAAAGAAAACATTTTTTTATTTGGAAAATTCTTTTTAAAAGCTGAACAACTGCTGTAGCTAATCTATAATTTACCCAAATGTTGGGTACTTTATTATATTGACTTTCTATAAGTTAGCTCACTAAATTTTCTCCAAGAAATGGTGGAAACAAAAGGGCAAGTAATTGGTGCTCTGAGCCCATGGTCTGCTTCCCGTTTCATGAATGGGACCACAAGTACATTTTAAAATTCGTCCAGATGTTGTTTAAAACACACACACACACACACACACAGTCTTCAAACTAACCCTAAATGAACTCTGTCTTTTCATAGCTTTTTTGTTTCTAGTTGAGTGCTTCTTTTTCTGCTGTTCCAAAAGTGGGATTAGAAGACATTTTCAGGTGGGGCTGGGAAAAGACCCTTCCCCCATTTAGTTCTTGCTGCTACAGGGCATGGTGGGGCTGGGTGGTGAGGGGAAATTTTACCTATGATGCATCTTATTAATAAGAAGGCATACATATGGGTAGATTGTTTATTTATATTATAAATATTCATTCAAAATTAGTTATTGAAAACCCCCCTTATAAGCCAGGTACCATGCTAGGTGGTGGATTTAAAATGAATAACTGTGATGTGGTCCCTACCTTCAGGGAGTTTATAATCTTGTGAATGTAGGGTTTGGGTGAAGCATTTCTATTGGCTGAGCACAGGATGCTACAAGAAGGCATGTGGCGGCCTTTGGAGGAGGTAAAGTAGGTGGGTTTACATGTGTAATTTCCTTGGTAACAGACACTTTTGCCTAAGATAAAGAACAAAGGCAAACGAGAAAAGCTTGATTTGTTGAAGAAGTTATACATCATCATGCTGTTCATTCCCATGTAAATGGGAAACTCATGCCAAAGGCTTTTCAAAGAATGGTGGTATCAGGGACCAGGGAGAACAGAGAAGTCAAGCAGCTTTTTTGGACCCTTCCTTAGAAAATCCTGGAGCAGGTTCCTCACAGATTTCAGAGACAGAAACTGTCCAGGATAGGGCAGCTGAAGATCCTGAAGGTTTTTTTAACCTTCTCTTCTAGGTGACCCTCTGCAGAGGAGGGCTACTTTCACCTATGGGTCAATGGCTTTCTATCTCTTTTCTCTATACACTGGGCTTCCTGCTTTTTACAGTGGTACTGACTTAATATTTATTACAGGCAATTGTTTTCTGGTCTCTCTCTCTCTCTCTCTCTCTCTCTCTCTCTAATTAATATATAGAACTTCCCTCTCTATACTCATAGACAATATTTTATAGCCCTTCTGAAACAGATGTGGATTCTAATGAAGCATTATAGTTGCTTTTGTAATGAGTGTTGAGGGTAGAAAAAAATGGTCATGGAGGAACTTCAATGTGATGAGGTTTAGGTATGTCCTCCAAATTCTTATCTATGCCAGAGAAGGCTCCTGCAAAGAAGCAATGTCCAAGCTGAGACTTGAAAACATTAAGGTAGAAACTGGGCTCTAGAGAGCAAGAATAACATTTGCAATGACCTAGAGACTAAAGAGAACATGGTGTATTACATCAGAGAAACTGAAAGTTGTTCATATGGCTGATGGAAGAGTGAAAATGGAGGTGAGAGGTGGGTTTGGTTATTGAAAGCTTTGGAAGCCTTTGAGACCATGGGAAGCTGCTGAAGCCATGTAAGCGGGGAAATGGAAAGATCAGATTTATATTTCAGAGTAAGCATTCCGGCTGCAGTGAAATTAAAGGTGTAGGTGCAAAGTTGAAAACAGAGAGACCAGTGGGTTTTCTCTATGAATTAGTATAGTGGCAGTCAGGATGGGAAGAGGCAGAAGAATGACAGAAATATTTTGGAAGTAGAAGCAATGAGAGTTGATGATTAATTGGATGTGGATAGTGAGGGAGGAGGATAAATCAGAGACAAACAGCCCAACTTTCTTCACATCTGTCTTGTACACCACTCTGGACTTTGAAGCCTCCCTGCATCTTCAGTTTTTCCTAAAGCCTTGACCTCAAATCTTGGCATTGACCTTAGGCCCCATGATGACTGTTTGTGCCTTAGTGGTACCAACAGCACCCATGGGTATAATCTGTATTCTAAGTGCTGCTGCTGGTCATTACCTGACCCCAGGTTTGGTCCATCCATGTTTTTTCTTCCTGAATGTACAGCCACAGGATGATAGTGGTGAAGAGTAGGGACTTTATGTGAGATGGATTTGGGTTCAAGTCCCAGCTCTGCACTTACTCTTAGTTTGACCTTTAGCAAGTCACTGAACATCTCTGAATCTCAACTTTTCTCATATGTGAAATAGTAACAGAACAACTATCAGGATTGAATGAAAGCATGAATGTGAAGCACAGTGCCTGCACATGGACAAGCACAAAATGAAAGCTGATCAGAGAGAGGAACAAGGAAGGAATACAGAAGAGAGTGGTAGGTTTTAGTAGATTTTTTTTCTTTTCCCTCCCACAGCCGAGAGTCTGAAACAACACAGAATAACAAAAGCATCCATTTGGATAGAAAGGAAGAGGAAGAATCTCCTTTAGCAGGATTTCTTGAAGGCCTGCTAAGAAAAGTTTATTTCGACCTTGTAAAAGTTTGGATTGCTTTGTTGAGCCTGGACTGGAACCAAAGCTAGGGCCCGGCCCACCGAGACTTCTTCCACCCCGGGACTCTAGACTTTTCATGTCATTTTTCTCTCTCTACTTACGTGTTCTTCCTCATCATCTTTGTTCAAATCTCAGCTACCCTTAACTCTCTTATCCTCCCCACTCCTTCTCTTCTCCTTCTGCCTCTTCTCACAAGGCAGCTCTAAAGCATCGCTGTATTTGTCCAATTCCAGACACAGCAGGACGTAGAAGTTAACATTTGTTGGAGACTGTTTTGTCTCCTGGAATCCCCCCTCTAGAAAACTTTGTGTCACGCTACTTACAAACCTGGTATATCCCTGAGTAGAGGCAGTGCTAATAAAACTCAGTAATCCTAATAATACCAATAAGCAATGTGCATCAGTGCACTCTGCTGTTCTATACAATCAACAGCTCATTCTACTGGCCAGTGACCAAGCAGCCCCCTTTCTGATTGGTCAGTTCATGCCATACTGGTTGTTATGGGTTAAAGTGTGTCCCCCCTCTCTCCTACAATTCATGTGTTGAAGCCCTAACCTCCAGCACCTGAGAGTGTGACTTTGTTTGGAGATAGGGCCTTTTAAGAGGTGATAAATGTAAAATCAGGGCATTAGGGTACGCCCTAATCCAATGTGACTAATGTGCTTTTAAGGGAAGGAAATGTAGATATGCAGAGAGATACCAGGGTTGCACGCACACAGAGGAGAGGCCATGGGAGGACATAGCAAGAAGGTGGTCATCTGGAATAGACCTAGTACAGAGCCCTCAGAAGAAACCAAACATGTTGACACCTTGGTTTTGGACTTTTAGCCTTCAAAACTATGAGAAGACAAAGTTGTATTATTTAAGCTGTCCAGTCTTTGGCATTTGGTGCAGTAGCCCTAGCAAACTAATACACCGGTTATGATATTTTTTGGACTATCATGTTCAATAATAACAATAGTTTTGTTGATTGCTGGGTCAATTCTAGGGGTAGTATAGATCACATCATTACATCTTAAGTTACTATCTAAGTATTATCCTCATTTTGCAAATAAGAGAACTGAGACTTGAAGAGGAAAATGACTTACCTAAGTCAAAGTCACAGAGCTTGTAAAGGGCAAATTTGGGCTCAAATATAGATCTTTCTGATACTAGTGCCTAGGTTTTTAACTATTTTCTACTACCTAGAAATACTGGTCTTCTCCGACTGTTCCCTTTCACCCAATATAAATGATACTCCTTATTTTTCTCTATGGTTTTCTGGTCTTTTTTCCCCTTTGGTGTATGAGCTACAATTTAGAATCATAAATTTAATTTCATGATCATTTTCTCAATGCCTTCCTCCCCTTCTAGTCCAGTGATATAGCACTGTGCTTATAATTATGACGATGATGTTAGTTTTGGAACAAGCGGTGTTGAAAAGCTTCTTGATTTTTCTACCAGGCGAAAGCCAGCCAGCCCTTTGCATATGGTGAAATGATCAACCTCAATGGGCATTGGCAAGTAACAGGGATGCTGCTGTGTTCTTTAATTTGTACCTTGATATTGTACACATGTGGCCTCAGGAAGGGACCATGTCACTTAACCTTCCCACATGGCGCAAACCAGGATTTCCCTTCCCACGGCTGCTGTCATGAAGAGCCCTGCCTGGTCTGGTGTTCCACGAGTTGTTTTTCCATTTTGAAATGCACTTCAAGGCACGAAGCTGCGAGCCACTGGGTGCTCCCTTGATGGCTTTTCTCTGCTTTTCCTGACCTTCTACCCTGTCAATACATCTGGGTGAAGTGGCACGGCTTATTTTGGGTATAATGGAGCCTACAAAAAAATGAAGCCAGGTCTGTTATACCAGATTGTGACTCCTTCTCAAAGAACAAGATCCCACTAGATACTTGTAGATGTTACTCCGTGCTAATCACCTACTTGAGCCAATGTAGTGTTATGATGATAGTGGTTATTATTTTCCCAATGATGTTCCCCTATCAGAGGTGGAAACAGTGTACATTTCCCTCCCAACCAAAACTAATAGAAAAATTCTATCTCCTTCCAAAGAACTGAATTTTGTAAAGACAGATTATTTTTCTCTCTGTGGCTTTTTATTTTTAGGTTTCCTCCTCCCTCCCCCCATTTTTTTCCATTTAATGCTTTCATACAGAATGAATAGTATTCTACATTTTTATATTCTAAACACTGCTCCTGCATAATTTTATTCAATTCTTTGTTGGTCTTTTTTTTTCTCCAAGTTATGGTTTTAAAAATAATCTAGAACTAATTTGTCTAATGAATATGCAATTATTGCAAGAGTCTTTTGAAGTTTTTGAAAACCTTCAGTCAGCATCTTTCTGGGACATGGTGATGAATGTAGCATCAGGCACTTGAAAGCCATTTCTAATTTGGCAGGTATAATTTTTTGCGCATTTCAAAGCTGGGTACCATGCAGCTATTTACGTATCGTGTACTTATGGTTCACTTAGTGTAGTTACTTTCTAGCCTAGCTCCCTCTGCTGGATGAATGGATGCACCATTGCTACGGGGGCACACTGGGGTTCAAACAGAAGCCAGGTCGGATAGTCAAGGCAGGGGTGAGAGGGCGCAGTTTGGTTTTGCTACTACTCATGCCCAGAGCTGACAACTAAATAGCCATCATTTATAGCGTGCTTATCCCATGCAAGACACTTTACATATGTCTTAATCTTCACTTACACTTAATCCAGGAAGCAAAGACTTGAAGAGGTTAAGAAAGTTCCCTGAGATCACACAGGTAGTAAATGGCAGAGCCTTTATAAACATTTATCCTGGAGCACGTTTTCTGTGTGAGGCACTGTGTAAGTCTAGAAATGAAGTTGACCTGGATCTTACTCTCAGAGTGTTTATCTTCCTGCAGAAGAGAGAGAAGACAAACAACCATATCATTTAGCCAAGAAAATTCAGAAAAAAAGAAAAATAGAGGGCTGTTCCATGGTAGCAGAAGCAAAGGAAAGGGAGAAAAATTTCCATTTCAGTAGAGAGAAAATTTTATCGTCAGAGGAGGACTGGTTTCCGGAGATTTTTGCTCTTGCCTCCCTGTTTCCTGCCTACTGTGCACATTGTGTTTGAAAGTAGCCCCTGGATAGAATTTTTCAGGAATCATTTCTGACCTGGGAAGCAGCTTCCCCCTGAGTACTTTTTTCTAGTACTTCACTGAAGAGGCCACTGCTGAAGCAGACAGAAGCATCCCAACCCCAGCTGTGGGGTTCATTATCCTCTGCTGTCAAATTGCCATGGTCACGAGGGTGTGAAAGTCACAGCGCCTTCCCAGCCCTGGCTGGGTACAGGTTGTCAGAGCTCCTCGTAAAAACAGCACAGGGCCTGCTGCTGAGTGCTGGAACACAACATCTCACGAACCATAGCCGTCCTCGGCGATGAAACAAAGCACTTTCTCCCATACCCAGTCTTGTTATACGCCTTCTTTTTTTTTTCCTTCTTACCTCCTGAAAATGTCTTTTGGTTGCAGGTAGCAGAAGCACTGAAACTATCTTCAGCAAATAAAAGGGAATTTATTATAAGACTCTCAGGGTCTACACCCAGGAACCAAAAACATCAGAAGCCAAGGTAGTTACTCTCTTGGCAATTCTCTGTCTTAATTACATGGACTTGTGTTTCTTGCATCTCTGTCTATGTTTCTTTCTTTATTAACAAGTTGTCTCCTCTTATAGATTCATGCCAGAATATGGCTTCCCATAGCTCTCAGATGCCCATCTTCTCAGTTTGAGAAAACAAAAGAAGTTCATACTGGATCACAATTCTATTGCTGTGAGAGAGAAGCAGCCTGATTTATTCCAGGCTGGGTCCAATCAGCTGTGGTGGAAGCAGGGATCAGGTAACAGGGAAAGTTCCTCATTCTTTCCCCAGCCTCTAGGGGTAGGTGCATTTTACAGAAAAGAAGTTGCGGGACAGGCAGTCACATAGGTAATCACATATTTATGAATCAGTGCTGTGACATGGTTTTGTCTTTTCTTGAGAGTCAGTGCAGCATGCTGACTATCCATACAAGGGCAGTGTCTGTGGAATTTCTTCTTGCTTCTTGGAACAAATGGAATTCACTTGTGCTATGTAAAGAAGGCTAAACTATCCATATAATCCAGGAAAAATGGATGCTGAGGGTAAAGAAGCTTCAGTTGTTATGAACTAATTAGATCAACTAATATTGTTCAAATTCACAAGATAATTGCTTAGGCATCCTCACGAAAGTGTGAGTAAGATTTGGGTAGTTCTCTCTGGCATTGGAAACCTAAAACTACCTCATTGACTCATGCTTTTTCTGCAGAGATGCCTCTTTGGTATCCCAAAGCAGAAGTGATCTTTCCCTCCTACAAAAATCCAAAGAAGGGCCAGGCGCGGTGGCTCACGTCTGTAATGCTAGCACTTTGGGAGGCTGGGGCGGTTGGATCACGAGGTCAAGAGATCAAGACCATCCTGGTCAACATGGTGAAACTCCGTCTCTACTAAAAATACAAAAAATTAGCTGGGCATGGTGGCGCGTGCCTGTAATCCCAGCTACTCAGGAGGCTAAGGCAGGAGAATTGCCTGAACCCAGGAGGCAGAGGTTGCAGTGAGCTGAGATTGCGCCATTATACTCCAGCCTGGGTAATGAGCGAAACTCTGTCTCAAAAAAAAAAAAAAAAAAAAAAAAAAAAAAAAAAAACACTCAAAAAAAAAAAAAAAAAAAAAAAAAATCCAAAGAAATGCTTTGCACTTCTCTTCTAGTTTATTTAACTTCCTTATGCTTGTTTGTATACTTTTATCTACTGGTAGATTGTTGTTTCCACAGGACAGTATCTGTCTTATTTAATTGTCCCTAAGACTGATTACAGTGCTTTCCTTATGCATAGTAAATTCCTAAAGCATAACACTAAATATGTAAGTCACTTCAGTGACCCATAGTAAACCAGACCAACTTACTATGAGTTCAGAACTCTTTGAGCTGGAGATTCTTTAACAGGCCAATTAATAAATACAATAAATGTACTAGTACTGTCAATATGCCTAGTACTGTGCTTAGTGCCACTGAGTAAATGGTTTTATAATTCATTTGCTAAGACCTTTGGAAAACTTACACTGAGTCTCCATGTCCTATCTGCAAACTGGAAGATGGAGGAGGAGTAATAATACTTCCTTTGTAAGATGATTGTAAGAGTTAGAAATTATATATAGAAAACAACAATTACATAGTAACCTTTTCTGTTTAATTGTAGTTATTATTCATTGTGGTAGGTATGAATTTTCAGGCATAACTCTCAAGTGTGAGAAAACTCACATGTCTTTATTGCTCGTGACATTTATGTTGTCCTTGTTGATCTCCTCACTTTCCTTGGACAAAATTGAATTTCAGTTGTAATCTAAAGACCTCTAAACAGTCCAAAGATGTGGAAAGTTTCCATGTGTCTTATACAGCCCTCTGCATTTGGGAAATGCTCTCTGGGCTTCAGTCTACTCTGATTATCACTAATAAACTCTTCCAAGCCCTTCTTGGCCCCATGGGATTGAAACTCTGTAGCTGTTGTTGCCAGGATCATAATTGCTATTTTCTCTATTCCCGTTGGGATGAGGAATCTTCCACTCTTTCAGTTTGAACTTTTCTGCTCCCACTCCGTAACTATAGAAGCCTGAGGCCAGGTGGGAGGGTTGCTGTGTAGGAATCTGGAAACTTCTGCCTTAGTTTCTGAAACTCAAGAGTTGAGATGTTATTGAGTCTTAGCTCAAATGTTATATCTTTGTAGAGATCTTTCTAGAATATCCCTTCTAAAGCAGAGTCTATGCTCAATCCCAGCCAGTTTCATTACTCTATTTTATTATTTTCATAAAATTCATTACTATATTGACTTATCTTAATCATTACTTGTCTTTGCATGCTAGGATATAGTCTCTCAAGGGGCAGAAACCTTATTCACCGTTGTATCCTTAGCACTATATCTGGCACATATCAGCTGCTCTGTAAATAGTTCTTAAATAAAAAAAATTAATTATCTTGCCAAATTGCAAAGCTAGTGGTGAAGTTGATGAAAGAAATATGCCATAATACTTATTTTAAGGTTGCTTAAACCATTTTGTGTTAATAATCAAGAAATAATTTGAAGACTAACCCCAGGCTTGGGTGGAGAATTTGGAGAGGTGAGGTAGTTAGAATATACATATATTCTAATACACACACACACACACACACACGTGTGTGTGTATATATGTATATCTATATAAACAAATATATACATATATGTGTATAGATATATGTATATAGATATATGTATATCTTATATCTACCTTTAATATTATTAAAGGTAGATATAAGATATACATATATCTTATATCTTACAAACATTGAAACTTTAAAAATTTTTTCTAACTATGTAGAAAAATATTAACGCAAGAAATGATTTCAAGTCTTGGATTATGTAGAAACCCTCTATTTTATACATATTTGTATGTAATGTATATTGTATATATTTTATATATTATTATAAATGATATATACACATATAAAATATATTAAAAATATATTAAAATATATTTTATATGTGTATATATCATTTATAATATACACTATAAATATATTTTATATATACACATAAAATATATTTTATGTGTATATATTCATTTATAATAATATATAAAATATATACAGTATACATTACATACAAATATGTATAAAATAGAGTGTTTCTACATAGTTAGAAAATATATTTTATATGTGTATATATTCATTTGTAATATAAATTATACACATAGTTTATATGTATATAAATTATACACGTATAAAATATATACACATATTTAAAACATATGTGTATATATTCATTTATAATAATATATAAAATATAATTTATATATTATTCATATAAATGCTAGACTATATCCTAGCATTTATATGAGTAATATATAAAACATATCCTAGGATATAGTCTAGCATTTATATGAATAATATATAAAATATATACAGTATACATTACTCACACAGAAATACATACACATATATGTATAAATACACATATATGTGTATATGTGTATATGTATACACATATACACATATGTAATATACACACACATATGTATATATTCATTTATATGAATAACATATACAGTATACATTACATATAAATATGTAATCCAAGACTTGAAATCATTTCTTGCGTTAATATTTTTCTACATAGTTAGAAAAAATTTTTAAAATTCCAGTGTTTGTATTAATAATATTAAAGGTATATATAAGATATTTATGTTTAGCAAAAGGGGACATAGATTGTAAAAACTTCAGCAATATTGATTTAAATTTTATTGCCACAGTGAGGTCTGAGCCAACTCCACCTAAATCACTGTAGCATTTAAAAAATATAGATTTGAGGGCATTACCCATAGAGGTCCTGGTTCAGTAGAACTGGGATAAGGCTCAGAAATCTGTATTTTGAAAAAAGATTCTCTAGATGATTCTGCTTCTTAACCAAACTTGGGAGCCAGTGATTTATGTTAAAAGTCCACAGAAAGGAAAGGAAAGTGAATTTAGGAGCAATATCTTTGTGGATGATGTAGAACTTCAGCTCAAACACTGTGCTCAGTGGTGAGTTTTTAATGAAACCACAGGCAGTTGCTGACCCCAAAATTCATAATTCACAGTTTATCCCCAGTGCTTGGGGTGAATGGTGATGCTTCAGTTTTTTTTTTTTTCTGGTTTTATTTAAACATAATATTTTTATTTTCAAAAAGTTCAATTATATATGAAAGTAAAAAAGCACTATGTACAGGGCCCTGTGTTTGTTTAGATGAATGTGTCATCCAGCTTCAACAATGGTCAATTGTTGACTGACTTCATCTGTGCTCTGCTTGCTAACCCCCTGCCTCTAGCTTATTTTGAAGAAAATCCAAGACTTGATATCATTTCTTGCATTAATATTTCAATGTGAAAAATAAGGACTACTAAAAAATGTAATCTCAGCCAGCCACAGTGGCTCATATCAATAATCCCAGCACTTGGGGAGGCTGAGATGGGTGGATGAGATCTGTAGTTGGAGACCTGCCTGCCCAATATGGTGAAAACCCTTCTCTACTAAAAATACAAAAATCAGCCAGGCATGGTACCTGTAGTCCCAGTGACTCGGGAGGCTGAGGCACGAGAATCGCCTGAACCCAGGAGCTAGAGGTTGCCGTGAGCCAAGATTGCACCACTGCACTCCAGCCTGGATGACAGAGCTAGACTCTGTCTCAGAAAAACCCTAAAACCAAAAAATAAACAAAAACAAAAACAAAAAACATAATCTCAATATAATCATTAAACTAAATTAATAATTTCTTAATTTTTTCAAATATTAGTGTTAACATTTTCTCAGTTGCTGCAGAAATGCTTTTTCATAATTTGTTTTCATAATTGGTTTGACTTATGATACAAATAAGACTCATATATTTTGATTGTTTAATAGGTCTCTTAAGCCTCCTTTGATCTAAGGTGTTCTTTCTTTCTTCTTTGCAACTTGTTGAAATCTAGTCACTTTGTCAGTAGAGTGTCTCACAGTCTAGATTTTGCTAATTTTATTTTTGTGGTGTCATTAAAAGCATTTTTTTCTGTTCTTTGCATATTCTATAAATTGATAAGCAGATTTAAAAGCTTACTCAGATTAACGTTTGATTCGTTTTCTGCATTATTCCATGTATGGTGGTGTTTATTTATGTCAAGAAGCACATACCTTATTGCCCCTCTTTTTGTCATGGTAGTAGTGACTGGTTTCGTAAGAAAAGTGGGTTAAATGCTCGATTCATTTATTTTATTTGCCTGTTTCTTGGCATTCTCCAAAAATGAGCAATGAGCTGTTTTGTTGTTGGTGGTGGTTTTTTTGGGGGGAGGGGTGGAGTCTCACTCTGTTGCCCAGACTGGATTGCAGTGGTGTGGTCTTGGCTCACTGCAACATACATCTGCCTTCTGGGTTCAGGCAATTCTGCCTCAGCCTCCTGAGTAGCTGGAATTACAGGTGCCTGCCCCCATGTCGGCTAATATTTTGTGTTCTTAGTAGAGAAGGGGTTTCACCATGTTGGCAAGGCTAGTCTCTAACTTCTGACCTTGTCATACACCCACCTTGGCTTCCCAAAGTGCTGGGATTATAGGCATGAGCCACCGTGCTCAGCTGTTGTTTTTTCATGTTGTATCAACTCACATGTTTGTGTTTCAATCTATTGCAGTTGTTTTTAGTCCTCATTTTTCTTTTTTTTTTTTTATTATACTTTAGGTTCTGGGGTACATGTGCAGTACATTACATATGTATACATGTACCATGGTGGTTTGCTGCATCCATCACCCCATCATCTACATTAGGTATTTCTCCTAATGCTATCCCTCCCCAATCCCCCCACCCCCTACTAATCCTCCCTAGCCTCCCTACTACCCTACAGCCCCCGGTGTGTGATGTTCCCCTCCCCCTGTGTCCATGTGTTCTCATTGTTCAACACCCACTTATGAATGAGAACATGTGGTGTTTGGTTTTCTGTTCCTGTGTCAGTTTGCTGAGAACGATAGTTTCCAGCTTCCTTCATGTCCCTGCAAAGGACATGAATTCATCATTTTTTATGACTGCATAGTATTCCATGGTGTATATGTGCCACATTTCCTTTATCCAGTCTATCATAGATGGGCGTTTGGGTTTGTTCCCAGTCTTTGCTATTGTGAACAGTGCCACAATAAATGTACGTGTGCTCATGGTAGAATGATTTATAATCCTTTGGGTATATACCCAATAATGGAATTGCTGGGTCAAATGGTATTTCTATTTCTAGATCATTGAGGAATCACCACACAGTCTTCCACAATGGTTGAACTAATTTACACTCCCACTAACAGTGTAAAAGTGTTCCTATTTCTCTACATCCTCTCCAGCATCTGTTGTCTCCTGATTTTTTAATGATCACCATTCTAATTGGCGTGAGGTGGTATCTCAATGTGGTTTTGATTTGCATTTCTCTAATGACCAGTGATGATGAGCTTTTTTTCATATGTTTGTTGGCCTCATATATGTCTTCTTTAGAGAAGTATCTGTTCATATCCTTTGCCCACCTTTTGATGAGGTTGTTTGTTTTCTTTCTTGTAAATTTGTTTAAGTTCTTTGTAGATTCTGGATATTAGCCCTTTGTCAGATGGGTAGATCGCAAAAATTTTTTCCCATTCTGTTGGTTGTCGGTTCGGTCTAAGGAGAGTTTCTTTTGCTGTGCAGAAACTCTTTGGTTTAATTAGATCCCATTTGTCTACTTTGGCTTTTGTTGCAATTGCTTTTGGTGGTTTAGTCATGAAGTCCTTGCCCATGCCTATGTCCTGAATGGTATTGCCTAGGTTTTCTTCTAGAGTTTTCATGGTGTTAGGTCTTATGTTTAAATCTTTAATCCATCTGGAGTTTATTTTTGTATAAGGTATAAGGAAGGGATCCTCATTTTTCTTTATAATTGTGTAGTTCTTAATTGCATAATATACCACACTGGTTCACAGCCAAGTTTGGCAGACATTTTCTGTAAAGAACCAGATAATAGCATATTTGTCACACTTTTTTTTTTTTACAGTCCTTTAAAAATGTAAAACCACTCTCAACTTCTAGGCTGTATAGAAACAGCCCTGAATATTTGTCTTGTGCACTGTGGTTTGCTGACCACTGAACCAGTTCTCTATTGATAGCTATTTGGTTTGTTTGCACGCTTTTACAGTAATAAATTGCGCTGTTGCAGATAATCTTCTGCATACATCTTTTTCTATTTTTAACATTGGGATGGAGTCCTTGAAGTGAGATTACTGAGTCAAAGGGTAAATGCTTATTAGTTTTGCTAGATACTGTCAATGTCTTAATGGGTTTGTTCTGTTTTGTACCAGCAATGTGTGACAGTGTTTCCTCCAACCTTTCCAAAAGAGTTGGAGGAAAGAGTTTTAGATTTTTTTGTCATTCTGGGTGGAATAGTATATATAGTCTTAATTTGCATTTGTTTTATTGGTAGTAAGATTGAGTCTCTTTTCCCATGGGTTAAGAGGCATTTACATTACTTTTTGGCGAAATGTCTCTTTGTATCTCTTGCCCCCCAGTTTACTGTAATTTATTGATTTTTTTCCTGTAGTTTTATAATATTAACTCATCATCCCTGAAAAAAGTAGTGAGTGTTTTTCTCTGGGTTAAAATTTTTTTTTAATTAAGAGTTTTTTTGCTGTATATGTTTAAAAATTTTAATTTTTATGTCAAGTTTATATAATTTTTCTCTTATTGCATCTAGATTTCGAGTCACAGGAAAATGTTTCCTACTCCCAAGTTTAGACCATGCTTTTTTATAGTACGATATAGTAGTAGTGTTATATTTATTGGATTTTTTTTTTTTTTGAGATGGAATCTCACTCTATTGTCCAGCAGTGGTGGGATCATGGTTCACTGCAACTTCCACCTTCTGGGTTCAAGCGATCCTCCTGCCTCAGCTGGGACTACAGGTGTGCACCACTGCAGGGTTTTGCCATGTTGGCCAGGCTGGTCTCAAACCCCTGGCCTTAAGTGATCTGCCCACTTCGGTCTCCCAAAATCCTGGGATTACAGGAGTGAGCCACTGTGCCTGGCCATAGTCTTATATTTAAATCTGACCCATTTGGAATTTATATTGGTATATGGAGTGGGGTATAGATCCAATTTTATCATTTTCCATATGACTTATCAGGTATCTCAACGCCACTTATTAAAACATTAATCTTTTCCCAATTCATTTGAGATGGTGAATCTGAATTAATAAAAAATATTAATTTTATACATTCCAGTTATTAAATGTTAAATGTTCACAAGTGATTAGATCTATTTCTGGATATTCTATTTGTTCCATTTGTCTTTCTGTCTATTCATATACCAATATCACATTTTAAAAGTTTTTATAGGTTTGAAAAAACATTTTAATACCAGGCAGGGCTAGGCTTCCTCCTCCTATTTTTTTCTT